>NC_052359.1:37234828-37246119 GCF_009727055.1 Benincasa hispida
GTGAAACTTTAGGCTTCAAAAGGGTGTCTTTGCTCTGATTTGGTTGTAAATATGTGTCATTTAAAGCTTCAACACTCTCATACAAATTAGATAAGCATCCCACCATGCCTTGATTTTTCAAAAGCCTAATCACAGTCCATGAATCTCGTTTTCTCCCTGAATCTCGCTCTCTCCTTGAGTCTCGCTCTCTCCATGAATCTCGCTCTCTCCCCGAATCTCGCTCTCTCCCTGCCTCTTGCTCTCTCCTATACTATTCTTTAAAGTTTAGATATCTGTAAGAAATTCTTGGATTGCAAAGATGCCCTCAGCAGCTTCACACCCTGATTAACATCCAAAGTAATGACTTTCTCCACTAAAGCACCAACTTCTTTAATATTAAACTTGTTCAGGAGAGTAATACTAGAAATGGTGAACATTGGTTTCACAGTCAAATCATCCATCACCATGTAAGTAACCACATCCTTCACAAACCATCCTCCCACATTTCTTTTTGCCTATGTAGTTGCACTATTTTGTGGAAATGTGAAACTTTAGGCTTTAAAAGGGTGTCTTTACTCTGATTTGGTTGTAAATATGTGTCATTTAAAGCTTCAACACTCTCATACAAATTAAATAAGCATCCCACCATGCCTTGATTTTTCAAAAGCCTAATCACAGTCCATGAATCTCGCTCTTTCCCTGCCTCTTGCTCTCTTCTTGCCTTTTGCTCTCTCCTATACTATTCTTTAAAGTTTAGACTTTCATTTGCCCCTTTATTTCAGCCATATTCATTTTCTCTCTCTCTCATTGCCTCTTGCTCTCTCCTTGCCTCTTTCTCTGATTTGGTTGATAATGATGCAACATACCACACACATACCACACACATATACAACTAAAATTAAAATTACATATTGTTTTATGAGATTTTTGTAAGGATGATCAAAAGTTGATTTATAAAATTTTTGTATGGATGACCATTTTTTTTTGCCAATGCAATTTGATTAGCTTTTTAAATTTTTCTTGGCGTCACATATTGTTTTAATTGTTTTTTTTTTCTCACTTGTTTTTACTCTTATTAGCCATTTGGTTTATTTGGTATCTAAAAAACTCTGTTTGTTGTCAAAGAAATAAGAAACAACTTTGTCATTTATTGTCTTCGTTGTTGTGATTAGAAGCAAAATATGGAGAAAGTAGTGTTATTTTATTGGGATGAACCTCTTTATTTTCCTTTTAAACGTAAATTATTAATGCAAAGAGCAATAGTTAACTGTAGTCTAAGTTACACCCAGTTTCATATATTCATTCCTCAAACCATTTTGGGGACAAATTTGAGTTTTATGTGTGTTGGTCATCATTGTTTACTCGTTTGGATGTTCATTACCACCCGTATTGGAGTTTGAACGTGAATTTGAATTGTTTATCGATATAACATTTCAATGTTTTTGTTTTATTGTAGAATGTTGTTCGGAGATGAGCTGGGCAATTATTGAAGATGTTGTGTTCGAGAAGTGTTCTAGATGTTGTTTTCATTTTACTTCTTTTATGTATTTCTGATATGAATGTTTATCGACTTCGTTTAGATATTGTAATTTCTAGTATCGACTTCATTTGGATATTGTAATTTTTTACTTGTTATAAAATGGACTTCATTTTCGTTTATTGAATCTTTATTGGTATAATATGTTTTACAAGAATTCAGATCAAATTTTAAAAAATTACAAACGATATATTAAATTTTAGTACTCCCCACGCATATAGAATCCCCCGACGCACTCTAAAATGGCGTCGGGAGTTATGGTGGAACTCCGGACGCCTATGTGGCGTCGGGAGTTAGGGGGAACTCCCGACGCTTACATGGTG
Source organism: Benincasa hispida (assembly GCF_009727055.1). Taxonomy (NCBI): domain Eukaryota; kingdom Viridiplantae; phylum Streptophyta; class Magnoliopsida; order Cucurbitales; family Cucurbitaceae; genus Benincasa; species Benincasa hispida. The sequence goes on from NC_052359.1 coordinate 37,236,668, forward strand.
TCGGGAGTTAGGGGGAGTTCCTGACGCCGTAGACTAGGCGTCAGGAGTTCTCCCCTAACTCCCAATACTGTTCAAAAGTTCGTCGGAAGATCCTCTCCCGATAGATTTCTCTCGACTAAACTCCCAACGACCGTTTATGCGTCGGAAGATCCTCTCCTGATAAATTTTTCACACTTTCCCGATGAAATGTGACGTCGGGAGAAGTCAGAATTCCTGTAGTGTGTTATTTTGCATGCAACTTTACTTGTAAACATTAGGCCAGTAGCTTATCACAAGTACTCACCATTACAATTAGCTTATGATCAGGAGCCAAATATTTCCCATCTGAGAATTTTTGGGTGTATATGTTTCAATCTCTATCACAACACACTAAGATGGATCCTCAAAGGAGGTTATGAATATATGTTGGATATGACTCCCTATCAATTATTAAATATCTTGAACCCCTGATGGGTGATGTATTTACTGTAAGATTTGTTGATTGTCATTTTAATAAGATAAATTTTCTAACATTAGGGGTAGAAATTAAGTAATTGGAAAAATAAATTACATGGAATGCATCGTTATTGTCTCATTTAGATCCCCGTACAGATCAATGTGGTTTTAAAGTTCAGAAAATAATTCATTTGCAAAATATAATAAATCAATTACCATATGCATTTATAGATGCAAAGAAAGTAACTGAGTCACATATACCAACTGCAAATGTTCCATAAAAAATTGATATCCCAACACAACAAATTGTCACTAATGAGTCTGGAACACGCCAGAAGCGTGGTAGACCAGTAAGTTCCAAGATAAAAATCATCGAAACACGAAATATAATTAAAAGACTTGATTTATGATGTAAATACCCATGAAGAAATCCTCGACATGACTAGTGAGGAAAGTAAAATACCTAAAGATTAATAAGATTTCAATAAACTATGTTATGACAGGAAAATGATGGAATCGAGCTAATGTAATTATTAACAACATTTTTGTGTATATTGTTGCTCTTGATATTATATCTGAAAATGAGGATCCTGAATCAAAGTCTGTTGAAGAATGTTGGCATAGAAAAAATTGACTTCAGTATAAAAAAGCAATCGAGACAGAAATAAACTCACTTTCAAAACAGCATATTTTTGGACAAGTAGTCCGAACATCAAAAGGTGTCAAACCTGTGGGATACAAATGGGTATTTGTGAGAAAAAGAAATGAAAATAATGAGGTCACAAGATACAAAGCAAGACTAGTTCCATAAGGTTTTTCACAAAAACCTGGTAGTGATTAGGAGGAGATATATTCTCCAGTAGTGGATGCAATTATACTACGATATTTAATTGACTTGACTGTGTATGAAAATCTGGATATGCATCTTATGGATGTAGTCACAACATATTTATATGGATCTCTTGATAATGATATTTATATGAGAATCCCGAAAGGATTTAAGGTACCTGAAATATATACATTAAATTCCCGGGAATGATATTCAATAAAGTTACAGAGATCACTATATGGATTGAAATAATCAAGATGGATGTGGTATAATCACTTGAGTGGATATATATGAAAAGAAAGATATCAAAATAATTCAATATGTCCGTGTGTTTTTATAAAGAAATCACAATCAGGATTTGCTATTATAATTGTATACGTTGATGACTTTCAAAGGCAATAGAATATCTTAAGAAAGAATTTGAGATGAAAATCTCGAGAAATTTTTTTTTGACTTGGTTTGCAAATTGAGGATTTAGCATATGGAATATTTATTCATCAATCAACTTAAACAAGAAAAATTTTGAAAAGATTTTATATGAACAAAGCACATCCATTAAATATTCCAATGGAAGTCCATTCATTGGATATAAAGAAAGATATATTTCGACCTCGAGAAGATAATAAAGAACTTCTTGGTCTTGAAGTACCATATATTAGTACAATTGGTGCACTTATGTATCTTGCTGATAATACAAGATCAAATATTGCATTTTTAGTAAATTTATTAGCTAGATATAGTTCTTCTCCTATAAAAAGATATTGAAACAGAATTAAGCATCTCTATTATCTCCAAGGAACAATCGATATGGGTTTGTTTATTCAAATAAATCAAATTTTGAACTAGTTGGTTATGTAGGTTCTGGATATTTATCTGATCCACACAAAGCTAGATCTCAAATAAGTTATCTGTTCACATGTGGAGGAATTGCTATATCATGGCGATTGGTGAAATAGATCATAACGGCCATTTCCGCAAATCATGCTGAAATTCTTGCAATTCACGAGCTTAGTCGAGAATGTGTATGGCTAAGGTCAATGACTCAGCACATTCGTGAAACATGTGGCTTGTCTTCTAATAAAAATCTTTCAACAATATTATACGAAGACAACACAACTTGCATAGCCCAAATCAAAGGAGGATTATTAAAGGAGATAGAACAAAGCATATTTCATCGAAGCTTTTCTACACTCATGATCTTGAAGAAAATAGCGACATCACTGTACAACAAATTTATTCGAAGGATAACTTGGTAGACTTATTTGCAAACATTACCAACTGCAACTTTTTAAAAAGTGGTGCACAACATTGGAATGCGGCGACTCAGAGATCTTAAGTGATGTTTTCGTGAGGGGGAGTAAGTATATTGTATTCTTTTAGGAGTATGTATTTTATGAAATATGTACTATTTTTCCTTCACTAGAGTTTTTTTCCATTAGATTTTCCTAGTAAGGTTTTAACAAGGCATATATATATATATATATATATATATACATACATACATACATACATACATATATGGCCATCTAAGAAAGAATATTATAAATATCATAAAAATAGATGATCAATGCTTAGTATTCTAAAAGCCATGTGCCATTTCTCATGTTGTCCATGTGATTTGTAATAATTAATGTTTGGTGTCCATATAATTTCATATCCTACTTGCCACTTGCCTATAAATAGCGACATTTAGTGAATCTTAAAATTATGCACATTGGTGAGAATAAAAAAAAAATTTCATATATTTCATATTCCATAAAATCATATTTTCTATTTCTATTATTCCTATTTCCATAAAATTATAATTTTAATTATTTTTAATTTAGTTATTTATAAGTTTAGTTATATTTTATTATTTATTATTATTTTATTATATACATATATTATTTTCTCCACATTCGTTGTGCTCCATTGTACTCCTCAATTTCACAACATATTTGACTTTTTTAGATGATGCAAGTGTTAAAGAAAGTCATGTCAGCAAACTAGTCAGCAGTACACATACACAAAAGGCACCTCCAAGTCAGCTACACCACTGCCAAGTCACCTCCCTTCCAGAAGAGTAATTGGTTAGAAAGAATATTTTCACTCAACCAATCAAAAGTGTACACTTATATTTAAAATATTTCATTCATTTCTTTATTCTTTCTCTCCAATGGCTATTTAAAGCCTTTTATCGTTTTTACCAAATGTCCAGCAAATATACAGTAAATATACAGAGGAAAAAATCATTCCAGCATCTTCTCTCTCCCTTCTGTTTTCTAACTTGGTATCAGAGCCATTAATGGCCAACGCCCTTTCCACCGGTTCATCTTCTTCATCCACCACCATCTTCAGCAACCCACCATTAAATCAGCTGCTGAACCAAATCACCACAATCAAACTCGATCGGAGTAATTACCTGCTATGGAAAACTCTTGCACTACCCATTTTGAGAAGCTACAAGCTGGAAGACCATCTCACAGGTGAAAAACCTTGTCCTCCAAAGTTCATCTCTGCAACAACTGATGAATCAGACCTCCTTCAATGTGGAGACACTACTGAAAGCACCGATGAGGCTTTTTCGAGCTCCATTCGCTCCAGAACGATCAACCCTCTGTTCGAATAATAGGTCATGATAGACCTTCTGCTCCTTGGATGGCTGTAAACTCGATGACCCCTGAAGTGGCTCTGCAACTGTTAGGATTCAACAATGCAAAGAAACTATGGGAAGCCACTCAAGACCTTTTCGGCGTGCAGTCGGGAGTAAAGAAGAACTTCCTTCGCTACATTTTCCAGACAACAAAGAAAGGTAACTCCAAAATGGAGGATTATTTACGTATTATGAAGACTAACGCAAATGCCGACAACCCTACCTAGACGATCTTTGATTTCTTAGGTCCTTCTCAGTTTGGAAGAAGTCTACAACCCGGTGATTGCAGTCGTATAAGGAAAACCAGACATCTCTTGGCTGGATATGCAATCCGAGCTCCTTATCTTAGAAAAACGTCTAGAACACCAAAACGCTGAAAGGAATCTGGGCAAATTGTACCTACTGTGAACGTAGCCCAAAGTTGGAATCCCAATGATGCTAGAAAAATGAACAACTACCACCAGACAAACTCTCGACCTCAATTTAATCAGAAACGAGAAGAAGGTAATGGTAATTCCAACTCCGGTCGAGGACGAGGTCATGGATGTGGAAACATACCTACATACTAAGTCTGTGGTAAATATGGTCATTCAGCTCTTGTATGCTTTAATCGATTTAACAAAGAGTCCGTTGGAAATTTTGGGCAAAACAGAGGAGGACAGAGCACAAATTTTGGAAACAATATCGGACCAAATCCCACTGCCTTTGTAGCAGCTCAGAACTCTAACCCCTTTGCCTGACCTGAAACTGTTATGGATCCGAATTGGTGGTATGTGGATAGTGGAGCCACAAATCATGTTATAGTTGACTATGCAAATCTAAACAACCAAGTGAATACTCAGGTAATGAGAATGTCATTGTTGGAAATGGTAATAAACTACAAATCTTTTATATTGGTAACACCTCTCTGTCTGATGGAAACAACACTGTTCTCTTGAAAATATGTTGTGTGTGCCTAAAATTACAAAAAAAAAATTGGTGAGTGTGTCTAAGTTAGCTCAAAATAACAACATTTATTTTGAGTTTCATGATGCTCATTGCTTTGTTAAGGACAAGCATATGGGTCGAACTCTTCTGAAAGGAAATCTTAAGGATGAGTTGTATCATCTGGATCGGGTGGTTGTGAAGAGGAATGAGGAGTTAAAGCATCGTTATCCTGAACACAGAAGGCTTATGGACAAAAATAAGAACACCTCTACATTAATTTTGTCTGGAAAAACACAAGTATTAATGTAGCAGTATCTAAAGCCATCTGGCATATACGTTTAGGACATCATTCGCAAAAAGTTTTAAATTCCGTTATTAGTGATTGTAATCTACAAATTAAAAGTAATAAAGAGTCTCTGTTTTGTGAATCCTATCCCTTGGGTAAAACTCATAATTTGCCATTTTCTATGTCTGAAAGCCACACAATAAAACTATTTGATTTGATTCAATCTGATTGATGGGGACCAACCCCTGTTGTTTCATTAGATGGCTACAGATATTACATCTTATTTATTGATGATCATAGCAGATACACCTGGATCTATCTATTGAGACAAAAAAAGTTGTGCATTTGAAGCTTTTTGGCATTTTCTTGTATATGTTCAGAATCAGTTTAAGAAAACAATTAATATGTTTCAGTCTGATAACGAAGGGGAGTATACTAAAATCCATTAGCTATGCAACTCAAAAGGAATTATAACAAGACTATCATGCCCCTATACCTCTTCTCAAAATGGTCGAGCAAAAAGAAAACAAGGACATGTAGTAGAAATCGGTCTTACACTGCTACACCAGGCCAGCTTGGCATTGAGTTTTTGGTGGGATGCCTTCCTCATAGCCACGATGCTTATAAATGGATTACCAATAGAGGTACTGCAAGGTAAATCCCCCGTCTCTGTTCTCTCTAACAAGAAACTAAATTTTTCAGAGCTCAAAGTCTTTGGCTGCATTTGCTTTCCATATCTTTGCCTCTTTCAGCACAACAAGGTCAATTTTCAATTAAAAAAATGTGTGTATCTGGGTCATAGTGAACTACACAAAGGTTTCAAATGCCTAACCAAAGCCGACTGTGTCATTATCTCTCGGCATGTCACCTTTAATGAAGATGAGTTTCCCTTCACCCAATTATCTCAGGAAAATCCCAAGCACCAGCATATTCCCTCACCCAACCTCACCCTACCTATCCTTCCACCTTCCACCACCTCAAACACTCCAAATCCTTGCCCACAAAACGACCTCATACCTGATCGTCTACTCAAACCCATCGCTCACCAACTTCATCTCTACATGATCGCTCACCAAATGCCTATCGTCTACCAAATTCACTACTTGATCGCTTACCTACTGCCCATTGCTCACCATCACTTAATCACCTACCCGATCGTATACCAAATTCTTCCCTACACGATCGTTTACCAATTTCTCTCCCTGATCGCCTACCAAACCCGTCATTAAACGATCGCTTACCTAATGCCCATCGCATACATTTACCTGATCGTCTACCTGATAGCCCACCAACTTCATTCCTAAACAATCGTTCACCTCATACCGATCACTTACCTACTGCCCATCGCCTATCACCTAATTGTCTACCAAATTCATCCCTACACGATCGTTCACCTAATGCCTGTCGTTCATCTACACCCAGTCGTCTATACAATCGTATACCCATATCAACCTCATCTGATCATTCACCTATCCATTCACCACCTGATCGTTCACTATAGTCATCTCTAAACGATCGCTCACCCAATACCTGTCGTCTACCTACGCCCGATTGTTTACATGATCGTACATCTATATCAACTCCATCTGATCATCTATCTATCTCTTCCTCACCCATTCGCCCACCAAATTCATCTCTAAATGATCGTTCACCTAATGCCTGTCATTTATTTACACTCGATCACTTACATGATCGTATACCAATATCAACACCATCCGATCCTGTACCTATGGCCTCGTCCACCTGGCATCTTCAACCCGACATTCCAAATCCCCTATCAACTAAACCTATCACCTTACCCAATCATCCCATGATAACCCGAGGGAAAGCCAGTATCTTCAAACCAAAAATTCCCCAATTGACTGGTCTGTAACCGAACCCACTCGGATTTGACGCCATAGCTTCTCCTCATTCGAAACAACCTATGGATGTTGAATATGATGCTCTAATGCGGAATCATACCTGGCGTCTTGTGCCTCCCACACTAGAGATGAATATTATAGGACACAAATGGATATTCAAAATCAAGCGAAACTCCGACGGCTCAATACAACGCTACAAAGCACGGCTTGTAGCAAAAGGATTTCACCAGAGCCCGAGTATCAATTTATTTGAGACCTTCAGTCCGGCTGTCAAGCTTTCGACGGTTCGAGTTATTCTCAGTATTGCTGCCTCTCACAGGTGGAGTCTTCGGCAACTTGACTTTGATAATTCCTTTTTGAATGGAACTCTAGAAGAAAAAATGTACATGACACAACCCTATGGGTATGTAAATCCGTCCTGTCCACATCATGTATGCAAGCTTGACAAAGCGCTTTATGGATTAAAACAAGCCCCAAAGGCCTGGCATGCCGCCCTAACAAAGGAACTTCTTCGATGGGGATTTATAAACTCCAGGTTAGATCCCTCGTTGTTCATTTATAACAAACATTCCTCTGTTATTTTTCTCCTGGTGTATATTGACGATGTAATCATCACTGGCAATGACCCCTCAACAATCAGTCATCGTATTCGGTCACTCGACAACTCATTTGCTCTAAAAGATTTGGGACAGCTCACATACTTCCTTGGTCTTCAAGTACACTATCTTGACTCGGGTCTCATATGAAGGATCTCATATCTAAGAGTTCCATGAGCGCGTTCGGATCGCTCCGATCTCACCGTGACCGAAATACACAATATACATTCAACATATAGTTATGCAAACAAATCTTAATTAACAGCATGCTTTGAATAAGAAAATAATAAGGGAAAGAGTTCCATACCAGTTGAAGACGTTCTTCACACTTCTGAACTCCAACACAGCGGGACCCTCCAAGCGATCTACCAACGCCCAGCAGTAGCATCAACAAAAATAGCACGAACAACTGCAAACTCACGACCGCAACGGGGATGACACCATCACTAAAGAGGCTCAGGTATTCTCAGAGTGAAAAATCAAAGGGTGGTCTTTAGTGAATTTGGTAGAGGAAGGAGGAAACAAGAATCGTATAGGCGATAAGCAAGTGAGAGGGAAAAAGATGCTATCGCATAGTAGACTGCTCATCGTTTAGGAGAAGCTACACGATCGTGTAGGATTTACTAAACAATCGTTTAGGAAAAAGTATACGATCGTTTAGTAAAATCGGCACTCTATACGATCGTTTAGAGAAGCTTGCGATCGTGTAGGCGATAGTATGCGATCGTTTAGATGCGAGGTAGACGATCGTTTAAGCGGAGAGTGCTATCGTATAGGCTCTTGAAAAAAAAATTAAGTGATCTTTTCTTTTCTCCAAAACGCGCGCTTGCGAAATCTTTTTGGGCGATCAATTGAACCATTCAAAAATGAAAATTAATTTTCATTTTAACTCATCGGTTACAATAACCGACGTTGCCCCACTAACCCACGTCCGAACGTGAATTTGGATTCAATTATCATCATAATTAATCAACTAATTAATTAATAAAGTATAATCATATTATATTTTTATATCTATACTTTGATATCACATATCTGTATAGTATTTTTTCTCCTCTCTTTGATATAAATCATATTTATATCTAATTTCCTCCAAATAATGTATCTCATACACTTAGTCAATTATATCATATATAATTAACAGTCCACAGCTACCAGGGGACCTAATTGTACCTGTGGCTCGAAGCTCCAACGGTTCGTGAATAGCTGACTAAACTCTTTAGCCACGAGATTCACCATCAGTTAACTATCAGGCATTCCACTAAAGACCAACAGCTGAACTATTCTTACCACAGATATATTTCTATATCCATCGTATATAACCAATCATGAGTATGATGACCCTTACAGATGCTTGTAAGTACAGCTAGGCCAAATTATCGTAACAATACAACATAGTCTAACTATGTGTGAACACCTCTCAGCCATTAAAGAGCTATCTATCTACAATCCCTGCCTCAGGGAAGGAGTGAATTCCATCTTGTGTAGTTGAGTTCCCAGCTCCTAAATCAGACGAATCCTCAAAATGGTAGGTTTGAATCAGCAACCTGGCCACTCACACCCATACAAATCAAAGGACCGCCCTCAATGGCAGGAGTTCCCAACTCACTCAGGATTGAGGTCATGTTACCTATGGTCATCCTAGTGAAGTAAAGTCTCAGTCATGAACGGTGTTATATAACAAGACGTTAACACTTCGTGGTCAAGTCTTATACAAACTCTTTGTATAGGACGCTCCCGCTCGCATGTCCCCAATACGAATGATCAAGATCAGAACCATCTGTGACAAGTCACAAACACTTGTGACCATTCCACAAAGCGGGCCGCATCCGTAGCTTTACCAGGATAAGGTTTTCCTCTTATATCCATATACTACAGACCTTTG
>NC_052359.1:37246144-37267438 GCF_009727055.1 Benincasa hispida
CAAGCTACCAGGGACCTAATGTACCTGTGGCTCGAAGCTCCAACGGTTCGTGAATAGCTGACTAAACTCTTTAGCCACGAGATTCACCATCAGTTAACTATCAGGCATTCCACTAAAGACCAACAAGCTGAACTATTCTTACCACAGATATATTTCTATATCCATCGTATATAACCAATCATGAGTATGATGACCCTTACAGATGCTTGTAAGTACAGCTAGGCCAAATTATCGTAACAATACAACATAGTCTAATATGTGTGAACACCTCTCAGCCATTAAAGAGCTATCTATCTACAATCCCTGCCTCAGGGAAGGAGTGAATTCCATCTTGTGTAGTTGAGTTCCCAGCTCCTAAATCAGACGAATCCTCAAAATGGTAGGTTTGAATCAGCAACCTGGCCACTCACACCCATACAAATCAAAGGACGCCCTCAATGGCAGGAGTTCCCAACTCACTCAGGATTGAGGTCATGTTACCTATGGTCATCCTAGTGAAGATAAAGTCTCAGTCATGAACGGTGTTATATAACAAGACGTTAACACTTCGTGGTCAAGTCTTATACAAACTCTTTGTATAGGACGCTCCCGCTCGCATGTCCCCAATACGAATGATCAAGATCAGACCATCTGTGACAAGTCACAACACATTGTGACCATTCCACAAAGCGGGCCGCATCCGTAGCTTTACCAGGATAAGGTTTTCCTCTTATATCCATATACTACAGGGACCATTTTGGTTATCACTCAAGACATGATCCACTTGTATGTCACCACATATATGCTTGAGTCACATACAGATAACTAGGGATTTTATGTTTATTGGTTCTTGGTAAAACAAATAAAATAAGCAACTGAGCAAAAATACAAGATGTGAAGTAAATATCATATATTAACAACACAAACACTCATACATACTATTTACAAACTACAGGACACGAGACTTTAGGGTATCAACCCCAACATCATCATCAATCAAGAAAAATATGTGGATGATCTTTTACAATGATTACAACTCACAAATCTCAAGCCTACTCCATCCCCGAGTGTGCTTGGCAAACACTTATCCATTGTTGATGGTACTTCTCTCGATGATCCCTTTATCTATAGAAACACAACTGGTGCACTGCAGTACCTCACCCCAACAAGACTTGACATTGCATATATGGTCAATCACTTAAGCCAATTTCTTCAAATACCAATTGATATTCACTGGCAGGCTGTCAAACGTATCCTTCGGTACATCAGCGCAACTAAACACTTTGGTCTGTTGTTCCAACCCAACTCTAACCTATCAGTCTCTGCTTACTTTGATGCAGATTAGGCTTCCAACATCGACGACCAAAAATCAGTTGCAACATACTGTGTATTCATTGGAAACAATCTCGTTTCTTGGTCATCCAAGAAGCAAACGGCTGTAGCTTGATCGAGTATTGAATCTGAATACCGGGCCTTAGCACACATTACCTCTGAAGTTATCTGGCTTAATCAACTGATGTTAGAACTTGGAATGTTGTCCTTTGTAAAACCCATCATCTGGTGTGATAACTTAAGCGCCACTGCGATTGCCACCAATCCTGTGTTTCATGCCAGAATTAAACACATTGAGATTGATGCTCACTTTGTAAGAGATCACGTTCTTCGAGGAGCCTTGGAAGTTCGGTACGTCCCTTCGGCCAGTCAACTTGTCGATTGCCTCACAAAACCGCTCACACACTCTCACTTCTAGTCTCTTCGTTCCAAACTCGGCATACTTGATGTACCCTTTCGTTTGAGGGGGGATGTTAGAGAAAACCATGTCAGCAGCTCAGTCAGTAGTACACATACACAAAAGGCACCTCTAAGTCAAGTGCACCATTGTCAAGTCACCTCCCTTCTAGAAGAGTAATTGGTTAGAAAGAATATTTACACTCAACCAATCAAAAGTGTACACTTGTATTTAAAATATTCCATTCATTTCTTTATTCTTTCTCTCCAACAGCTATTTAAAGCCTTGTATCGTTTTTACCAGTTGTACAGCAAATATACAGTAAATACACAGAGGAAAAATTCATTCCAGCATCTTCTCTCTCCCTTCTGTTTTCTAACTGTAAGTCCCTTAATGGTTTAAATTACTCTAATACACATGTATTTTTTAATATTGGCCATTATAGATGTTTATTAGTACTTTAATAAATACTAAAATCGGTTAATGTATGATGCATTTAGAAGGATTCTTTTTCTTTTCCTTCCATCTTAAATCACATCCATTCATAAAATTTTAACTTTGTTCTATTTTTGCGCTTTTACAGTGCATCCAAAATTAGCCTTTAGCAAAAGCATTAGAAGTTACTGAAATATTTTTTATTAAGTTAAAAAATTAAAGTATGCATTTTAATTCCATTACAAAATTTAGGATATTAACCGTATTCGTACATATATCATAATATGATTACGAATTCAAATACTATTTTTTACCATAATCATAAAGTTTTTAACATCTATTTTTCTCATTGAACTTTTGTGTTTTGTTAGTGCATACAAAACAAATTTCCACTTGAACAAACCATGTCCTTTTATAAAACAAATTATTGGAACAAAATTTCCTAGAATTCTTATTTATAAGCTAGGTAACCGATATTAAATTTCTATCCGAATTATATTTATACCTTCCTAAAACTCTATATTAAAAAAGTCTAATCTTCTTAAACTAACCCATTTTTCTGGCTCACCATCAAATTAGAAATTTTAGTCACACTAGAGTTCTTTTATAGATCAAACTTGTTTTGGGGGAATTATGACGAATAGCAAAAAAAAACAAAAAAAAAAAAAAAATTGACGAAACTTTTTCAATATTTGAATTTTTAGCTATCATATTTTTTTGGGGGAGGTTGTCAATAATCCCCATCATACCTCTTACATAGGTTAGATATTACATTGAATTAAGGTTTAAAATGTCGATTTTGACGAAAACATTGAAATCTTAATTTTATAGAAATTTCAATGGAAATATCAGTAAGATGTCAGTTTAGATGTATATTTGAAAAAAAGTATAAAAATAAAACATTCAAAAAATAAATTTAAATGAGTAAATAAACATTTTATGATTTTTAAACTAGCGAACATGTCTATTATTTATCTTATATTTATATTAGTGACATTCTATTGCCTATTTTTTTAGTTTCATGGATTTTCTTACAATACAATGAAAATATCAATTTATCTTTAATGTCGATGTTGAACTTATGAAAATGTAGACATATCGATGGAAATATCGACATGTTAATAGAAATTTATTATTATGCATTCAACACACAAAATGAACTATAACATTAATTTTCACTCCAATTATTTCCAGGAATCTTCATCTTGTTGTCGTGTTTTTTAAGAAATTGTGATTGATAGACAGGGAGAGACAAATAGTCTAGGAAGCCATGCCACAAAGAGGGAAATGTCAACAGAACCTTAACATCATTATTGTCAATTCTTAACATCATCCGATATGAATCAAGATGTCCTCGTGTTACCTTCAAGTCCAATCATACGTTCAAAAACTAAGAAACTACAGTTAACATTAAATTCTCACATACAAATAGAAATGAACTCAATTTGAGGGGATTCAAACAACAACATATCAGAAGTTCTATAACTAATTTCATTTAATGTTAAAATAAGAAATTGGTTGAGCTCTATTAAATTTATGTTATTTTATTTGTAAACATACCTTATTTTTAGTATTTTATTTTTGGGCCCATATATGTTTTATTAAGATTTTATATTTTTTAGTTGAGGGTAGAATAGACTTTTAAGTCTCTTTCGTTAAGAAGGATAGGTTTTTAAGAGAGAGAAAAGGGGAATAGTTTTTGATGTTTTGAGTTTTACAATTTTTTTCCTAAATGAAACCTGTCTAATAGTTTATCGAGCCTCATCACACTAGAAGAATTTCGGGCTTAATATCGGTTTGTTATTAAAGCCCTTTAATGTCGGTTGTCTTTAATGTCGGTTTATTAAAAGGCTTTAATAACACTATCTTTAATGTCGGTTGCAATTGACATTAAAGCTCTTTAATGAAATTTGCAACCGATATTAAAGCCCAAAATCTGTTTGTTTTATCAATTATTGTACTTGACAATGTAGTTCTTATTGATCTTGGACTTTTTTTTTTGTAGTTCTCGGACTTGTCACTTAATCCTTTTTGTAGTCCAAGTAATGTCCTCTCGCATAACACATTTCCCCAATCCATAGAGTTGAAGTAATCTAAATCCTCCACATCAATTAATAAGGTCTTGTCGACATTGACCTTCATCTTCTCCCTTCCCATCATAGCCAATTCAGTGTAATATATCAATGTCATCATCACAGCATCCATATCATTCTCAAACTCCATCTCCTTGTACACTGTCTCTAAGGTACCAATATGAATGCCTCCCGTAAAATCGTTCCTCAAGTACCTATTACGTAGCGATCTAGTTACTTCAGCCCTCCTTACAACTACTGGATTAGGTGACCACCACAATCCTGTCATCAATAGGAAGTCTTCTTTGGTGAATGTTATAATTGTACCATTCAAATCGAATGTCATTGCACCCTTTCTATGGTCTTCAACCTCCCTTAATAGAATGTAATGGACCAATCGACTGTTGAAGATAATGTCCATACTGCAAATCGTCTAAATACCGTCTTCTTGAAGAGGGCAAGCTGAGTGGGAGTAAACTTCTCTTTCACTATCTTGTTAGCATTCTAATGTGAGAGGATAGACTGGTCGTTTGGCCTTGGAAACGATCCTGGGGTGGTATCTTGAATTGTCTAACCATACTGCACAAAATAACAAAAAATAGGGATAAATAAGAATTTTATTCAATACCCGATACACGATGCATGTTCCTCGATGCAAGATACAAGATACTTGATTTCTCGATAGCCGATATATGCTACATGGTGTCCCTTACTCGCTACATTACGAGTGACTAGATGGTCAATTGTCGAGCATTCAGTTTGATTTTCTACCTTCATGCATTATCCAACTCAAACCCTAAACTCTAGACGGTCCGAAATAACAAAAATATGAAAATTGAAACGAAACAAACTCGAAGTCCAACCAAACATGCAAGATATAAAAATAGAAATGAAAACCATGTCGGTCGAGTATCGAGTAACATGGAAGTGCATATCGAGGAACATGATGCACAGATAGTCGAGTTTTGAGTGAATGATGCCAAAATACAACAAAAAAGAAAAAGAAAAGAATGTTACCTGATGATAGTCGAGTTTCGAGTGAATGATGCCAAACTACAAATAAGGAGAAGAATGTTACTTGATGCAGAGATAATGGAGTTTCGAGTGTAGAGGTGTTGTCTTCGAAGGATATACAATCAGGTGAACAGAGAGAATAGTCTGAGCTCGTGGGAAGTGGTGAAATAATAGAATTCAAATGCCTTCAAACGGGTTATGAATTCAAAAGAATCGAGTATAAAGTAATCGAGCGTCGAGTATGGCATGGATATGATCGAGTATACACGTGTTGGTTGCAACTGTATCGAGTGACCATGAAGTTGGGTATCGAGTGACCTTTAAACGGGTTATGAATTTCGAGTATAAAGTAATCGAATATCGAGTATGATGTGGATATCATCGAGTATATACTTGTCAATTGTAGTTGTATGGAGCGACCATGAAGTTGGGTATCGAGTGATCATACATTGAGGAACGTGTGACGAGCCATCGGGTATCGAGTGATGAGCCATCGAGGATCGAGTAAATTCGTTTTGATAGGCACAAGGGATGCATCTCAGAGACGAATCAGTAAAATCACATGCTTATGACGTAAGCAGAAAGCCACTTTCCATTACTTTCTCTATAGGTGGTCATTTTTCATTTAAGCCTCTCAAATGAGGCCATCTGTACAAAAAAAAACTCTTAAAAACTTGCTTGAAAAATTGGAGATTGAAAATTGAGGATGTTTTAGAGCTTTTGAATTATTTCACACACTTTTTTTTCCTTTGCATAATTTGTCACATTATATTTTTTAACCCAAAAAATTAATTTATACTTGTTTTTAATCACACTTCCATTGGGTTTTTCTCAAATTTAAGAATTTTACCACGGCAACTTTTAAGATTGTAAAAGTAGTAATGACCGTTTTGATTTCAATAACAAAAAGTTAAGGTACTATTTGATAATCATTTTGGTCTCATTTGTAACTATTTGATTTTTTATTTTTATTTTTTAAAATTAAGTCTATTTCATCCACATTTCTTATGATGATTTGCATCTTTCTTAAGTATAATTATTGAATTCTTAGTCAAATTCTAAAAACAAAAATAACTTTTTGAAAGCTACTTTTTTTTAGTTCTCAAAATTTGGTTTGATTTTTTAAACCATTGGTAAAAAATAGAGAATAAAAGAAAAAATCTGGATGTAGAAATAGTGTATATAGGTTTAATTTTTCAAAAACAAGAACTAAAAACAAAATGGTTACCAAACGGGGCATTTGTTTTCTTGTATTTTGTTTTAAAAATTAAGCCTCCAAACTTCTTCCTTTGTCATCTTGGTTTAAAAAACCAAGCCAGAATTTGAAAACTTCAAAAAGTAGCTTTTAAAAAGTTTGTTTTTGAAATTTGACTAAGAATTCAATCATTGTATTTAAGAATGATGCAAAGTATTGTAAAAAATAGAGAGAAAATAGGTTTAATTTTCAAAAACTAAAAATAAAAAACGAAATAATTACCAAACGAGATTTAGATGTATTCTTATCCAAGAAAAAAAAATATTACACATATGTTAAGAAGCATCATCCAATTTCCTTTGGAAAAAAAAAATGTTTGATCCAATTTTCCTAAGAATTTTTGTACGAAAGTGACTAGTTTTTCTTTAATTTTGGTGGGATGCCGAATTCTCATTTAAAAAAATAAAATAAAAAAATAAATCATTGGTTGAATGGTTGAGAATAAGCACACTTCAAGAAGTTAGTGGTATGAATTTTTGAGATTTTGAAGATTCTTGTAACGCTTTATATTGGCAAAACAAAAAAGGGAAATCTGTTTTAAACCTTACGTTAATTACTGTTTCAAAATTTCTAAAAGGACAAATATTTTAAAGATTCCTCTACATTGGAAGCTAGTGTAAGTTGTAACCCATTTTTCTTAACGAAGAAGTTTAATCTAGTTATATTTGAACCTCAAATAGGGTTTTACAAATTTTAAAACAAGAGTGCAAACAATCGTATAACAATAAATTCTTACGAGTAATTTGGTTTAAGGTTTTTTAGATGCTCAAAAATTAAGGAGGACTGCAAATTATAAATTTGGAAATAAGACTGATGGGAATCAAGGATGACTACATTTGGTTGTGCATAGACAAATGTTATCTGAACAAATTATCTTTATATTTAATTTATAAAATTAATCATGATAACTCTATAAAATTTTATAGATTAATTGATAAATAATAAATTTAATTTAAAATTTTGAGAAAAATAATTATTTAACAATCAAATATTAATAATAATTAAATTATTGATTACAAGTATTGGTAAAATGAGTAATTTATAATTAAAGTTACTAGAATAATGAACAATTATAAAGTATTAAGTTAAACCAAATTTATCTTTTAATAATTAATTTACACCATAATAATTTAATTTAATCTCCATTCATAGGATGGAAAACATGAGAATAAAATGATAAGAATGAAAGGAAATAAAATTAAAAAAAAAAAGATGAATAATAAATAGAAGAAAGAAAAGGAAATAAATAAAATAAATATATTAAAGAAAAATAGAAAATAAAAACATGTAAAAATATAATATAAAGCAGAAAAATGATTAAAAAAAGTTAAAATAATAATATAAAAAGAAGAGAAAAAAATGGAAAAAAGAATAAAAAATGGAGGAAAAAAAAGAAGTAAAAGTGGGGGTTTATTAAAAACTCATCCATTATGGCGGGAATAAAAAGCATGCAAAGAGAGGCATTCATGATATCTAGAAAAAATATTTTCTCATGTAAATACTTCAATTCTTCTACCAAACAAAGATTTTATATATTCATGTCCATTCTTACCATTCCATTTCTTTGAAGCAACGACTCATATTGGTATTAACCAATTTGAGGAGACTTTCTTTCTTTTTTTTTTTTTTTTAAGAAATTATAATAATTTGAATAGGCTCCCAAATGTTGTGTGGAGAGGATATAAAGGAGCTTGAACAAGTTCATTAAAGTTCCATTAACTTCTTGGTGGGTTTGGCATTATGAATGTGAATTAGTGCTTTTTTTTTCTTCTTTTGCAAGTTTATTTTTTATATTTTCCTTAAATAAGAAATTAAAGCACTTATTATTTACTTTTTCTTTTCCTAAATGCGTGTTAGTAAAACAATGTGCTACTCCTTTTTTTTTCTTTTTCCCAAGGTATTAAATTGCAAACATAAAGGTGACTACACAACCTAGGAACTATCAATGTCACAACAAGAGTACAACAAACCAAACATAACCACTAAACAAGACCAAAAAGAACACAAGAGATTCCAAGAGAAAAACCTTACAATCACTTCCTCACTAAACGCCCTAAGCCAAGTGGAACCATTGAGAAACACATTAATGATGTTATGGGACCGTAATGTAACATGATGAACATGAAGGTTATGCTTTGACTAAATATAATAAATAACCACACATTAGGACATTCTCCAAATTTTGCCTTATATGCATATACTTGTACTAAAATGGACAAATCCAATCCAGTTCTTTAGGCTATTAAGAAATCTGATGGGAGGAGGAGCCACCCCCACGAAAGTACTTCTCCCTAAAATTGTATGTCTAAAAGGACAATCAAAGAATATATGGTATCGACTCATCCTACTCGATACAAAAAATATAGACACTAGATATAGCAACCTATCAGTGACAAATAATCTCGCATAGGTAGCATATCTCCAATAGTTAGCTAGATTATGAAATTTGAACCGTAAAGTTACACTACAACAATTTAGGCTTTAGATGTCAATTGGGATTTTATAAACGATGACAGATGACCTCTATGATGTTGGTTTTGGAAAAAGCATGCCTCTTTTGTGGAAATTATTATATTTTTTTTAGTAAATCTTATATAAGATGACATGCATGAACTGTCACCAAAGATTTAGATATAAGGGTGGTTTTAAACTGCCATTGAAAGTTTTAAAAAATGGCGCTAAAATGGAAAAAGAATTATGTAGTTTAATAAAATTAAAATGGTGCCGTTTTGAACCGTCGTCGAAGCCTGATATCAAAACATAATGCAAAACTACGTCGTGGGTTTCTAAATTTTGGTGAGTTATCTTTTCTTCTTCTCCTTTTTTGTTTCTTTCAATTCTTTACTTTGTCATTTGTATTTTCTTTATTCAACTACATACCTTTTGTCTTTCGTTACTTGTTCTCTCCCTTTGTATTTCTTCTAAACTTTGTTATTTTAACAACTTATATATCTTGCTAACAAGCAAAAATGCTTGTTTTCAAGAATTGTGCACCAACAAAGCACTCTCTTACGTACTCTAACATACCACATATTATCAATTCTTTTGTTTAGTATTCACAAATGCTCAAGTTAATTCATTAATAGTTCTCTTGTTATGTGGATAACTCCAAATTAAATTTGTATGATTTTCATATATATTCTTCTTTTATCATTTTATTTACCTAGATCGTGTTCTTTATTTGCTATGTTTGAAAACTCTGCTATTCCAATGTTGTGGAGATACTAATCTTTATAAAGCCTTGTTTTTGGTAATTGCAATACCAATCTTTAGAGCATAGTGCATACAAAGTTAACTAGAATACTTATTGTCATTTTTTTTCATGTTTCTTTAGGTAAAATTTGATTGTGAAAAATGGTTCTACTATGCACACACACTTAGTAGTGTGTGCAGGCATGCCCAAGTGGTCCACAACTGGTAATGTTAAGTTTGTTTAATATTGTGTTAAGTAATTTAATTTCTCTCTTTAGGTTTCTCTTTATTATAATATTTGTGATTTTTTTTTCATGTAGTTTAACACGAAAAACCTTTTTACACAAGAACTCAACGAGGTATAAAGTTGAGTGGGTGGAGTGTGTGTTTCCGGAGTCATTTAATTAGTATCACATGGTGGTTTAACATATTGTTTGGCTTTTTGAAAGTTTGGTAGATGCATTTTGTGTACTTTAAAATATATTGTGTAGCTTTGTCTGGTTTTCAGGATCTTTTTCTAAATTTTTTCTCGATTTTGGAACCTACTGTATAGCTATTCTGAGAGCATTGTGTACCAAACTTAATGTTGAATTGATAAATGTTGAAATGAAATGACAAATTATTGTATTATAGAAATTTTTCTGAATTTTGTTGGAACATTTGTATGGAGGAATTAATTGAAAATGAGTTGAGAATTATTATTATTGTAAAATTCATTTTAGGCAAGATTTGGGTTCCAATTATGCTAATATTTCTTGTTGGAGGTTACATTAGAATCAATGTCAGTTCACAACGGTCATCCATTATGCATACAACGTCTGTTACAAATTAACATCATAGAAAGTCGTCATCATAGATGATGATGGCATGGTTATGATGTCAGTGTCCAACTGACATCATTCAAATCGCCATCATATACACATGATGACGTAATATTTAATGTCAATTAGTAACCGCCATCGTAGGTAATCGTCACCATAACTATATGATGGTAGTTCAAAACTGCTATCATATCCTAAGATGAAACGGGATACAATGGCCATTTGTATTCCACCATCATATGTATATGATGGCAATTCAAAACTGACATTAAAAGTCAAAATTGTTGCAGTGTTAGTATATATAATGACACCCCTAATCTTCTCGGACATAGAACCCCCAGGCATTGGTGATAGAAAAAACTCTAAGGACAAGGGGCCAAATCAAACGATCCTCCCTACAGTTCTTAACCACCACAAAATGTATCTGTCACAGGGATCTTTGATCACTAGAATTACACAGCCTAGACCAATAGCTATTTGGGAGGAGTAACTCAAACAAGGAACTATATCCACATTTAAGATAATCATGGTGTTTTCGTTACTAATAGAGATCCTAACCAAATGATACAATTGATCCCTAAAATGAAGAATGCACACCGAGACGTTTCATTTTGAATGCATACTTCTTTAAGAATGCTTGTGAGTATTATTCTTACACTTTTTATAAACATCTTTTAATACATTTTTTTTAATAAACTTATTTTAATATTTGATTCAACTTAACTAATTAATTTACATGACTCTAATATACATATATGCACACATACATATATAACTATTTTTGGGGTGAGAGATCGAATTATTGGCCTTCAAAATGATTATAGTTATCTAATTTGCTTAGCTATGATCGGATTTGAACTTATATAACTCAAATAAATACTCACATATCAACATATTGCGTGAAACGTACACGTCACTGTTCACACGAGATTTCCGGAGAAACTTGTTTCATAGAGTTGAACTTAAGTTGGTGTTGATGTTGAAGTTGATTTGATGCGATGTGGTTCGATCTCTAATACTTGATACTCTTATTCTCTCTCAGTTGGGTGAATGTGCTTGACTTGAAAAAGAAAAGCACCAAACGTTCTTGAAGTAGAAGTCTTGGAAGAGTTTTTGTGTCTTCAAGGGTCTTCTGTCTTCTAGGAGTGCATCTTCAGGAGTCTTGGGAATCTTCTGCTTGTTGATGAATTCTCTGGGCTCTCTAAATGTAGAAAATGTTGATCCCAATAAATGAAGATAACTTCTCTATTTATAGAGTTCTCATGTAGGCTTCGTGTGCTTAGGCTTGGTCGGTTCGTGGACCTGGCCCTTGGGCCCAATTAGTCGGTTTTGGGTCTGATTTGAAATTTGAATCAATTCAACCTTTTTTTGTAGTTTGGAATTTAAACTCAAATAATAATATCAAATTGGATCAATTTAATCTCATCTGATCCAACCGCATGGCGTCATTGAAATTTATCTTCAATTCAATTTGGGACATATGTCAACTTCTAATTGGATCCAAATTTAATGATTTAGAATTTTGTCATTAATTTAATAAATAACGTGGCAACTTGTGATTGGTCCAAAATTCTTCATTCAACAAATGTCCCCTTTCGAGATTTATGCACATATATGGGTGGATGAATCTCGAAAAATATAAAGTTGGAATCAAAATCCAAATACATCTGTTCTTGAATTTGACTTCAATTGATGTGTCAGTCAAACTATGAATTTAGTACATAAGTTTAACTTGAGTTCGGGATCAAATTTGAGATATAGTCGAATTTACGAAAAAAAAAAATAAATAAATAAAGGATTCATCCCTAATTTAATGTAATTCAGGGCTAAAAATACGATTAACAAAAGGTTCGGTACATTGCCAAAAGTTTTAGAAAATGAGGGACAAAGAAAGAATCAAAGATAAGATTTGGGTGGTAAAATTTTTTATTATTTTATTTATTTTTTATTATTATTATTTAAATAATAGAATCTAGATTTAGCAATAAAATCTAAATTTAATCAAATCTAATATTTTCTTATTGGATTCTGGATTCTATGGAGTCCCTATAAATAGGGCTTAAGGTCTTTTGAATTTTCACCCAAACGGTCAATGGTAGAGAAAAAAAAACTTTCCTTCTCTCTTTTATTTTTCTTTTTTTTCTACCGAGCTACCATCAAGGAGCCGAGCCACGTGCGGTAGCCCCAACCCTTCACACAGCCGCCAAGCTGGGTCGAGCCGAGCCGTTTTCGGTCATCTCTAGTGCCTTCACGCCGCCGCTGCGCCGAGCCGAGCGCACCGGTCTTCTTTTCACGCCTTCGTCCAACGACCCAGCCACCATGCGCTTGCCATCCACTCGTCTGTCCCAGCCACCACGCGCACGGTACCGCCGGACTGTGCTAAAGTCGTGCTGCTGTCCGCTCATCGAAGGCACTGCCCTGCTCTCCGTTAGGCTGCCGCAATCGATTGCCGTCGAAATCGATCCGTCCATTCGAGGCTCACCAGGGCTCGCCAGGCTCCAGTGTCGAAGATAGGGGGCGCCCTAAGGTTCTGGCACCATCCCCTCCCCCCGTTTTCCCCTTTTTTTCCTTTTTTTTTATTACTCTTTTTTTTATTTAAAAAAAATGTCCTCTTTTTTTTTTTTTAAGAAAAATTTTCGTTTTTTTTTCTCTTTTTTTTTTGCCCTTTTTCAATCATCACTCTTTTTTTTTTTTTTTTACCAACTTGCCCCTTACTTTTTTTTTTTTTTTTTTTTTTTGTGTATAAGTTTACTAACTTGTCCCCTTTATTCTTTTGTAGGAGTTAAAACACAACTCAAGGGAACACAACCGCTTTTTTCTTAGCCAACCCATCAATAATCTTGAAGGGTGGGTTTCTCCTCTTATAAGCTTGGTTTTGTAACAACAATTTTTTTTTCTAATTATCTGGCCGCGTGACCGAATCCTTGGCGCACATAAGGATGACCTTGGTATGGCCTATCTACTGCATGCCTGTTCGTGCTTCCTGATCGTCATGGGGGACCCGCAAAGGCTTATGACCCCTCATTCGATCACCGACTATCTTGCAGTGTCGTACCTGGATCCTAATCGTCATGGGAGTGGCCCTGCAAGGCTTACAACTCTATCATGCTTTCATCCTAGGGATGATCCTGATAAGGTCTACCTTGTAGCACCGTTCACATATCCTGATCATCATGAGAGGGGCCTCGCAAGGCTTACAGCTCTCCCATGCTTTCACCCTAGGGAGGATCCTGATAAAGTCTACCTTGTAACACCGTTCGCATATCCTGATCGTCATGTGAGGGGCCCTGCCAAGGCTTATAGCTCTCACATGCTTTCACCCTAGGGAGGATCCCGATAAGATCTACCTTATATCACCGTTCGCATCTCCTGATCGTCGTGGGAGGGGCCCCGCCAAGGCTTACATCTCTCTCATGCTTTCACCCTAGGGAGGATCCCGATAAGGTCTACCTTGTAGCACCATTCGCATATCCTGATCATGGAAGAGGCCCCGTAAGGCTTCCAGCTCTCCCATGCTTTCACCTTAAGAGGATCTTGATAAGGTCTGCCTTGTAGCACCGTTCGCATATCCTGATTGTCATGGGAGGGCCTCCGCCAAGGCTTAAAACTCTCCCATGCTTTCACCCTAGGGAGGATCCTAATAAGGTCTACCTTGTAGCACCGTTCGCATACCCTAATCGTCATAGGAGGGGCCCCGCCAAGGCTTATAGCTCTTCCATGCTTTCACCCTAGGGAGGATCCCGATAAGGTTTACCTTGTAGCACCGTTCNCTTGTAGCACCGTTCGCATATCCTGATCATCGTGGGAGGGGTCCCGCCAAGGCTTACAGCTCTCCCATGCTATCACCCTAAGGAGGATCCCGTTGAGGTTTGTTTTATGGCACCGTTCGTGCATCCTGATCGTCATGGGAGCATCCCGATCCCCCAAGGAATAATTTGATTTTTTTTTGTGTTTTTTTTTAACCCTATGGTTTAAGCTCATTCCTCTGTGACATTTTTTTTTTTTTTTACAGAACAATGTTCTACTTCATCGAGCACGTCTCATCAGATGAGAGGCTCCTCGTAATTCTTAAAAATCAGAGTCAGCCCATGGAGGAATGACTCAACCTTCTTGTGGCAAAATCGTTAGTCGGTCCTTTCACTAATCGTTGGTCAAGTTTAAATGACAACATGATCCTTTCCAAATTATCAATGGAAGTACCCTTGACCCGAAGAGAGCGTGCATGGATCCTAAGATCTTCTATTCATGAGGAAACCCCTAACCCAGATCGAGTGCTAACTCTCAAACGTCGTATAATTGAGGGTCAGGTCCGCTGAAGCGTTGTGACAAAAGTCCCTAGAGAATTCGGTTTCGTTGACTGTTACTGGGACTGGCTTGAGGTTGTAGTAGGTCGAAATGAGCAATTCCTTCGTGACATTAATTTGTTAGGAGTGGCTTGGCACAGTGATGGCCTCCCTGTACACATATGATCGCAATGGTGACATAGTTTGAGCTTTCTGTGAAGCCTGGTGCCCTTCAACCAACATTCTTCATACTGTAGTGGGCAAAGTGTCAATTTCCTTATGGGACCTCTGGTTGTTCGGGGACCTCCCGATCAAAGGAATCTTTTACGAAGAAGTGATTCCCTCCCTCAAAGAGCTAACTGGTCACTGTGACAAAGAGAAGTACTTGCCAAAAACATGCAACACCTTTTTTGGGCATATTTTTTTATAGTGTGCTCGTAGAGAGAAAATCGCATGACTCCCACGAAACATGATTCCTCAGTGTCTATCAGCTCATGGATCGTGTTTTAGTTCCTGAGGGCTTGCAAATATGACAAGCCCGTTACACAAAAGCAAAAGAAAGCCTTTCGATCCACGCAAAATCCTGATGGTACGCAAATCGCATTTCGAGATTGGTCGAGTAGGGAGAACATGTTATTTGCGGAGCTAGATGTAGGAAACGAGTTGAAGAACAAGACCTATCTGGCCGCCTTTCTATCCTGCTGGTTATGTCTTTTTTTATTTCCCCAGAAGGGAGGTTATCTTCGCCCCGAGGTCTTTAGAATGGCTTGTTTGATGGCTCATGGAAATGTTTATAGTCTTGTTGTTCTGGTCCTGACCAACATCTATCACAGCCTAAGGCTGGTAGCAGAGGCTTCGAACCCCATCGGGGATATGGACTTTCATTTCCCCATGCATTATGTCCATGGTTGGCTGGCCCATTACTTCGACACCCATTACCCCATTCCTGCAGATGTTCGAGGTCCCAAGATGGCCCACTTTTTTGGCGAAGGTGGCTCGGTTTACTTCCACGAGTACGAGGCACAGGAATTAATCCATGGCGGCTGAAGTATTCAGACAGGAACAGGCATGAACGCCTAACTGATAGTAGAGACCTACCTCTCCTAAAGTCCAGTTATTTTTCCAACATGTGATCAGGTTACTTATCCTCCCAGTGTGGGGATGCCCGAATTATAGAGTCGTATAGTCCCTTTCACTACGGTCGACAATTTGGCTTCCATCAAAACGTGCCGAGTTGATAGATAGGGGGAACAAACCTGACCCGCCTGTCCTTGGCCAAAAAATGTTTTATATACTGCATTAAAACACACGAAAACGATGAGCCCAGTAAATGTATGAGACACAGCCCTCGTCTCAGGTATTCATGCCGGCCTGTACATTGGATCCGCACACCCATGTTATCCTACGATTCAAGGATTGGTGGTTAACGAAGCATGGGAACTACTTCGAAGAGAATCGTCATCTGTTAGTGACCAGTGTTATCCCTCCCCTAACGCCATCAAGACTACTTAAAGGTAAAGAAATCAACCATGGAGGGAAGCTGCTTCGCCTGACTGAGGGGGTGGCAGCGATCACACAAAAAGGCGCTTCCAAACCGATTGAGGAGGATAGTCAAAGTAGTACCGACAACCATTATTGTAAGCGATGCTCCAAAAAACATAGGGCATCGGATGCCAATTTTTTTGAGCTGGCTCAGAATGATTCGATGGCTCCTAACGCTCTCAACTCACTGGTATGTCATTTTTTTATTATTATTTTTTATTATTATATTTTTTTTGTACGGTTTACATTAAATCTCCCTTTTTTGTAGTCGTCTCTGAACCTCTCTTTCCAAGGACTTGAAGCATCACGAAGCGAAGAATCTTTAATGGGCCCTTTTGTCATTGACTCAGTCGTTAAGGGAGTTGGTACCTCTGAAGCGCTGCCAGTGGATCCCGTGCTAAAGTCCTGTCAAGCGTGTGCTATCCCCAGAGACATTCCTCATGCCAATGAGGTGGTGGTTGTCGGGAACATTGAAACATCAGATTTAATAGCCAAGGAAACTAGTTTCCCCTTGGCGCCTGCGGTAGGAAGGGTTCTCCAACCCGGAGAAGCGTCGAGGGTCTTGGCAATTCCAAGCGATAGTGAGCTCCAAAGGTGAACAAATAGGGCACCACCTCCGATCGATCCCAAGATTTTTGAATTATATGCTGCCACTATGGTTTTCGACATCCGACGCTAGGCAGCCTCGGCCATGTGGGAGACTATGCACAAGAAGATCATGTATACTCCTTTTCGAGAAGGTTCTTAGTTGGAGAAAGAAACGCATGAGATATTCCGAGCCATTTTTGACATTTGTGGTGCCAACCTCTCTCCTCTAAAAAAACTTGTAGATGAGTACTTCTAAAATGTGGAGAAGTATAATCAGTTCCAGTTATCCTATTTCACTCAGTTGACTTAGACAAGTAAGGAGCAACGTTTGGAAGAGGCCAAGTCTGATCTGGAGAAGATATTGTACGATGAGAGTAGTGCTTTTGTTAAACAAAAGTTGCTCATTGAACACGACTCTCAGGCCTTACAAGAGGAAGAGAAACTGTTAGCCAAGTTAGAGGCCATTAAGGCCAAACGGGTCGAAATATCGTGGCTGATTTTCGAGAGCGACGGCCTTTTGACTCGGCATAAGCTTGAGGCCTCGGAGATGCAAGGGGTGATAAATGAACTCGAGACCATCCCAATCCATTCTGACAAGGACGTCAAAGCTTTGGATGCCCTACGTCATGTGTTAGAAGCCATGTAGTAGAAGCTATGGAGCTACAACTGGGTATCCTAGACGTTCCTCAATAGGCAATGGCCTTGGAGTTTTTTAAAAAAAAAACTACTAGAGTCGACTATTGTAGCACTGAAGTCTCTTATATGAAAGTTTTTTTTGTTATTTCGTCCTTTAAATTTCTGCTTCTTCTATTTGCTTATCTCTCATTGGACTCATGTACATGCACATATATATTTTTTTTATCACGTGACTGAACTTAAATTCTTTTAAGCTGCCTACGTACCCTTTATAATGATAGGGATCAAGTCATAACGTAGTTAAAAAAGAATGTTTTTTTTTTTTTGCGCGATTGAACTTAAATTTCTTTAAGTTGCCTACGTACCCTTTATAATGACAGGGATCAAGTCCTAACGTAGTTTGTACAAAGGTTTTTTTTTTAAGCATAAAACTTCTTGAGAAACTTGCCGTTGATTAGGCCAATTCTTAGCCCATCTTGATCAACTATCTTATACGCTACGTTTGTGTAGACTTCTTTGACGACGTAGGGCTCATCCCATTTAGGTGTAAACTTATTCCTCGTATGTCTTGTCATTATAATTGGTCTCCTTACGGCGAGAACTAGATCACCGACTTGAAAGGACCGAGGCTTTACATGCTTATCGAAGGCTTTAGACATTCGCGCTTGGTAACATTCCAACGCTTGTTAAGCTTCTAGTCATTTTTCATCCAGTGCTTCCAACTCATGGAGCCGCAGTCTGACGTTGTCCTCTATAGTCAGCCCTTCTTGCACCGCCATTTTTAGCGATGGAATTTCTCTTTCCAAAGGAAGGACAGCTTCTACCGCATAAACGAAAGAGTACAGGGTGACTTCTGTAGGGGTATGGTGAGTGGTGCGATAAGCCTACAACGTTTCACCGATCTTCTCCTGCCAATCTCTCTTCAACTTAGAAACAATTTTCTTCAGCAAGTTGCACAATGTCTTGTTAAATGCCTCAGCCAACCCATTTGCGACGTCGTTATACATGGATGACTTGTACTACTTGAATTTGAATTTTTGACACAACTTGTCCATCAAACTGTTGGAGAATTGTCTTCTGTTATCCATCACGATCCGATGGAGAATACTGTATCGATAAATGATATGAGTGCGGATAAAATCCACCACATTTTCTTTCTTAACTTCCCTTAACGCGACAGCTTTAGCCCATCTTGAGAAGTAGTCAGTGGCTGCGAGGATGTAGGAGTGCCCTGCTGACGACTTAGGCGTTATAGGGCCGACCAAATCAAGCCCCCATGCTTCGAAAGGCCATGAGGCTATGGTCGAATGCAGAGGCTCAGGCGATTGATGAATGAAATTCGCGTGATATTGACAGGCTTTACACTTCTTTGCATAATCCATCGAATCCTGGATCATTCCCGGCCAATAGTAACCTATTCTTTTCAGCTGGAACCGTAGCTTTGGTCCAGATTGATGCGCGTCGCATACGCCTGAGTGTGCTTCCTCCAAAGCCTTCACGGACTCTTCTTTACTGAGGCATCGAAGGAAAAGTACTTCAAGGGATTGACGATATAGAACCCCTTTTGTAGTAAATGAAATGCACTGCCCTCCTTCGAACCTCGATTTTATAGCGGAGGTCATCCGGGAGACTTCCATGCTCAAGGTAATCTATGATGGGCTATCGTCAGTCTTCCTCATCGGTTAGGTAGACTGATATCGCATTTATTTCCCCATATGCAGTCCCAACCGGAGGTACAACCCATCTCCGCCAAAGCGATATATTAAGAGGCACATTATCCAGCTCCGTTAAGGCAATGGCTAGGTTTCCATGGCATCCACCTTCTTGTTCTCCGTCCTCGGGACATGTTCCAACGTCACGCTTTCGAACTTTTCCATCAACTGGCGAGCGTAAGTGAAGTAGCGTTTCAAGTCATCATGTTTCACCTCGTACTGGCATAAGAGTTGACTGATTATCAATTTTGAGTCACCGAAAATCTCTATACAAGCTACTCTAATCTCTAAGGACATTTGGAGACCAATTATCAAGGCTTGATATTCAGCAACGTTGTTTGAGCATAACTCGACAAGTGCGAAGCTATAAGGCAGCATGTGCTTTTCTGGCGAAATGAGGATGATACCTGCCCCCGCACCACTTTTCCGTACCACACCGTCAAAGAACATGACCCACCGCCCTGAGGTTTCTGTGGAGAGAACTTCGTCATCAGGAAAGTCTTCACTTAACTCCCAATCTGATGGAACTGGGTGATCTGGCAGGAAGTCGGCCAATGTCTGCCCTTTAACTACCCTTTGCGGTATATAAATAATGTTGTATTGTTAAAGTACGATTGCCCATTTGGCTAAACCTCACGAGATGATCGGCCTGGACAGGATATACTAGATGGGGTCGGCTTTCATAATTAAGTGGACTGTGAAGGCCTGCATGTAGTGCCTCAACTTATCTATGGCGAAGAAAAGCGCAAGGCACATCTTCTCTATAGGGGAATAATTGATCTCGGCTCCATTCAGGGTTTTACTCAAGTAATAGAGAGCACGTTCTTTTCCCTTTTCTCTTTCTTGTGCCAACAGTGCCCTCAGTGATCTCTCTTGTGCTGCAATGTATAGTATCAACAGCTTACCCACTACTGGGGCTCCTAAGATAGAAGGGTTGATTAGGTACCTCTTTATGCTATCGAAAGCATTCTGGCAGGCCTCATCTCATTCGAATTTCTCTTCCTTTCTCATCAGTCTTTGAAAGTGTTGACACTGCCCTGCCAGGTTAGAAATAAACCTTCGGATGTAGGCCAGACGTCCCTGTAAACTTCTCAACTCATGTAGATTTCTTGGTCTTGGCATCTTCTAGATGGCATCAATCTTGGATTGGTCTATCTCTATATCTCGATGTCTCACAACAAAGCCCAGAAACTTTCCTGAAGTTATGTCGAACGCGCATTTGAGGGGGTTCATCTTTAATTGGTACTTTCGTAGGCGATCGAACACGGTACTTAGATCTTTCAAATGGTCTTGTCGTTGCTTGGTCTTGACCACAAGGTCGTCCACATAGCACTCATGCAACATATAGTCAAACACCTTTTGCATGGCACGTTGATAAGTAATGTTGGCGTTCTTCAACCCGAAGGGCATTACCTTGTAGCAATATATCTCTTTTGGGGTTTGAAATGCTGTCATTTCCTCGTATGCGAGGGCCATTCATATCTGGTTATACCCGAAAGATCTGTTCATGAAGGATAAGGCTTCATGTCCCATTGTCGCATCGACCATGATCTCTGTGATGGGCAATGGAAAATCGTCTGTCGAACATGCGCTATTTAGGTCGGAAAAGTCTATGCAGACATGAAGTTGTCCATTCTTTTTTCTAATCGGGACAATGTTGGCTATCCATGTTAGATATTTAACTTCACGAATAAACCCGGTCTCGATCAGCTTATTGACCTCAACCTCAATCTGAGGGATAAGTTCTAGCTGAAAGCCTTGTTGAGCCTGCTTAACAGGTCGACACCCCTGTTTGATCGCGAGATGGTGGACTGCTACTTTTGGATCTAGTCCCGACATCTCTTTGTATGACCAGGCGAAAACATCCCTGTATTTGGTGAGCAAACTCATTTATTCGTCTTCTTCCCCTTCCGAGAGGGATGCACTGATGAAAGTCAGACGTGGTTCTTCTACGGTGCCCAGATTCACCTCTTTTAGCTCGTCCATCGTGGATTGACCACCGTACTCTAGACCTTGCGGAGTGTCCTCCACTTCCT
>NC_052359.1:37267459-37309714 GCF_009727055.1 Benincasa hispida
GTCCTCCACTTCCTCTTCGGTCATACCTTCTTCGGATTCTTCAGTGATGGTGATGTGGTGGCACGAAGTTTCGCCTTCCTTCTGCTCTAAATTTCTATCTGAGGATTGGTGAAAACGACATCACGCCTCTTTACTTTGAGTATGCCCTCACTTGTGTTTAGAGTAACGAAGGTTTTTCTCTTCATGCGTGAGGGGACGATACTACGGATTTCTCCATCACTTCTTGCCTCTCCTTATGGCTTCTGGTTCGATAACACTTCAGCGTTTTTAAGGTCGATTCGTTGCCAGATGGATGCTCGGGGTATCGGCCCTCTCTTTCTTATAGTCATTTCGGGGGCGTCAGCGCAGGTTTTTCCCTTCCCCTTTGTCTTACTAGGGACATATTAGTCGAAGGGATCTTCAGCCCTCTCGTGCTTCAGACGATCAAAAATGGGAGCGCGGGGTTTCCTTTGCTCTCCTTTGGAACTGTGCCTAGTCTCTCGAAGGCTGACGGTCGCTCCACTACCGACAATTGACAGAAAATTTCCTCATTTTCTTCATTTGGTAGAGTCAACCTTCTAAAAACTGAACGTCGAGTAACTCTAGGAATAGTATGTGGGCTTCCCCTTTCTGCTTCTATCATGCTTAACCTCTCGAAAACCAAGGAGCATGCGGCCAACGATTAATACAGTCGAAGGCTGAAGCTCTTTTATCTTTGCCCTTCTTTTCTCCTACATCATCGACTTCTTCTGCAGTGATATGATTACTGTTGGCCACTTTCCCTTGCGCCTTTCTAATTATGTGAATTGGCTCTGACGGCTCATATCCCAGTTCCACCCTCGATGTGGGTATAGCGTGTCCTTCTTGCAAAAGCTTCTTTTGGGTCAGCGAGATTCAGGGTTGCTCGTAAATCTTCAAAATCTTGAACTCAGTGTGAGTTGTGAAGTCATAGCCCGCCTTCGTCAACAGCCTGTAAGCCTTAGGATCGAATCCGTCTTTCGTTCGCCTCTCAGATAGCTTTAACCCCATCACTTCCGCCTCCGGCTCGTGGACTTCCTGCTTCGTTATCAGCATGAGGGGTGTGATGAAACTCTTCTTTAGAATTTCTATCTTGTCAACTTGAAAACCATTCGAGCATTCCGTAAAAGGTGATTCACCCTTTTTTCGTCTCGACAAAAGAACATAGCATAGAATCGGAGGTTTTAAGGCTTTCTCGCCCCTCACCACGGGTTTTTCTCCAACGCTGAGGGATGTCCTATTCTCTTTTGGGCTGGAGACTTGTACCTTGCTACCCGCCTCTTTCTCTGTGTCTATTGACGACCTCGACCGGGATCCACCTGATTTCTTTCCCAACAAGTTCTCTGTCGACATAGTCCCATAGGAGTTCTTGCTCTTTAAGTAAAACTTTGCATCTGCGAAGTAAGACTCGGCCTCAGAGAACGAATTAGAATCTGCTTCAACCCTCTTTATCCCGTCTTGGTAAAACTTGAAACACTGATGTAGTATCGATGTAATCACACCATTCCCATGAATCCAAGGGCATCCCAATAGTATCTTATAGGTGGTCTTTGAGTCTATCACATGAAACAGTGCGTCTGCCTTCAGATCACCAATGAGGAGTTCCAAGCGTATCATGCCTATCGCACTGAATTACTAATTTGTTGTTTGATAGCTCTTCCATGAGGATGCCCAACTGTTTCATAGTCATCTTAGGCATTATAATGACGGTGGATCCGTTGTCGATGAGGATTCGACCCACTCTCTGTTCTCGAATGTATCCAGAGACGTACAAAGGCCTACTATGCAATTTGGATCCCAGTAGCAAATCTTCGTCTGAGAAGCCTATGAATGTGCAACACGAGGCATAACCATGTGCTGCGGAGGTTGATGCACCAGATGCGTTGGATTCTAACAGTGTCTCAATGAGGGTCGTCTTAGCTTCTCACGGGAGTGAGAGCAGGTCGTCTATGTTGAATGGTGACGAACTCTTTGGTTCTCCTGTCGAATTTAATGGGCCTAGAATGGTATCTTCTTCTTCCATGGTACTGACAGCATGACATGCAGCAGCCTCTGGCATCTCCTCTGAACCCCAATTGCAGAAGTTCTTCGGGAGGAAATCTGTTAACGTCATCTGTTGTCTGGGACGAGGAACATCCTCGTCTCTCTCGTCAACAGCCTTGGGCCTTCAAGCCTTCTTTTTATTCTTCCTTTTTTGTGTCTTGCTCCCTTTCTTGTAGCTTCTATGAGAGTGTAGCTCTTTTTGGGTAGAGTTTAGTCTTTCCTTCTTACAGCGCACACAAGGATCTAGCCTTCGTCATCGTCAACATGCTTTCCTCTGTTTTGAGGATCTGTAGCTTGGACCTTCTGCTGAAACCGCACTACCACAGGTTTGAAGGTCCCAAACTGGACCGGGTTCTCTCTTTCTTCATAATATATGATCGGTGCCGCCACGTTTGGTGGTACTGTCACTACAGCATGATTCATTTGGACTACCTCGTCTAGATCCAGCTCTATTTTCCTCTCACGGGCCAATTTGAGGATCAATTCCTTCAGTAAAAAAAAAATTTCGACTGAGTGTGCTAACGACCCTGTGATACTTGTAGTAGTTGGGATCATCCACTTTTCCGGCTTGTTTCGGTCATTTATATTCTGGTAGCTTGGTGGTTCTCTAGTAGTTGCTCAAGCATATCCGCAACGTTAGAGTCGGGGAATGGGTAGACTTTTTCCGGTCACTCTTTTAGGGTTCGGCAACGTCTTTCACCTCTTTCGTCTTTCTTTTCTATCTTCTTTTCTTTTCCTTTCGAGGAGAACTTCAACGGGATCGTATTAACGACTATTGATTCCTTTGTGGCACCTTTCACAATTTTCTCAGTGCCCTTCACCTCCTTCTTGTCTTTCTTTGGTTCGTGGCTCAAGAAGTCCCTCGTTCCCCTGTTGACAATACTTAGCTCCATGTCGTGAGCGTGGGTCGCCAATTCTTTAAAGGTACGGGGCTTTATTCCCTGCAGGATATAGAGGAGTTCCCAATGCATACCTTGCGTGCACATTTCTACAGCAGATAATTCGTTGAGTCGATCTTTGTAATCTAGACTCAAAGCTCTCCATCGATTGATATAGTTGACGACCAACTCCTCTTTTCGTTGTTTGGCGTTTGTCAGCTCTATCATGCTGACGATGCGCCTAGTGTTGTAGAAGTGATTCAAGAATTCTCTTTCAAGTTGCTCCCAGCTGTCAATCACCTCAGGCTCTAAGTCTGTGTACCAGTCAAAGGTGTTTCCTTTTAGTGTTTTGACGAACTACTTGACTAATAGATCTCCCCTTGTTCCCGCATTCTCGCATGTTTCTACGAAGTGGGCGATATGTTGCTTTGGGTGCCCTTTCCATCTTAAATTGAACTTTGGGGGTTGATACTCTATAGGCATTCTCAGATTGTCGATCCTCTGGGTGTATGGCTTGAAATACATGAAGGAAGTTTGAGTCGGTCCTCCAATTGAGCTCTTATGGAGATCATGATCATATCTTGCAGTTGTTGGACTGACAGAGAGGGCCACCGAGGCTAACTATTGCAGTTGGTTTTCTTGCAGCACGGTCTTCCCCTTGTCAGTTGCTTTGACCGTGGGGTGCTTGGCTTGATTCAGCAGCCTCTCGAGACTGCATTTGTTCTCTCAGGGCAATGATCTCATGGTCTCGCTCCTCGATGGCATTCATCAGAAAGTTAATCTTCCCTTCCATTTTTTCCATGGCCGCTTCCACCGTCACATCTGCCATCATGACAAAAATCACATCTGGCGGTGAATCTCTTTTCGGCCTGCTGAAGGTGGAAGTAGAGTTGTCAAACAAAGGGTTTTCCTTGATGACAACCCCTCTTTATGGGGATTCCATCATTTGCCTCAAGATGTTATGGGCGATGAGGGAGCTCTACTCTTACTCCTACGTGACTTCTCTTGAACGGTTGCGGGTAACAGGTCCCATGTATGAGTCGTTTATGGAGGAAGCTTTGGATGCCATCTTCTTAGGTGCCATTTTCCTTGTTTGGATACTGAGAGAGAGATGAGAGGTAGAGATGTCCCACTGGACGTGCCAATTTGTTCACACGAGGTTTCCGGAGAAACTTGTTTCGTGGAGTTGAACTTAAGTTGGTGTTGATGTTGAAGTTGATTTGATGCGATATGGTTCGATCTCTAATACTTGATCCTCTGATTCTCTCTCAGTTGGGTGAATGTACTTGACTTGAAGAAGAAAAGCACCGAACGTTCTTGAAGTAGAAGTCTTGGAAGAGTCTTTGTGTCTTCAAGGATCTTCTGTCTTCTAGGAGTGTAGCTTCATGAGTCTTGGGAGTCTTCTGATTGTTGATGAATTCTCTGGGCTCTCTGAATGTAGAAAATATTGATCCCGACAAATGAAGAGAACTTCTTTATTTATAGAGTTCTCACGTGAGCTTCATGGACTTGGGCTTGGTTGGTCCATGGGCCTGGCCCTTGGGCCCAATTATTTGGACTTGAGCTTGGTTGATCCATGGGCCTGGCCCTTGGGCCCAATTAGTCGGTTTTGGGCCTGATTTGAAATTTGAGTCCAATTCAGCTTTTTTTGTAGTTTAGACTTTAAACCTAAATAATAATATCAAATTAGGCCAATTTAATCTCATCTGATCCAACCGCATGACGTCATCAAAATTTGTCTTCAATTCAATTCGGGACATTTGTCAACTTTTAATTGGATCCAAATTGAATGATTTAGAATTTTTTCATTAATTTAGTAAATGACGTGGCAGCTTGTGATTGGTCCAAAATTCTTCATTCATCAGTCACTTATCTATTAATTAAAGAGAATCCCTTGAGATTTATTGATTTTTTTTCTTTATAAAAAGTGAGATTAGGTTATAAATTTGATCACTAGATATTTAGATGTTTAATTTTGTACTATGAACTTTAAGGGTTGTGGCTTATTTACCTTAAGAAAGATTCTAGTAATTTTTTTAGAAGAATTCTAATATATCTTAAAATTATAATCTGGTATCAAAATTTTCTATTAATTTAATGCTTACATCCTCAAACATGTTCAAAATTAACCTATCACATCATCTCTCTAAGGTTTATTATCGAGATTAATACCAAGAATTTATTTTTAAAAAAATACTGATAGTTTTAAGAATTAATCGAACATGATATACTAAAAAAAAGGTATATAATAGCTTCAAAAGTTCAACTTGAAATATAATTAAAAAAAAAATCAACATAATTTTAGCTCAATTGATCAAATGTTCAAATCTCTGTTTCCCTATTTATTGTACAAATAAATTAAATAATAATAAAAATATATTAAAAAATGTAAAAATTGCATATTGCACATACATAGAGATGTCCACGGGTGCGGTGGGGCCTGGGATGTCATTCTCCGTCCCCATCCCCGCTCCCCGGCCATTACATTCCTTATCCCCATGAAATTCTCCATGGAGATCGAAGTGGGGATTTTTCGTAGGGAATTCAGAGGGATCAAGTTTCTCGTGAGAAAATTTTCCCTAGTTTTTTTTTTTTTTTTTTTTTTGAAAAATAACTAATTTAAATCACTAATGTGATAAATTTTAATTAAATAATTAACTTTATCACTAAATTATTTATTATGGTTAGTTTTACATGACAATTTGAATTTAAAATAAATTACTCAAAATTTGGCCTAAAAAAACTAATCAACTTTTTTAGTAAAAAAAATATATATAAATATAAATCAAATGACTCACATATATAATCTAAATTTAAATATTCAATTTAAATATATTCATTATCTAAAACAATAAACAATCAAATTTGAAATTTAAATGTAATATTTATATAATAATAATAATATCATAACATTAAATAATTAGACTAAATAAATAAATAGATGTTAATCCAGGTTGGGATAGGGGTAGAAGCAGGGATAGGTAATGCATTCCTCATCCTCATCTCCATTTAATTTGCAAGAATTTTTTTTTCTTCTACTCTCTCCCCATTTTCCATTTAATTAGAGAATCTTCATCCATTGAGATGGATCATTGTTGAAAAATTGGACATCTCTACTCATAAATTCCAAATTTATTGCGGATAGGATAGGACCTTGCTAAATGGAGTAGGGCCAACAAATGTGCCATGTAGCCAATTAAAAATATCTAAGGGTCCACCACTATCTTTTTTCTTTTTTTCTTTTTCTTTTTTTCTTTTCTTTTTTCACTCTATTCTTAATAAGAAAATTGTGGTAACTAAGTTGAGCCAACATGTATTTTTAAAATAAAATTGATGTTTAAATTTTCAAACTTATCTTTTCCAGAGGCATTTGAGGTAAAGTTGGGAATACTACAAGAATTTTGGACTTTAATGTCAGTGCGAAAAAATAAAAATAGATGTATAAAGTCGGATTTTTTTTTTTAAAAAAAAATGATTTTTATGTCGGTTTTAAACCGACATTAAAGATTGGCTACAATGCCAGTTTAAAACCGACATTAAATATCTCCATTTATTTTTTCCTTTAGTAAAAAAAATATCTCTCTTTCATTTTACTTTCTTTTCTCTCTCCTTTCTCACTTCTCTCCTCCAAACCCTATTCCCCTTGATCATACCAATCACCACCATTGAGCTCGCCATCGGTCGTGCCGTTCAACTCACTCTCGTGCAGTTTGTTGTCGTTCAGTCGCCGTCAGCTTGCTCACGTGTTGGTTCTGGTCATGCAAATCTCCGAAGACGAGCATAGGGAGATCTGGTCGGTCAGCTCGGTTGTGTCGTTCAGCTCGTCGTACAGGTCTCCGGTTGTACAGCTCATTCCAATCTTATAAGTGGGTCACCGACATCGGATCTGTAGATCTAGTCATGGGCTTTTCCAATCTGGTCGTCTATTTATCTAATCTATTCATGAGTCTTCCGATCGAGTCATCGACGTGGTGATTCAGCTCTGTTTGCCAGGTTCAGCGCTCATTGACATTGTGCATTCTCCAGATCTGTCAGTCTCAACTTAGATCTATTCCAATCTTCGAGCTCCTGATCAAATCTCTTCAAGCTTATGGGTTGTTTGAGTTGTTTGCTTGCTCCAGAGGTAAAATTTTCTTTTCATATTTATTTTCAATTTAGTAATTTAAAGTTATTTCATTCATTTTATTTTTATTTAAATGATTAAGCTTCTTGAGATTTTGAAATGTTAGAGTAAAATTAGTTCGAGAATATGTACTTGGTTGATAGTCTTGCTTGGTGTGGTTCAAGTGTATATTAGAACCATTTTTTTAAATTATATATAAACTAATTTAGTCTTACTTGATTGATTAAGCTTGCTTGGTGTGGTTCAAGTGTTATTTCATTCATTTTATTTTTATTCCAATGATTAAGCTTTTTGAAATTTTGAAACGTTGGAAAGAAATAAGTTCAAGAATATGTACTTGGTTGATAGCCTTACTTGGTGTGATTCAAGTGTATTTTTTAAAGTATATATAAACTAATTTAGTCTTACTTGGTTGATTATGCTTGCTTGGTGTGGTTCAAGTGTCATTTCATTCACTTTATTTTTATTCCAATAATTAAGTTTCCTGATATTTTGAAATGTTGGAATGAAATTAGTTCAAGAATATGTACTTGGTTGATAGATTTTTTGTTTATAGGTATTTGGGTGTAAGTACTCATGGAAGTACTAATTGGTGTTTGTGAAGGGAAGAGTGATTATTAATATTGTAGAAGTATTTGATATTTCTGATTATAGTTTTGGAGAGGCAGGTGGTTCCACATGAGTGTTGAATATGCTAATTTTAATTATTGTTCTATGGAAGTGTGTTATCGATATACAAGTGTTGATTAGTGTGTTTATCATATTTGGTAAGTATTTATAGAATGGATTGGAAGTACTAATTGTTGTTTGTGGATAAATTATTATAGGTGTGTGTTTTATTGCAGTTCTATGGAAGTGTGTTATTGTATTTAATATTACTTTGCATTTAGTTTTGTGGTAGAGTGTATCATTGTGTCTATTGTTATATTTTAGATTTGGGTTCTGTGCATTTATAGGTGGAAGAGAAATATTGTTGACTTGCCACGCAAAACAGTAAACATGCATATAATATAATAGGCACGTATTACAATAAATAATTTTTTTACATTTTTTAATAAAATATGAAACGGAAATTTCCTGACCCAAAATGAGACATTTAACATCGTTTTTAACTCTTTGAATGACAATAAAAATAGATTGGACAATTTAAAAAATGAGGCATTAAAAAAATATCGGACAATTATTGAAAAAAATTTGGTAAAAAATCGACATAAAATATGGTATGCAATGTCGATTTTTTGACATTGAAGATGGTATACAATGTCAGTTTTAAACTGACATTGAAGATGAAGATAATTAGCATTGAAATTTCAGTTAGCTATAATGTCAGTTTAAAACAACATTAAAGGCAACCGACATTAAAGACCTTTTATAACACGAACTTCAATGTCAGTGTTCAACCGACATTGTACCCTATAATGTCAGTTTTAATCCGACATTAAAGCCCAACTTAATTGTAAAAGTTTTGAAGTCTAGAGAGATGTGAACTTTCTAAATCCACAAGTTAATAAAATATAAAATTAATATTTTTTTTAAGTGGCAAAGCTTATCAATCTTTTGGATCAAAGACTCCCTTAATACAATCCATATTTACATTTGTGATAGAAAAAATATATATATATATATCAATACTAATAAAGTTGTTTTAATCTATATCATAAATCTAAAGGCTTGGGATTTGGCTAGGGGTAATTTTTCAATGTCCATTGGAATAATTCGACTCTTATATAATAACCATCTGCTAGAAAGTTCAAATTTTATATATTTTCTCTTCGGAAAAGAAAAAAAAAAGCATATTATCTTTAATAATAGTTTGATATTAGTTGGAAATAATTCTATAAAAAGAAAATTAAAAATACTAATTGGAATTAAATTTTAAAAAACATCTAAGCCACATGTTTTTTTCGAACTTTCTCAAACAATTTCTGTATTGTTGGATTTTTTTTATTTTTTTTACGTTTTTAGTTTAGTCCCTCACATTTAATAATTTTGAATTTTACTCTCATTAATAATTAATGTTGGAATTAGTTGAGGATAAAATTACCTTACATAATATTAATTGAA
Source organism: Benincasa hispida (assembly GCF_009727055.1). Lineage (NCBI taxonomy): Eukaryota > Viridiplantae > Streptophyta > Magnoliopsida > Cucurbitales > Cucurbitaceae > Benincasa > Benincasa hispida. The sequence continues at coordinate 37,276,565 of NC_052359.1, forward strand.
TCGTTGAAATTTAGTCCATATATCAGATAATTTAACAAAAGAAAAATTCAAAATCTAAATATTGTACAATAGAAAATTTTGAACCACACATCTTTTGATAGTACATTCTATATTTTAATTAAACTAAACTTTTCTGGCCAAAATTATTTTTTATATATTTTTTTATTTTTTAAAATTATTTGTTTCCACATTACCATTTTTTAAGTTTTCACATTCCTTAAAAACACATTTGAAAGCAAAATTTCAAAAACATAACCAAGTTTCCAAATCCTTTTTCTTATTCAAATTTGGCTTATTTTTTAAAATATGGTTAAAAAATAGGTAGTAATGTATGAAAACTTCAATTTGATTTTAAAATATATAAACAAAATAAAATTATTATCAAATGCATCATTATATATTGGAGAGTGGAAAATAAAGTTGTTCACTCACCTTGTTTAGTCAAATGAATTTGTAGGCCATGTGATAAAAAAATAAAATAAAATAAAATAAAAACAACAACAACAAAAATTTCATGACTTATTAATTCTTTACGAAAAAAAAACTCTTTACTTAGTGGACCCATGGCTAAACAACTTGGTTTTAGGTTATTCGAGAATAAGAGGTTTGAAAATGTTATCAAAATTTTATAAACAAAAATTAGGTTTGTATTTAATTTATGAAACTAAGAATGACAATCTTACATAATTTTATTAGATCAATTAAACAAATAATAAACATCATTCCATGTAGTAATTCATGTCCAACATCCTAAAACCTTACACCTAACAAGAGTATAAAATTGATTTGTTTTAGTAGTGGAATAGTGAGCTCCAAAGAGTTATGAAGTCTAAAGAGTTGTGAATTATTAAGTTTATGTATAAATAGTCGATAAGATATAAAATTGATGTTTTTAAATAGTGAGACCTACAAACTCCTTTAGCCAAATAAAAAGTAGAGTTCACAACTCCTACTGGCAATTTCTACTTCTTAACTCCTTGGATCAAACACGGCCATCTTAAATTCCCTGGTACCAAATTGCCCCTAAAAAAACTCCAATTGCTCCAAGTCCTAACATATTTAAACTTTCTTTAATGATGTACAAACCTGCCTCACTCTCTCTCTCTAACTGTTAACTCCATTAAATGAGTGATAAACAACAAAAGACATCAACTTGGTGGGGGTGATTTTGTCATCTCATCTTTCTCTCTCTTCATAACACAAATGGGCTCTGTCTCTTCTCCATCCTACTCCTTTCTTTAATACCAAACAACCTCTCCTCTCTTTGCTTTTTTCTACTTCAAATGCTCAACAAAAACCAAAATATAGCCTTAGACATACCCATGGAGCTTTCTTCTGATCATTTTCCCTCTTTAAAACCAAACCCAAATGATGAACATCATCATCTTTCAACTCAACCCACACCAGAAGAAGCACCTTCCAAAAAAAGGTTGGTATTTTTCTTTCTATTTTGTCCAAAAAAAAAAAAAAAAGAAAAGAACTTTTTCTTTTGGGTCCTCTTTTTTCCCCATGTTTGTATTGTTTTTGCAGAAAAGTTGTGCAAAAGACTGTGGTTACTGTAAAGATTGGGTCTAAAAAAGCTGCAATAGGGATAGGGAAGGTGAAGAATGAAGGTCCACCTCCTGATTTTTGGTCTTGGAGAAAATATGGCCAAAAACCCATCAAAGGATCTCCATATCCAAGGTTTCAATTCCTTTGCAAACAAAAAAAAAATGGCCTTTTTCCCCCCCTTCTCTTGTAAAAGAAAAAGGGCATTTTTCCCCCTAATTTATCTCTTTTTTTGTTGATTTTTTAGGGGGTATTATAGATGTAGTACAACAAAGGGATGTTCAGCAAAAAAACAAGTAGAGAGATGCAAAACAGATGGTTCAATGTTCATCATAACATACACTTCAAGCCATAACCATCCAGGTCCCAACATCTCCACTCTGAATTTGGATCAAAACCAAGAAGAGATTCAACCACAGCCGTTGGATCAAGATGATCAAGATCTTGTTCCAAATCAAGGGCTAGAAAAGCAAGATCAAGATCATAATAATGATGAGAAAAACAGCATTATTAGTCCAAGTGAAGAAGAAGAAGAAGAAGAAGAAGAAGAAGAAGAAGAAGAAGAAGAAGAAGAGGAAGAAGAAGAAGAAGAAGAACCATTATTAGCTATGGAAGATGAGGAGAAAAAGGGAATTTTAAAGGTAAAGGAGTGTTTGGAAGAACCAATTTCTTCTTCTTGTTCTCATGAGATCATAAATTTGTCAGCAACAACAAAAAAATCAGAAATAGAAAATCATGATCATTTCTTTGATGAGCTTGAAGAACTGCCAACACCTCCACCTTTCTCAAGCTATTTTTTTGATGAAATTAGGATTTCTGCTGCCCCTTCTTGATGTTAGTGCTGTTTTTCTAGTGCTTAATTCCCTTTTGCTCTTAGATATATGTGCATATTATAATCATAATCAAGTCTCTTTTTTCTCTCTAATTTTTCCCTTTCTTTTTCATCTGAAGTTTAATATCATTTACCTTACCCCTAATTTTTTTCTCTTTTTTTCCCTTGTTAATTTGGTTTACCTTTTCTTCTTAAGTTCAAGATCAAAGAGATATGGGAGGAAATTAAAAGTAGAGCAATTAAAAGCAATAAATAGGGTAATATCTTAGCTTTTGCTATTAATTTGTGAGAGTGGTTGCCATTGCATCATGGATGGTATCTCCCTTGTAAAGTTTGGATAGGCATAGCAATGAAAGGTGAACTTGGATTTGAGAATTTTGGGGCATGTTTCTTAGGCAATCTAAAATCATAAATTTTAAAATAATAGATTCAATGGAGATAAAGTTGTATTTCATGTTTTCATATATGTGTAGAAATTTGAATAACGGTTCAAAATATTTATAATAATACATTTATAAATCATAAAATCAGGTATATTTATATGCTAGACAGGAAGTTAAATATATAATATTATTAATTTATTTATAGACATGATTTATCTTAAAACTTTTGTATAATTATCCTTGTGTAATATCATATAATTTCTAATAAATTTTATAGTACATATATCAATTTAACAAGAATGGATTCTATAACATATTTTAATTTTTAGACATTTTCAAAAAAATTTGAAAATAGAAAATTTCCAAATCACCTCCCTCGTTTTAGACATTCGATGCACTTTTGTTTTTCAAAATCATAATCCATATTAGTGAGGGTTACCGAAAGTTCACGAATGAATCCAAGCCTAAAGGATACTAAGAAAGGTTGTGGGAGAACAAAATATCTCATTCAAAATTATTTTTTTTAATAAAATTTGAAAAAAAAATTCATTTAAATTTAGATTAAAATTGACTTAATATCCTATATGTAAAAACTGAAAGGAATACATAACATCATTTTTTTCTATAATATGTGAAGTGGGGGAATCAAAACCTCATATCTCAACGTTAATTGTATGTAATATAGTTTATAACATCATTCATTTAAATTGGCATCGCACTTGATGTGCAAAAAATGATATTGTAAATGATGTCAACTATATCTTTTAAGTTAAATAAACGGATAAATATAATGTTAATGTTCTATATGATTGAAGTTGAGCAATAAAAAATATCGTGGTTTATGTGTTTTAATTTTTAAAGATCAGTTGTCACATCAACTTTCATTAATTACTTTAAAAGAAAACATAATTGTAATATGACTCCTTCGAATTCAATTATAATGCATCTGTAGGAAGCAGTGTCGTGGGTCTTAGAGCTGTAGTGCGGGATTCTAACAATGAAGCTTTGATGGCTTTAGAGAAAAATCAATCTGTCATCGATTCTGTTGAGATTGTTGAGACTATGGTGGTTGAGGCTGGTATTCATCCCCTTTAGGTTGAGACTGATTCTTTCATTTTCTAGAAGCTTCTAAACGGATCTTCACGTTATGGTAATGAGATCCAATATTTAGTGGACTGGACTTCTTGCGAGGTCCGCATCGAAGTTAGGAGCAATCTATGGTTTCTCCTATATTAATCGCAAAGGCAATTCTATGGTGTACAAACTTGTTACTCATGCTCGAAGACATTGTGTGCATCGATTTGGCTCAATTATCAAGCATTATGGGTAGATTCCTTTCTAAACGTTGATAAGTTATTATTTTCTTTTGTTCGTTTTCTAAAAAGAAAAAAAAAAGGAAAAAATAATAATAAGAGATTTGAATAGAAAGAAAAATGGCACGAGATTCACGAGTGGGGAAAGGAAAGGAAAGGAAAGGATATAAAAGACATTATCTGCTTTTTGGTAGTTGTGAAACTCAGACATCTTTTACTCTCTCTTTTAACTGTTGAGAGTTTCAGAGATCTTTTTATTCTTTAGCCTATCCTTTCCATTTTCATACCATTATGTTTGTTTATATAACCCTATTTAGTTTTGAATATAGTTTTTATTAATGTTACATTTTCATTCTTTAGTTTTGGATTTAATTTTTATTTAGTTCTTATATTTCAAAATATCGCTTTTATCTTTAAATTTTTAGTTTACCTTCTTTTAAAATTTCATATTTTTACCATTGCCTTTTCAATGATACACACTTTTATATCTTAACTTTCAGTAAATGAATTTAAAATAATCGCAAATTTTCAAGTTTAAATATTACTTTGGTTCATATATTACTAGTTTTGTTCATTTTGATCCTTATACTCAAATTGTTCACTTTGGTTCCAATACTTTTAAAATGATCATTTTGGTTCCAATACTTTCAAAATGATTATTTTGGTTCTTATACTTTCAATTTTGGTCCATTTTGGTTCTTGTACTTTTAAGAAATGATCATTTTAGTCCCTACTTTTTTTTTTTTTATTTCATTTTTAAGGGATCAAAATGATAATCTTTTGAAAGTTCAAAGACCTAAATGAATATTTTAAAAGTATAAGAATCAAAATGAACAAAAATAAGTATAGAGACTATAATGAACATTTTGAAAGTATATGCACCAAAATAAACCAAAACCAAAAGTATAGGGACCAAAATAGTATTTGAACCTAATTTTAATTATGATTAAAAATTAGTGAAAACTAAAAAACTAAATATGATTAATTTAGTTATTTGAAATGAATTAATTAAAAAAATTGAGTAAACAACAAATATTTTAGGGTAAAGTGAACAATCTTGAAATTTATGGGTAAATGAAGATCAAATGAAAACCAAACTTAAAATTCGAAGATAAGAATATAAATATTTTGAAATTTAGGGACCAAATGAGAATTATATCCAAAACTCAAAAACCTGGAAGTTTTTTTTTTTTTTTCCTTTCATTTTTTATATTTGTGTCACTTTTTTAGTTCTGGCAATTTTATTATTGAGCAATTTTAATAAATTAAAAAAGCAAGCTAATTATTTACAAATATAACAAAATTCTTAAAGTTACTGCAAATATGACAAATTGAATGATTTTTTTAATTCCAATTTTGCCCCCTCACCTCCTGCAATTTCTCTTCTTCTTCTTTACGACTTTTGCATACGGATGATTCTTACAACAAATTGTCATCGGATTCCATCATCAATGAGTGTCTGGGAACTAATGGACGACCTCGACGGTGCCTTTAATTTCAGTTTAGATCAATATACTTATGAAAGTTCAAAATTTAAATGGATACAATTATTAGTTTGATATTTAAATTATACAACTTTCAAAGTTCGGAGTTCAAATTAATACAATTATTAATTTATGATTTAAATTGATATAACTCCTAAAATTTAAAGCTATACATTGATATTTACCCCCAAAAAATAAGAAAAGAAAAAGGAATAGTTGGAGGTGAGCTACCCAAATCTTTGATCTAAAAAGTCCACTTTGTACTTTGTGTACCAAAATCAAAATGGCACATCTTTGGTTGCATAATCCCAAACGACCTTTAACTTTAAGGACTGTCCTTTCTTCTACCATATAAATCATTCTTTTGAGGAACCTTTGAAATGGGATTTCTCATACCATACTCTTTGATTCTATGTAGTTTTGTGTAATTATAAACAACAAAATAATAATGTTTTATAATATTGGAACAATTATAATTTTTACCATGGTAGAGTTAACAATTTAGCATCGTTTTTTTTTTTTTTTTTTTTTTTTTTTACACTTGAAAGAGAGGAGATTAAAAAAATTGATAAGAATTATTTAATGATATTAATGCGCTATATTGGAAAAAAAGTCGTTTGATTTAAATATATGTATGTGGAAAGATGTATTTTGATAATGATATGGTATAAAAGAACACTTGAAAAAGTTTCCCCATAAACTTTTTACAAGCCAATAAAATCAAATGACTCAAACTTTACAAATATGAAGGAGAATTTAGTTCATTTTCACTTCTTTCATTTTCAGTTTGCATAAGTTGACAAGTATCAAATTATTATATAATTTGATTTCAAAAAAAATTATTATATAATTGCAAATTGTTAAACGTAATCAGAATAATCAAAAGCTATTCAACATTTTATTCTTCTATACTTTATATTCCCAAACTCTTCATTCTCAACTTGCGATTAAAACATATACTCTCAAACAAAAGAACAAATAGCAATCTTTCACCCCTTATAAGTTATTGAATAAAAAATTTGCAGAAAATAACTTAATTATTTAATAGTTATTATTATTTTACATCCAAAATTAAATAATATAGAACAATTCGCTATCTTTGATAACAGTTCCAAGAAAATAACACAGTTAATTTGAGGAGAAGAAAAGGATAATTATAATTGGTAACATTTTTAGAGATAATAATTAAGTATATGACGACACTTTTAAAAAATTTCAAATATAACAAAGTTTATTAGAGTTTATTAGCGATAACTTTTACCGTCGGTAGACTCTTACCAACGATATGATCTAAGACGGATAAACTTCTATTAACGATATAGTCTATCATTGATAGACTATCTAAATTTTCTCATATTTATATATATTTTTATTTTACATTATATCATATTTACTAACACTTTTGAGTCTAATAATTGCTATATTTGCAACTATCGCAAAGATAAAAAAGTGAGTTTCATATGACAACTGAAATGGAGAAATACACAAACATCTTTAGCACATTAAAATTTCCATAATCAAAATTTTAAAAATTCTAAAACATTTATAAGCACTTAAAGTATGTTTAAAAGTACACCTGGAATAGATGTTTTTAACCATTGTTATAAGCCCTTAAATTAAAGGGGCATACTCATGAATCACTTTCGTTTGTTTTGAGTTTGCCTGCTTTGAAGTATTTTGGTTAAAAGTGTAAATTTGGTCCATGTGATTCAAATAAAGTTAGAATTTTGTGTTTGTAGTTTATAACTTGAATTTAATCCCTGTGATTTATAACTAGAATTTAACCCGTATGGTTTATATTAGAATTTAGTCTTTATGGTTTGATAAAACTCACCTAAATAGTCCCTACAATAAGGACTCTATTTATGGAATTTTAATCAAATTATAAAGATTGAATTCTAACTTCTTCCGATCCATAGGAACCAAATTTGTAATTAACCAAGAGTTCAACACCCTACAAGTATTTTCTTACAAAGGCAAGGCAGTTGCTGCTGCTTTTTTTTCAAAAGCTAACAAGCATGATGATTTTGAGGGAGTACTCTTTGGCATGCTAAAAGTATACTTGACTATGGCAAAAACACTCCAAATTACTTTTGGAGAGAGCAGCAAAAGAATACTTCCTCATTCTTTCACTTCAAACACACTCAACAAACATCATCAGGTTTTCCCATTTTTCAAGAGAACAAAATGAGAAGAAAGATACAAAATGGAAAACATCATCAATAATGACTAATAATGCTAGTCAAGTACTAAATTTCTTAAGAAACATATCCATAATGTAACAACTCCATTGAATAAGAAAACACTAAAATATCAGAAAAAACCAAGTTCACCTCCCTGCAACGTATATGGAAAGCTACTGAATGCATTAGAAATTCTCAAAAAAACCTAACGCATAGTAATCCACAATCAAGAAAGTGACTACATAATAATGCAGTCTTTTATAGGGTCGGTGGCATCTTTTCACAATAATCAATCAAATATTGACAAGTGTTAGGCCAGTATCATTCTTGTCATCCCAACCAACCAGAGAGCAAATTTCTTTTAATCAGGACAGTAACTTTAATGGACGCTTTCAATATAATATCTTGGTGGTGTAAGGAAGCAACAGTAATTCAATGGGCATTTCAAGATTTCTCAAGCTTAAGCTACGATGAGAGCATGGAAGCCATGTTGTTAATGGTCAAAATCTGCATACACTATGATGGTTCTCACTTTTAAATCTACAAGAAGAATATCTAATCGGTTGCACAGCAGGATAAAATTTACGCACCGTCTTCAGTTTCAGCCGCAGCTGCTAAAGGTTGGAGAGCTTTGAGAGGATTCATTATAACTCCATCTATGAGTCCATACTCTTTAGCTTCTTTAGCGCTCATGAAGAAATCGCGATCCGTATCCTGGTTAATCTTCTCAAGACTTTGACCAGTGTGGTACGAAAGATACCCGTTAAGATTTGCCTTATGGTGCAACATTTCATTTGCCTGAAAACCAAGTTACGGTTTAGGGACTAAGTTGAAAATGCTTAAAACTAACATGCATGAAATTGTAATCTAAGGCAATAGCACATTCCTACTACAATTGTTGATGGAAAAGCAATCTAAATTCTCCTGCCGAGAACTTGTTCAAGGTGGACACGAAAGTTTTAATTTTCTTGAAGGTTTAGCAAATGATACTCAACTCGACAAATTTGACCGGGCTATTGTGGATCAATTGCAACATTGCCGGAATTGTTAATCAATCAGCTTGGAGGATTAAAAACATCTAGCAAAAATCCTCCAGTAGCACAAGTTGGAGGCATGATCAATTTTGAGAGTGATGACATTTGTGAGGTGTGAGTAAGAGTAACAAGTGGTGCTAGTCGGACTTTCTTAGCTTTAAACAGAGTGAAACAACCCAATAACGATTGGTTGGAGATTCAAACCCAAAGGTTTTAAATTATTGCACATGTTTTATCAATCAAATGTTGTAGAGTTAAGTAGTTATCCTTTAAGGTTAGTTGAGCGGCGTAAAGCAATCAAAACACATAGAATTCAAACACTCTCTCACTACATCCTTAACTCACTAATCCCTCTTTGCACTCCTCTCAACCTTCACTCTCCTTTAACACATTTTCTCTCATTTATCTCCATCTACACCTATACTTTCTCTCACTGGATTTTCTTTACTCTTACTCATTTATTTCACCCTATATACTCTCTTACTAGTCTTTCATAACACCTACACAATCTCTCTCCCTAGCTTTTCTTCCCACATATATAACTTTTTCCAACAACGTTTAACCTACACCTTTTTCCCTATGTTCTCTCCATAGTTTCTTTGGTTAATCTCTCTTTACACACTCCCTCACCATTATCTATTTACTCACACTTTTATCTAGAAATGCTTTCTCGCTTTACTTTATTTTTCTTCGGGTTTTGATTTTTTTTCCTTTTCTTTCAGTAATTTGTCAATTCTAAAATCATTTTTTTACTATATAATAAAACAAATTAAAAATATTAGATGAAAAGCCGTTTTGAAATGTTAGAACCAACCAGCAAAGTGGCCTATTATAAGCTTTTCAAATTTTGGAAGCACTTTCAATAAAAATGTTTTTCCTTTTCAACAAGCACTTATTTCATATGACTATATGAGCTCCCAAACTCAACCTCAAAGCTCTATTATGAAGTACCTTGACAACAGAAATGCAACCTAAGGAAATTATAAAAATCATAAAACGAATCTGATTGATATATTACTGATCACCAAGAGAATTTATAAGGATACCTGAATATCAATATCAGTCTGTCCACCCTGAGCACCACCGAGAGGCTGGTGGATCATTATCCTTGAATTTGGCAAGCTGTATCTTTTTCCTTTAAAAATAAAGGAGAAGGTGCAGGCTTAATATACAGAAAAATACATCATATATTTTTTTAAATAGAAAAATATTTCATTTAAGAAAACTACAAAAATAAAATTAAAAAAATTGTTAACACTAAAAGCTTGTACCTTTAGTTCCAGCGCTAAGCAGGAAAGCTCCCATACTGTTAATAATAGAACAAGCAGAAAACCCAATGTAAGAACAAACTATTAATCAAGAAATTGAGCCTACCAACACCAATTGGACAACTCATGCATTATCTCACTGATTTTGACTACAGATACATGCAGCTAGGCGCTAATGATATAAGGCCAAACTACAACTGAAACATTTGGACTGGCCAAAGTTGATCCATCTGCCCCTCTGGAGGGAAAACAATAATGAATGCTACAGCCTTCAGAAAATATATGCCTTACACAGGCCATATAACTAGGATAAGTTGATGACTGGAACCAAAAAAAAAAAAAAAATCATCTGCCACTATTTTAGATAATAATTCTTCCCAACACAATTCAGCAATGCCGCACTAAATTGTAAATGACACTTGCGGAAATAAAAGAAGAAAAGCAGGATAAGTCAGCATAAAAAACAAAAGTATGATCTGATGAATCTTGTACCTGGCTGCTAGTCCAACGCAGACAGTAGAAACGTCGGGCCTAATATGTCTCATAGTGTCAAAAATGGCCATACCTACATAAATCCACGTTAATCAGTAGTTGAAAGATAATCCTGTCCCAATTTCCAAAAAAACAAATGATCAGTGAAATGGTTTTCCGGGTTCAATATTACCAGCTGTAACTGATCCACCAGGGGAATTTACATACATCACAATATCCTGTTAAGCGTACCAAAAGTATCATGTTAATCAATTAGTTATACAGAAAACATGATGAACTATATATGACCTACTTCCTTAAACTGAATTGAGAACAAAAAAGAGAACCTTATTGGGATCAACAGCATCAAGGTATAGAAGTTGAGCAACAATGATATTTGCCATATCATCATCAACGGCTCCACCACAACGAATAATTCTCTAGTCCAAAACAAACAAAAGTATCAAAAGATGGTGGTAACAACCTACAAGTGCAACATAAAACCTGCGTCAAGGAAACAATTATTGCACACCTACACCCTTACATATTGAAAAAGCTGGCTTATAACACTTTGGAAGCGTTCCTGCACCATTGGCGGAGGACCTTGCCCTTGTGCATAAGCTGGGAAGTATGGTGAAGATGGAATTTGCACATCATCCCTGTGAATCATACAGAATATAGTTTCAAAAGCCATTTCTATGTTTAGTTTTTCAATAACTGATCATGATTATAGCCATCTTTGGCCCCAAAAGGACGTATGGGGAACTCCCAGTTAGTAAGTCTATGCACCTTATAGACCAAATGCCTTGGCGAGAATTCCTATCCAGTGATGACAACTCGCCCGAGTAGACAGATTTTACAGGAGAGTTCTTGAGGTTTCTTCCACCTCCAACTAATTTTCCGAGTTTCCTGCAAATAGTGAGGACATTACCCGATGCTACTACAATTAAAAATTATAGACAAACAAGAGAAGCCTATACTTATGCAACAGAAAGAAGATATCAAGAGCAGAAGATAGGAATTTGAGTTGAAGCCTATCCCCGGAAGTGTAACAAATTTGAGGTTGAAAAACAAACGAAATTTTCCCAATCTCATCAACCATCAAAAATCACCTAAGGCGTGCTCTTGGCACTAGTAATTTCCAAAGACCCAAAATCCATCTGGACATCAAAACCTTTCAATTACGAACTTAAACTAAGAAAATATACCAATTCAGGCAATCCATTACAGTGATACCAACGACGCCCACACATTCACGATCTTTTACATTCAAACGAACTACGCAACTACTACCAACATTGCATAGAAACACAAAGAAAAAAAAAAACACGAAGCCAGCCCAGAGGAGGTACCTCGAGTGAAAAGGCTCCAGTGGGAGAAAGAGCTTATGGGACTCGGAAGAAGAGCTAGAATTCGGAACAGAAACGAGGGAGTTTAATCGGAAAGACGAGGCAGATGTGTAGGCGAAAGTATGGGCCATTTTCGAAGATAAAAGTTCCGAAAAATCTCAGCAGAAAGCAATAGAGGAAGAAGAAAGTGGAACTGCGGAGAATTAGCGGGTGGCGTGAGTTCGGAGCAAAGTCGGAGAGGCCTTATCCGCTGGAAGAAGCCAACGACGGCGAAGATAGCGAAGGAGAAGATGGGTCGAGCAAGTAATTTGATGGCAGTGACCTCTGTGAATATCTCCTTCACAGATACCCATTTCGCTTTCGAGAGCCCCGAGCCCGACAAGTCGTGGGCCGCGACGCGTATGATGTTGGACTCGGATCTAATGGGCCGGGCTTCTTCGCTTTGTATGGACCCAATTGGCCCAATAAGACCTTCCTCGGAAATTACCTTATGAATAAGACCTTCACCGAGAAATACTTAAGTTGGGAGTGGAGTCAAGAATTTTCTCTCCATTTATACTTCTAATATATGTGTGCATACAATTAAATCACCCTAATCAAAAATTATTTTTTTTTAGAAAAAGAACAAGATATGTTTTTTATTCTCTTACTCGTCATTAACATGATTTTAGGAGATCAAAGCAAAGAGTGTGTTGTTTCTATTTACACCCCTAATATATCTATGTATTTACCATCAAACCAACTAGATTAAGATTTGATATTCTAATCTTAAGATAGGCATAAGATTATGATTTTTTTTTCATATAACAATTTAGGGAGTGTTTGCAGTGAGGAAATGAGATGAGATGTGTTGAGCTATGAACTCGGCACATTCTTTGGGAGACCAACTTGGTATGTCACCAACATTTTATTTCATGTCAACCAACAATGCACTCAAACCTCATCACCACCAATGCCTCGTTGTTCAACTCCGGCGACCACCTCCGGCGGCTAACTCCGACAACCATCACCTGCGATCAACTACAACACACATCTAACAACCACTGTTGACGACCAACTCCGGCGACTTCCGACGTCGGCCACTCCACCACCTCCGACAACCATTATTTTAAATTATGACTACTGTAAATTTGGGCTCTGTTGACACACAAGTTCTAACACCCTGTATTTTTTTAGTAGTATTAATGTAATTTCAATAATTTTTACTACTTGAGGACATTTTTAGAATTTTGGACCTTAAGTGTAATTGCGGGAATTTAATTATGGACGTTGAAAAATATTTATATTGGAATTGAATGGCAGGAGTTAAATCTTTTTTTAAAGGAAAGAAGTTTAAAGAATTTATGTAGATTAAGAAAAGAATAAAATATAATATAATATGTTTTTTTTTCCTTTTCTTTCCTTTTTTTTTTCTTTTTTTCCCCCCTTCCCTCTTTTTCCTCACGCAGACCTAGCAGCCGCCGACCTCGACTAGCATCTCCCGTCGCCGACATCGACCAGCATCTCCTCGCCACTAACTTTGACCGCCAGCCTAGATCTGAGCCACGAACAACCCAGTTTCGACTTCGGCTTCTTCACGCTTCAACCGTTCGCACCACCCAAGATCTGACTCCTGCTGCCACTCGAGCCCAAGCTGATCTCCATCGTCGCTTGTACGCTAGACGACTCCTTCACCGCACATCCGCCGCTCTCAGTCTGACCAGATTCGAGCCACCGACGTCCTCCTCCGCCCAGATCCAAGCCCGAGTCCTTCCTTCGCCGCTCACCGCATCGCTGCCGGATGCTTCCAGTGCCACCAGCTCTATTCGTACCCAAAACCCACCTACACCATTGGACTTGTGTTTGGAGTAAGCGATTGATTCTTTTTTTGGGCAAGATTTTGGTTGATCTGGTTTGAGTACCCATTTGGATTCTGAGTTAAAAATTTGTTCTCTCTATATTTGGAATCCAGATTCAAGATTTGAGTACTTCGGAGTGCGCAGCGTGCTGTTTAGTGGATTCGAGTTCGTTCGACAAGTATTTTTGGTAAGTGTTGTGACCTTTGTTGTTGATTGTTGGGCACCTTTTGGTTGTTGGACTGATGGAGAGTTTAGTTTTAGTGTCTCGAAGGTTCCAGGTCGTCGTCCTTTGGGTTCTAAAATCTGCTAAGAGGAAATTTGGAGTCGAAATCTCACGAGTGTTGGTTGATCAAGTTTCGTTGAGTAAGTTCATTGGTGATCCCTAAATTTAATTTATATGTATAAATCTTGGTTCTAAGAATTTAAAATTTGTGTTATGGTCTATATTAGGGGACTTAGTTCAGGGGTTTTTGGTTGGAGATCATTAGCTTGGATTAAAATCGGAGTTTGATATCGAGGTAAGTAATCTTACTACTGGAACTGCCCACGAGCTAGAAACTAGATGTATGCTAGCACGATAAATGAATGTTATGGCAGTATGACAACATGATAGACTGATAGTATAGTATGATCAATGTATGCTCTGGTAGGAGATCTGAAAGATTTATTTGTGCACATAGACACTTAAATGCTAGCATGAGATTGTATTGGATTCCATATGGTTGTATTGGATCTGATGATATTGAGGTATATGTGTATGTTATAAAGCCACGATGTTGAGGTATATATGTATGTCATAGATTCATATAGTGATAATTTTGATGTTAAGATTGTGTAAGTGTTCTTATTGATTAATTAGATGCCCATTAGATTTTGTGTTTCCTTCGGGATTCACCAATTTGTGTTTCCTTCGGGATTCACTTGTTTGTGTTTCCTTCGGGATTCACCAGTTTTATGTCTTCTTCGAGATTCACCAGAGGTAGTGAGCATATTTAACTACAGTAGGATAGAACTCAATCTTCTTTTGTTTCATGTGTATATGTGTCCCATGAGGACTAGAGCAGTTTATATGTTTCACTAGAGGTAGGTATCTAGAGGACATAGATGTCTAGTTTGACCCCAGTGGTGGGGTTACTTACTGAGTATTTTATACTCATTCTTTCTCATGATGTTGTTTCACGTAAGGGTAGAGATGCACCGGCAATGTATAAGTGGAATTTGTAATCAAGCCACTGGGACTAGATTTTACGCTTCTGCTCATGAGATTTAGAGTTCTTTTCATGTTTCTCTTAACGTTTAGCTTTGATGTTTAAAGCTTACTTTTAAGAATCATTTTTCAGACTTATTTATTATCCTTAATGATTTATGGGTACTTTACTATTGTTTTAGTATTTGAAGTTAATGAAAGCCTTTTGAACTTACCTTATTTAATTAGCATTTATTTCGCAATAACCGAGTGTCGTTTTGAGTTCCATGCATGCATGTATTTAGTAACGGCCTAACTTAAGTCCTAGGGGGTCGAGTCGTTACAGTTGGTATCAGAACCCATGTTTTGGGTTCTGTAGACTGACTTACTACGTAAATCTAGATAGTCCTTGTGGCCTAGTAACTGATCCCTCATCATCGCCAGGTACGTCCTACTAATGAAAGTTTCAATGCATATATGAGAACAGTGATGTAGTGTTTTAAATGCATGATGTTTGAGAAAGACCCAAAAATAGCTAGTTAACGTATGAATTCATGATAGGACATGACACCTAAACCTAGAACAAGAAAGACAGTTAGAGAAGAAATGCAAGCAGAGAGAGCTAAGAGTAACCAGACTGTTCCGGCGGCTCCAAATCCGCCTGTGACCCAAATTGATGAAAAGGAAATGGAAGCTAGAATTAGTAAAGCTGTTGCATCTTCTCTAATGGGAAAGCTGCAAGAGCTGATTCATAGCACGATGGCAGGACAGACTACCCAGATCCAGGCTCAGAAGGAACCAGTGCCACCCGAGCAATTACAACAGACCCGACCGCAAGATAGAGACACGCAGGGCCTGTCTCTTGAGGTAAACATCTAATGGATTTCCGGAAGTATGACCCTTACACTTTTGATGGATCGTTGAGGGCCTCAAGATGTGGTTGTCATCTATTGAGACAATATTCCGTTTTATGAGGTGCCCGGAAGAGCACAAGCTTCAATGTGCAGTTTTCATGTTGACTGGTAACGCGAAAATCTGGTGGCGTTCAGCAGAGAAGATGATTGATACTGATGGAGAGCTTGCAACCTAGGAGCAGTTCAAGGAACGCTTTTATGAGAAGTATTTTTCGGCCAACACTCGGTACAACAAATAGGTGGAATTCTTAAACTTGAAGCAGGGGGTTATGTTAGTGGAGGAGTACAGTATGGAATTTGATAAGCTATCTCGCTTTACTCCTAAACTAGTAGCCACCAAGGCAACGAGGACAGAGAGATTCATCCAGGGTCTGAGGAGCAAACTGTGAGGTATGGTACATGCTTTGAACCTCAAGACGTATGCTGCGGCACTACAGGCCGCCATAAGGATTGATGCTGACTCCCAGGTAGGAGAGGATTATAGAAGGTTACTCGGGATTGGGACCTCTACAGATCAGAAAAGGAAGGTTAAGCCCAGGGCTCTTAAGCATCAGTAGAGGAACCAGAACACAGTAAATGCTCCACATTAGTAGGGACAACAGGGTTCCCAAATTGTGACTGGTAGGGAGGATAGGCCGATATGTACTACTTGTGGTAAGCGACAATAGAGACGTTGTCTAGCCGGCTCTGGGATCTATTTTCGATGTGGCCAGAAGAGCATATGTTAGAGAGATGCCCAAGGAGGAACGCACCTGAACACAGGGGCCAGCCCGTAAGCTCATTTCAGGGGGGCCCAAGTCGTCAACAGCATCAGGGTAAGGTGTTCTCTACCACTCGGCGTGAGGCCGAGAAGTCAGGCACTGTGGTGACAGGTACGCTTCTCATTTTGGGGCACCATGCTTTAGTTTTGTTTGACTCTGGCTCTTTGCATTCGTTTATATCTGCGGTATTTATGAGGCATGCCATGTTAGACTCAGAACCTTTGCCATTTGCATTGTCCATTTCCACTTCATCAAGAAAGATCATGTTAGCTACATAAAAGATAAAAGCATGTCAGGTTGAGATAGCCAATCGCGCATTAGATGTAACCTTGATAATTTTATATATGCATGATTTTGATGTGATATTGAGCATGGATTGGTTAGCTGCTAATCATGCCAGCATAGATTGCTCCTGTAAAGAAGTCATCTTTAACCCTCCTAAGGAGCCAGTTGTAAGTTTAAAGGGGTTGGGACCGTAGTCCTACCCAAAGTGATTTCAGCATTAAAGGCCAATAGACTATTCGACTAAGGAGCCTAGGGCTTTATGGCCAATGTGGTGGACACTAGAGAGACTAAAGTTACCTTGACTTCGGAGTCAGTAGTGAGGGATTTTCCAGGCATTTTTTTAGAGGATCTTCCTGAACTGCCCCCGCAGCGGGAGATAGATTTTGCTATTGAGTTGGAGCCAGGCACAACCCCTATTTCGAAGGCTCCATATAGGATGGCCCCGGCAGAGTTGAAGGAACTGAAGGTTCAATTGCAGGAGTTGTTGGACAAGTGTTTCATATGCCCTAGCGTGTCACCATGGGGTGCACCTGTTTTGTTTGTGAAAAAGAATGATGGATCGTTATATCTATGCATTGATTACAAAGAGCTGAACAAGGTGGTCATCAAGAACAAGTATCTTCTTCCCCATATTGATGATTTGTTTGATCAGTTGTAGGGAGCTACAGTATTCTCTAAGATTGATCTCCGGTCAGGATACCACCAGCTGAGAATAAAGGACAGTGACATACCCAAGACAGTTTTTCGTTCGAGGTATGGACATTATGAGTTTATAGTAATGTCGTTTGGTCTAACGAATGCACCAGCAGTGTTCATGGATTTAATGAATAGGGTGTTCAAGGAATTCCTCAACACCTTTGTGATTGTTTTTATTGATGACATCTTGGTTTATTCCAAGACAGAGGTCGAGCATGAAGAGCATTTGCGAAAAGTTTTGGAGATGTTGAGGGCCAATAAGTTATATGCTAAGTTTTCTAAATGTGAATTTTGGTTTAGGCAGGTGTCGTTTTTAGGGCATGTAATATTGAAAGAAAAAATCTTTGTGGATCCTGCAAGGATTGAGGCAGTTACGAGTTGGGCTCGTCCAACCACAGTCAGTGAGGTGCGCAGTTTCTTTGGATTAGCAGGCTACTATAGACGATTTGTAAAGGACTTCTCTCGCATAGCTACCCCATTGACTCAGTTGACCCAAAAGAGAGTAGCATGTGTTTGGAATGAGGCTTGTGAAAACTGTTTCCAAGACCTCAAGCAGAGGTTAGTTTCAGCCCCAGCTCTTATAGTACCAAATGGATCAGGTGGTTTTGTCATTTACAGTGATGCGTTCAATAAGGAGTTAGGATGCGTATTGATGCAGCAGGGTAGAGTAGTTGCTCACGCTTCACGCTAGATAAAAAAGCATGAACAGAATTATCCCACGCATGACTTGGAGTTAGCAGTAGTGGTTTTTGCTCTCAAGATCTGGAGGCATTACTTATATGGAGAGAAGATACAGATCTTCACCAACCATAGGAGTTTATAGTACTTTTTCACTCAAAAAGAGTTAAACATGAGGCAAAGGAGGTGGTTGGAGCTGGTGAAGGACTATGACTGTGAAATTTTGTACCACCTGGGAAAAGCAAATGTAGTAGCAGATGCTCTAAGCAGAAAGATGGCTCATTCAGTAGCCCTCGTTACTAGACAGACTCACTTGTGCAGGGAACTAGAGAGGGCAGAAATTGCAGTGGCAGTGGGAAAGATCACGGCACAGTTAGCACAGTTGTTGTTGCGACCGAGTCTAAGGCAGAAGATTATTGATGCGCCGCGAGACGACCCTTATCTGGAAGAGAGAGTTCGTAGGGTGGAGTCAGGTCAGGATAGCGAATTCTCAGTTTCAGCGGAAGGTGGCCTCCTTTATCAGGGACATTTGTGAGTACCAGCAGTTAGTGATATTAAAAATGAGTTGTTGTCAGAAGCTCATAGTTCCTTATTTTCAATTCACCTCGGCAGCACTAAGATGTATTAGGACTTGAAACGTTACTACTGGTGGAATGATATGAAAAGAGAGATTGCAGAGTTTGTCAGTAAGTGCTTGGTGTGCCAGCAGGTGAAAGCCCCGAGGTAGAAACCAGCAGGCTTGTTATGGGTTGTGGTAGACAGACTTACAAAGTTAACATATTTCATACCTGGGAAGTCCACCTTTTCAGTGAATAAGTGGGCACAGTTATACTTGAAGGAGGTAGTGAGGTTGCACGGAGTGCCTGTGTCCATCGTGTCGGACAGAGACCCTCGTTTCGCGTCTAATTTCTGGAAAAGTCTTCAGGTAGCTTTGGGGACCCGGTTAGATTTCAGTACAACTTTCCACCCACAGACTGATGGGTAGACAGAGNGTCTAATTTCTGGAAAAGTCTTCAGGTAGCTTTGGGGACCCGGTTAGATTTCAGTACAACTTTCCACCCACAGACTGATGGGTAGACAGAGCGATTGAATCAAATATTGGAAAAATGTTGTGTGCCTGTGCCATAGTGTTTTCAGAAAGCTGGGATGCTCACTTGCACTTAATGAAATTTGCTTATAATAACAGCTACCAGTCCACTATTAGGATGTCACCATTTGAGGCCCTATATGGGAAGAGTTGCAGGTCCCCTGTGTGTTTGGATGAGGTAGGAGAGAGGAAATTGTTAGGACCTGAATTAGTTCAGGCCATGAATGAGGAAATACAGAAGATTAGGGCTAGTATGCAAACAGCTCGGAGCAGACAGAAAAACTATGCCGATGTAAGATGTAAGGACTTGGATTTGAGAATGGTGTGAAAGTGTTCTTCAAAGTGACACCCATTAAAAGGTATTATGAGGTTTGGCAGGAAGAGAAGTTGAGTCTGAGATTTATTGGACCTTTCGAGGTCCTGGAACGAGTTGGCCCCGTAGCTTACCATTTGGCCTTGCCCCCAGCACTGTCTTCAATTCATAATGTCTTCCATATTTCGATGCTAAGGAAGTATAAAACAGACTCATCCCATATAATGGACTTCGAGCCCTTGCAGTTGAATGACAACTTGAGCTACAAGGAGAAGCCTGTAGAGATCCTCGCCAGAAAGGTAAAGACATTGCGTCGCAGGGAAATTGCTTTTGTGAAAGTCCTGTGGCAGAATCACCAGTTCAAGGAGGCTACCTGGGAGCGAGAGGATGACATGAAGGCCCAGTACCCAGAACTTTTTCAAGAATGAACTTTCGAGGACGAAAGTTCTTTAAGGAGGGACGGATGTAACACCCCGTAATTTTTTTAGTAGTATTAATGTAATTTCAGTAATTTTTACTAATTGAGGACATTTTTGGAATTTTGGAACTTAAGTGTAATTGCGGGAATTTAATTATGGACGTTGGAAAATATTTATGTTGGAATTGAATGGCAGGAGTTAAATCTTTTTGAAAGGAAGGGAGTTTAAAGAATTTATGTGGATTAAGAAAAGAATAAAATATAATATAATATTTTTTTTTTCTTTCATTTTCTTTCCTTTTTTTTTTCTTTTTCTTCCTCCCTTTCCTCTTCTTCCTCACGCAGACCTAGTAGCCGCCGACCTCGACCAGCATCTCCTCGCCGCTGACCTTGACCACCAACCCAGATCCGAGCCACGAACAGCCCAGTTTCGATTTCGGCTTCTTCGTGCCTCAACCATTCGCACTGCCTAAGATCTGATTCCTGCCGCCGCCCGAGCCCAAGTCGGTCTCCACCGTTGCTCGCCGTGGAAGCTTCTTCCCTAGTCAACTCCTTCACTGCACGTCCTTCTCCTCCACCTAGATTCGAGCCAAAGTCCTTCCTCTGTCGCTCACCGTGTCACTGCCGGATGCTTTCAGTGCCGCTAGCCCTGTTCGTCACCGGGATCCACCTATGCTACTAGACTTGTGTTTTGAGTAAGCGATTGATTATTTTTTTGGGCAAGATTTTGGTTGATCTGGTTTGAGTACCCATTTGGATTTTGAGTTAAAAATTTGTTATCTCTATATTTGGAATCCAGATCCAAGATTGGAGTACTTTGGAGTGTGCAATGTGCAGTTTAGCGGATTCGAGTTCGTTCGGCAAGTATTTTTGGTAAGTGTTGTGACCCTTGTCGTTGATTGTTGGGCACCTTTTGGTTGTTGGACTGATGGAGAGTTTGGTTTTAGTATCTCGAAGGTTCCAAGTCGTCGTCCTTTGGGTTCTAAATATACTGGTACATAAAGTTACTTTACTATTAACAACATTAGGTAACTCTTCTGCCTCCTGGTAGGACACTTCGTAAAACCTGCCCTGGCGTTGAGGTCGTCCTGCTTCCTTTCTCATTTTTCTTCTTTTGAATTCCTTCCTCGGCTCCGAGCCACTAGGTTTGTCCATCGTCTGTAAAGTTATTTTGTGTTCTATTTGAACTTCTCGACCTAGCTGGCATTCCCTCTTGAAATGTCCTGCCTGTCCGTACCGGAAACATACGTTTTTCCCTTTATAACATGTCCCTTGATGATGCTTACCACAATTCGTGCATAAGGGTTTCTTACCTGTACCAGCTACCAGCTCGGTAGGATGCCAAAACCTTGATCTATCATCCATACTAACCACAAGTCTTGGCTTCTTCTTTCCTACCCTATACTGACTTGTAGCTTTCCGTCCTTTATCAATATATTAGGTTATTCTCAATATCGTACTTCCTTTATGAATCTGCCAGAATGGATTCGACACTTTTTGCCAACCTCTTGTTAAATATTCTATCTTCTAACTGAAGATCTGTTCCTGTCTGTGGAATCCTTGACTCCACGCATGAAGTCGTTTCCTGATTTACCAGGTCTTGACCTTTTTGTTCACTAAAATCTGAATTCCCTCGAGTATCGAAACTTCTAAAGGTAGGGTCAGGGTTCCCGTTGTCTGTCTACCTGCTCTACTTGCCAATTTTCTTGACATCTTCCTCTTACTTAGGTAGTACACATGCTAAGGACTCAAGACTCAGACTTACATATATAAACTTTTCCCCTCTTTTCCCAAAACCTTTTACTCTGATACCAATTTGTCACATCCCGCTCCAGATTACCTTCCTAACCTGGATGGAATGGTGACTGCAGCAGTTACCAACCCTTTTACTGGCACTTACTGACTATCTTACCTGTTAAATAATGCACAAACCCTGAATACATACAAATTAACTCAAAACTTACCACATTTACACTACAGGGTTCGGCAGCACTGTTCATACATGGACATTACAATCTAGTGAGCCCTATCAAGAATACTAGTCACTAGACAGATACATGTGTACTAATTAACATTAGTCTTCAATTATGCTTCCTTCAACCTATTTCTTTGAGTGGCAGAGCAGCAGCAGAATAAAACCTGAATCTTAGTTGAGAATGAACATTCACTGCTCTAATTCCCAACGTCAAGTCATGGCCAGATAAGACCTCTACCTCGACCTGTTCACATTAAACTATGGCTAGAAGAGATCCCTATATTGATCTCTTTAAATATACCAATGGCATCTCAAACAACATCCTTAAAACATAAACGTTGATAACAACTCTTAAACATCAATAATCATCATTAATCCCTAGTTGAGAACGAGCATACACTGCTCTAGCTCCCAACATCTATTATCGGCCAAGAGACCCATACCTCGACCTCTCATTCAGACCTACCTACATACACATGGAGATTGCTATGTACTGTCAACACCTTAGGTAAATTTATTTAGATACCTTCTCTACCTTCAGTATCCCTATTCATTATGTTTAGAAATACCAACGCATGTACTTTGGCAACCTTAGGTATTTAAAACATAGTACGTCAAGCTTCATTCAACCTTAACTTTAACCCTAACACATGTTTCATACTTTGTGAAATAAGTTGGCTTAAAACATATTGAACTAGCATGTAAAACCACTAGCATGCGTTAGACATGGAAAACATACTTGGAAAACTCATACATTAGTAAACATCATGCGTTGATAAACATTAATAAGTATTAGAAATTTCAAACTATCCTTCTAGCCTAGGAGAATATACGACTGTCTTTATCCTTAGTTGAGAGTGAACTACTAGTTCTAACCCTCAATGTCAACCTTAATCGGGGAGAACCCCTTTTGCTCAGTCCCTCGACGTTGTATTACCTACGTGCACGTGGTTATAACTGAGTACCGTCGTACCTTATGTACCTGACTAGAATACCTTCTCATTGTCCTTCAATATCCTCAGGTACTTAACTAGGATACCTTCTCATTGTCCTTCAGTATCCTTAGATACTTAACTAGGATACCTTCTCATTGTTCTTCAGTATCCTTAGGTACTTCTGCTCAGATACCTTCTCAAACATCCTTCAGTATCGAGCTGCTAAGATACCTTCTCAAATGTCCTTCGATATCAAGTTGATCCAGTATCTTCTCGAATGTCCTTCGATACCAAGTTGGTCAGATACCTTCTCAAATGTCCTTCGAAATCTGGTTAGGCGGATACCTTCTCAAATGTCCTTCGGTATCGCGTTTTAAGTAAATCTAGTCATAAACATTTGAACACTAAGGCTTAGTGCTCAAATTATCATACTAGTTCATCCATCATACTAGTTCATCATAAAATGGAGTTACTTAAACATGCTGAAAGTATTTGGATAAAATAACATATTTAAATCATATTAATTCCATAGAAAACATGCTTTACTTAGCATGAGAAACAGTTTCACAAACACGTTGCTTGGCACTTCATTTAAACACTTAGCATGAGAAATATCTTCAAGAAATCATAGTTTCTAAATCATTAAAACAGTAAGTCATCAAATAGTCACTCACAGCTCGTTGGCCTTTTAACGGGTTATACGCCTCTCCTAGCTCTTATTTGCTTGAAAGAACATAATTCCCAGTTAAACTATTTAGAATTCTTAGCAAAATACCTCAAATAGTTCATTTACTAATGGATCTTTTATCAACAAAATCAGCATGACTAGCGAGAAAATCATCATGAGCGAGATCACCCACATGAGCGAGATCATCCTTATGAGCGAGATTTACCAGCGAGATTTGGCACTTTCCAGCGAGATTTAGCGCAAAACCAGTGAGATCCAGTGCAAACCAGCGAGATCCACCTCTCACTCTCGCTCTTGAGCTGCCTGCTTAATCTTCCTAAGCAGTTGTCTGCTTATGCCCAGATCCTCTATTACAATTTCAAAAATTCATAACTTAAAATCCAACCCTCTTTTGAAGAAACTTCCTTCTACAAACATGTTTAGAATTGAGTTAAAAAATATTACTTTAAAATTTCAGCTCAAAATTCCTCGTCGTTTAATCTGAAGATTCAAAACTTCATCATTGGCCCCAATTCAAGCTGCTACCTGCTTGTTCAACAATTTCCAGTTCAACTTTCAAAATTATATAACTCGATTTCCAGGCCTCATCTTAAAAAGTTTCATTCTATAATATAACTAAGTTAACAATATTACCTCAAATTTTTAGCTCAAAACGCTTCGTAATTCACCTTGGAGCTTCAATTCTTCATTGATGACCTAGATTCACCTAAGAAATGAACCCATTGTTTTTATTTTGTCCCTCCGGCTTTATTCCGGCGAGTTTTCCTTCTAGCAGCTCAGCCACAGAAAATAGACACACAGAACTTTCGAATGCCACTGGAATTACACAAATAGCGTAAGTAGTCTGTCCAAACTGACCCCATGAATTCGACCTTCTTGCTTATATTACCGCCCAAAATCCAGCATGCACCCTCCTTGTGCCTCCTGACCCACTATTGGTGATGAAGGGCTAGGATTTAAAATTTCCTTTTGTAACTTCACTCACAATATTACTTCAGCACTACTCCTCATTAGATGGCATGTTCTCATTCATATGCTTATTATGTATTCCATCTTCTATCCTTCCTGAGACATGACATTATTTAGCTCATTAGAAGACATCACATGACTTAAAGTAATTAGGGTTTGGGTTTTACAGTAAGTGTTCCTACTGATTAGTTAGATGGCCATTAGATTTTATGTTTCCTTCGGGATTCACCAGTTTGTGTTTCCTTCGGGATTCACCAGTTTGTGTTTCCTTCGGGATTCACCAGTTTTGTGTTTCCTTCGGGATTCACCAGTTTGTGTTTCCTTCGGGATTCACCAGTTTGTGTTTCCTTCGAGATTCACCAGTTTGTGTCTCCTTCGGGATTCACCAGTTTTGTGTCTCCTTCGGGATTCACCAGTTTTGTGTCTCCTTCAGAATTCACCAGAGGTAGTGGGCATACTTAACTACAGTAGGATAGAACTCAATCTCCTTTTGTTTCATGTGTATATGTGTCCCATGAGGACTAGAGCAGTTTATATGCTCTCATGTTGTTGTTTTAAGTAAGGATAGAGATGCACCGGCGATGGACAAGCGAAATTCGTAATCGAGCCACTGGGACTAGTTTTTACGCTTCCGCTCATGAGATTTAGAGTTCTTTTCATGTTTCTCTTAACTTTTAGTTTTGATATTTAAAATTACTTTTAAGAATCTTTCAGACTTATTTATTATCTTTTATGATTTATGGGTACCCTACTATCGTTTTAGTATTTGAATTTAATGAAAGTCTTTTGAACTTACCTTATTTAATTAGCATTTATTTCACCATAACCGAGTGTCGTTTTGAGTTCCACGCATGCATGTATTTAGTAATGGCCTAACTTAAGTCCTAGGGGGTCGGGTCGTTACAGTTCGTATCAAAACCGATGTTTTGGGTTCTGTAGACTAACTTACTACATAAGTCTAGATAGTCCTTGTGGCCTAGTAACTGATCCCTCGTCATTGCTAGGTACGTCCTACGAATGAAAGTTTCAATGCATATATGAGACAGCTCCAAATGACCCAAATTGATGAAAAGACAATGGAAGCTAGAATTAGAGAAATAATTCTCTAGAATTAGGTTTTTCAAACTCTTACTTATTTCCTTGTTTTTTGTTTTTTAAAGAAAGGTTACACAAAAAATAAAAGAAAATATAATATATTTCTAATATTCCAAATATGAAAATATATTTACTTAAAAACTGCTTTTTAATGACAGTTAATTTTAGTCATAAACTGGTGATACCAAAAAAATGTCAACATAGTCTTTTTTCCGATTTCAGAATTTAAGTAGATGTAGAACAAGAAGGAATGAGGAACCCATCAAAAATATAAAAATCATAAAAGGGAGAAGTTGAGGGATGAGGCACCCATAAAAAATATAAAAAAAGACATCTAATGTTTTTTCTAGTATATATATCTTAGATATTGGAAGAATTTTAAAATCTTCATTTAATGGTAGTAGGTAATTGTTTATATTGATTTGTTATTTTTATACACTCAACATCTAGAAGCTAGTTTAAACTGATTTAAAGATTTAGAGCTTCAAAACTCTCCACATTTTTTTTTCTCAATATAATTGTCTAACATTTCACACGAATGCTAATTTATATGTATGTATCTAGTTATGGGGTTCAATTGACTCTTATTTCCAAAGACTTACACGGCACGGAGAGGTTCATATGGAAAATAGGGTTTAAATACTTGAAAAAGTTAGTCGGGTTATGTCTTAAAGTTTAATACTCGGACAGATTAATACCAAGATCAATGAATTTTCGAACTACACAAGAAAAACATGTTTTTGAGAGTGCTGTTTCTTAAATGTTTTTAGTTGTAAATTTGATCAATGTTTGTCCATAGGTTTTCTGTAGAGTTAAAAACACTCACATTTAGGCAATTATTATAATTATTAAAACTAATTTTAGGTACTGGGATAAAATTGGAGGGTTTTGAAGCTGAGAAAATGATATGAGAGAGAAGAGTATATGAAATGACAAAAATGAAGAATAAAAAAATAAATGATAAATTAGGATATTATTTTTGTCATATAAATACTGTCATTGCCAATTTGCCACCAAATCACTTCGCAAAATTTATTCCATGAATTCATCATAGAATGAACAGAGCAGAATGTTTAAATAAACCTTCTCCAAATGAAGGCTCTGAGTTGAAGAAGAACAACAAGAACAAGAACAAGAGGCAGACTCCATCAATGGAATCTTCTTCTCCAACTCGCTTCTGTTTTGCCTTTACAGAAGCAATTTCGAAATCGCCAAGCAATTACTGGCGTACTTGCTCATCCTCGTGCTAAGACTATCCAATGGAGAATCCACTCCCATCTCTGCAAATGTATCATCGCAAGTCATCAGATCCGTCAGTACGGCCGTAAGAACACTCTCCATTCTACCAACGTCGTGAACATCGATCGATTCCAATCCAGCTTTTAGATCTTCAATAGCTATATCGAAATTCTCCAGGCAAGTATCGTAACACGCGATTTCCACATTCGATGCTGATGGATCTTTACGAAGTTCCTTCAATGTTGCAATTGCTTTCGTCACCTCTTTCATCGATTGCTGAATTTCTGTTTTCAATGCTGAAGTAGGATCCACCGTCATTCCATGGATCTGAGATGAAATCGAGGTTTTACATAGTTGAGGATTGCTAGTCACATCGCAGATCTCAACCAGATCCGTCGTCGTGCTTGATGCGACCGACGATACCAAATTATCCGAAGGCAATTTTTGAAATTCAGGTAGTCCTGAGTCTTCTTCAGAGGCGGATTCCTGCTCCTCCTCCGCCGGAGCGGAATTCGTCGATGGTGAGGGAGATTGAGGCGGCGAAACCGTAACCGTAGCCGGCGGTGCTTGTGTCGGTGGAGATTGAGGCGGTGAAACTGTAACCTCAACCTGCGGTGTCTGTGCTGAGGGAGATTGTGGCAGAGAAGCCGTAACTGACTCTGTTGTCTGTGGGGCTATTTGCGGCTCAATGGTTGGTGGAATAGAAGTTGATACAAAGCCCAAAGCATTGCGAGGAACACAAATGGCAATGGCAGAGGAGAAAAGAGAAGAGAAGGCGAGGAGGAGGAAGACATTATTGATGAGCTCCATTTTTATTCTGCCGTTCTCTTCCTCCAGAGAACAATAAGATGAGAATGGTGAATGGGAAGGGAAGATGGAGGAGTTTATGAAGGGAATTGATGGAAGAGATGGGCTTTGTAGAAGAAGGGAACAACAGCCATTGGAAGCTTAATCAGGTAAGTGCTTGAAATAGCTTAACATTTCTTTTGCTTTGAAAATTTCTGATTGCATTTTCACCACAATCTCTCTCTCTCTCTTTACTATTTATAACATTAACAACCATTTTTAGAAATTTTGGGTTGATTTGGTACATTGGATTATTGGATATCCATTCTTTCACAACTAAAATACCCAAAATCAAGGTGAAGTTTCAAATTCCTTTTTCTTCTGTTTTTCCCCCCATTTTGTGGATTTAGTTTAATCCAGCTATTATTATATATTTGCTTTCTAACTAGAACATGATTCAACTTGTAAAACATATCATTTAACTTTTATAATATATCAGTCATACCTTCAATATAAAAACTAACTCAAAGTAGTAGTAACATTTGAACTCATTCAACATTCTCATCGAGTTTAATGTCATAAGAAAAAATTACAATTTTCTAGTAAAACGTATCAATAACCGATTTTAAGTGCCAAAATGAACATAGCTTAACTACTATAGTGTTTGTACTATCAACCTCGAAATCAAATATTCGATTCCTCCACTCCACATATTGTCAAAAAAAGGTTTAAATCCTATTTTAGTCCCTAAACTTTGAATATCATTTTATTCTGGTCCTTAAACTTTCAAAAACATTCATTTTAGTCTTTAAATTTTTAAAGTGTATATTTTAATCCCTACTATTAAAATTATGTTAACTATTCAATAGAAATTTGAGGGAGCTTGTATTTTTGGATGACTATGCTCTAGACATATTGAGCAAAATGAAGGTGAATAAAATGTCAACAACCAATATACCAAAATAGTGAATGACCAAAATTTTGGATTAAAAATGTCTTTTAAATTCTCCTAGAACATCATTATATAATAAGGACCATAATAAACACTTTTTGAATGTTCAGAGACTAAAACGTACAATTTTAAAAGTTTAGGGACCAAAATAAACAATATTCAAAATTCAAAGACTAAAATGGACACTTTTTAAAATTTAAGGACCAACATAGAACATCATTCAAAGTTCAGGGACTAAAATATGATTTAAACCTAAAAAAAATATAAACAATTTAAGGCCTCTGAGGTAAGAAATCTGAAAACAGAAATTTGAAAACAAAGGGTTCAAGGAAAACAAAATAGTATTACATATTTTCAAATATTTATTTGGTAACAAATTCATAAATTAGACTCTAATTTAAACAAATGTTTGAAATGTGTTTGATACTATATATTTACAAATCATAAAACTACTAGTTGTAGTTACCCACTAATATTTAATTGGTAATAAAATATTATTAATTTATTTATGAATATGATTTATGTTAAATAAATTTGTATAATTATTATTTTATAATATTATATAATTTATAATACATTACATAAATACATATTATTTTCTTAAAAATTGAATTGAATTTATAACATGACATATTGTATTCTAAATGTTTTTATCTTTATTTAATATAATTCTGCATTTCAAAATTTAAATTTTAAAATATAGAAACAATAAAAACATAAAAACGTTGTTTTCAAAATTTGCATTGTTTAGATCATTGAATCATGAAACAGTCTTTAGAAATAGAATTTGAGTTGTATGAACACATATTTGGTCAATTCAGTAAATCTAAAAATAGAATTTGGATTCTCTACCAAACAGACTCTTAGATATTTGTATATAAATTCAATATCATCTCATTCCCCTTTGTCTATGTACGTACTAAGCATAGGCCAAAGCCATCATACTCATGCCCAACATCACAATGTTTACCATAAATTTAGATAATGGTGACAACATGCATCGTAATAGTGATGTTCATTTTCTTTGCTGGGAGAAGGAGGGGGAAATTTTTCCCTTTTTAATTTACTAGTTAAACACTATGTGTGTTGTACGTGTTTTTTGACATTATACCTACTTGAGTTGAATTTGAGAAAAATATATATCTATTATTAAAGATTAAAAAAATTAATATTTGAATAATTTAATAAAAATGTAATTTAAGGAGATTTTTTTTTAGAAAATTGTAATTCTTATGTTAATTACATTAATTATTTTGATTATAAAGTTTCTAGAACCATTGAAATTTAGGTACGGATGGATTTAGAAGTTTTCATTATATTTAAATTTTAGATTTCAATACTGATATTCTTACCATTTACAAATTTTAATTTAAACTAAGATGTTTTTTTTTTCTATTTTTGTATATTTAATAATAATCTTTAAGAATTTGATTTTATCGGGATGATTTGATTGTCCTCTTAAATTCAATTTTTTTTAATTAATCATGTTTTGTAAAGCTATTATCTTTTTTAGTTTTGAAATTGAATTTTGGAACTCTTTGTTCAAATCTTTGGTTTTTTATCGATTTAAATCTTTGATATTAAACCAACAAACACACTAAATTGAATTAAAATAAAACTGAACCACTTTTATTGGAATTGAAAATCATTACTATTCAATTCACTTTTATTGGAGTAAGTTCAAGAATAATGCAATTTTTTAAAATAATCACAAAGTTAAGGTATTGCAAAAAAAAAATTCTAAAAAAGTGGTTGAAGAAACAAATGTTAAAAATTTTTGTCAATAAATATTGATAAAAATAGGGTAGTGGTAGTGTTGAAACAAAGATAAGAGACTAACTTGAAAGATAAGAGACTACCCTAATTTTATCATTTCTTTCCTTTCAACCCTTATTTTTGTCGATAAATATTAAGATAACATTATTTTATAAAAAAAAATCTTAAAAAGAATATTTGATCTAAATCTCAATCTAAAGAAAAAAAATTAAATCTCAATTTCAATCTCACGCAAAGGAGTAGAAAAATAATTAAATAAAAATAAATATAAAGAAGATTGTCTTGATCCCTCGTTCTTCTCCTTCACCTAATTTATGGCTACACTTGTTCAAAAAAGAAAAAAAAAAAAAAAGAAAGAACTAGGGTTAGAAATTTAGTTAACTACAGCATAAAAGTTAGCTTAAATGTGTGGAAAAAATAGTTAAAAATAAGATCCCGTTTGTTAACCATTTTGTTTTTAATTTTTGTTTTTTAAAATTAAGCTACTTGCATCTTTGAACTTTTTCATTTGTTATCTACTTTTCACCCATGATTAAAAAAACTAAGCCAAATTTAGAGAATTAAAAAAAAAGCATTCAGAAAGTTGATTTTGTTTTTGGAATTTTGATAAGAATTCAACCATTATACTATGTAAATTATGGTAAGAAATATAAATGAAATAGACTTAATTTCAAAAATAAAAATCAAATGATTACCAAATGGGATCTAGACAAATATAGGGGACTAGTGCACCCACAAATATATGAACAATTGGATAAAATATCTATCTATAGAGGGAAAATTAAAAGGATATTGTACTCTTATAAACTATTTAGGAAAATATTGTTGTTTTCAAACTATTTGTAAAAATATTGTTGTTTTAAATAAGTCGAGGGTTGAAAATTCGACCTAGATAGGTCAAATTTTGAACCCTCGATCTTTTTTTTTTAGGAAAATATTGTTGTTTTCAAACGGATTCTGTCATCTCAGCAAGTCTGACTAAATAACGAGCTAATGAATCTCCTTCATTTTGCCACTAAACTTCCCAATCAAATTAGAGAGCGAGATTATGAGAGACAGCGAGAGTTTGAGAGAGCAAGAGCGAGATTGAGAGCGAGAGCGAGAGCATGAGTGTGAGCGTGAGCATGAGCGAGAGCGAGAGCGAGATTTTGATAAAGAGCAAGAGCGAGATTTTGATAAAGAGCAAGAATACCGTACAAATTTCCCCTTTTTTTCCTTTATAATTATTACACATTCCACCTTCTTTTTTCTAATCCTTTCTTTTTTTTTAATTTTCCCTTTTATAAAAAAAAATTCTAAAAATATTTATTATTTTATTTAAACTCTAAAAAGAATAAATTAAAAAAATAATAACTCATAAAAATAAAAAATGTAAATTAAATATCTAATTTATATAAAAATAATTACAAAAATCAATGTGTCCCACAAGGCGGACGTCGTTGATTTCGAGTTGGTTGTCGTCGTCGACTTCGAACTTGAGGTTGCTCGGGTTCTTCTTGATGTTACTCTGGTACCTCTACAGGCACTTCATAATATAAATATTCATTATGCTCTCCACGACCCCGACCATGTCGATGCACGTATGAAGACGAAGGACCAGCCTCTAAGTCATAATGTCCTGAACCAAATGCTTGCATCATCATCATCGGACTAACATAATCAGTTTGACTCTGCGTCTGCGTCATAGGGGTAACTCTTCCACATTATATGCAACCTCATCAAACTCATCTTCTTCCCGAACAGGTCCTCTACGTCTAGGAGCTGGTGGAGGAACAATAGGTATATCGTACATATAATGAATTTCCTCCATATAGCTTTGGTTGTCAATACATATAACAAGAACCTGGTTCAGATCATTCGCAACTTCACGGAGTCTACTGTTGTTCGATCTCTGTGAATTATAAAACAATTAGACAATATTTAAAATAAATTTTAATTAAAAAATTAGATAATATTTATTCATTTACCAGATGACCCATAGCTGCTCCCGGACGAGTGATGTAGCGTTTTGTGATATTATTATACCAATGAATATATTCTGGAGTGACATTTGTGTCAAACTATTCAAGAGAAACCCCCACTCCAATAAACCTTCACGATAGTGCCATCGCACTACCAAATGTGCAACTTTTTCGAACCAATCTCCAGTCTTTAAGTCAATATCATGCAGTACGGGTTCAGTATTATAAGGCGATGGGATATCCTGCTGAAAACCGAATTGTCTCATCACCCTGTCAGGAAGATGTCACTCACCAATGTGAAAACATATGACAGGACTCATCGTACGCCATATGTTTTGACCATTCGTACAAAAATTAGGCAAAGTATGCAAAATAATTTTGTACGGCTCCCATATAACCTGAAACACAAAATATTATATTAAAGAATATTAAAGACAAATACAATAAAAATGTGAATAAAATAATCAATTAGGTTTAGTGTAATGTACCTGTTCAAGTTGAAGTAGATCAAACATGTATCTATACTGGTTGACTACATGTGTGGCTGTCCTAGTCACACAAAATTTGTCTCTACACCTAAATTTTCAAATTGATAATTTAGAATTTAAATTAACTAGATCAGTGATATAAAAATTAAATTGAATTAAAATAATATACCGAGAACCGTAGGCTCGTCCAACTAACTGAGCGTCATTAACATGATGTAGTTGTGGAGCCATTATTGGAAATTGCT
>NC_052359.1:37311733-37382550 GCF_009727055.1 Benincasa hispida
CCCAAATTGCTATCCAATACATTCATATCCAAATCATTGAATGTATCTTAAAAAGTCATCTCATGTACATGACTATCGAAATCCAAACTCTTCAAGTTCGTCATCCGTTTCTGTTCTGAAGTCTCTGTACAGGTTGTTAGCCGCATATCTTCATTATCACATGGCGATGCAACTAACTCCGGATCAGGATCGATACATTTGAGTTGGATCTTCAAACTGGTTTAAATGATGTATCAGGATCCACCCATACATATTTACATTACATACAAATGCACT
Source organism: Benincasa hispida (assembly GCF_009727055.1). NCBI lineage: Eukaryota > Viridiplantae > Streptophyta > Magnoliopsida > Cucurbitales > Cucurbitaceae > Benincasa > Benincasa hispida. The sequence continues at coordinate 37,312,010 of NC_052359.1, forward strand.
ACATTTGGCACTGGCATTGCCATTGAGAACAATCAAGTTCATAGTTTGTGCATTCGAAATAGGGAATGGCATTATATCTTATTAATCCTAATGGTTTGGATTGGGATGTCCTATAATATTATTTCTATCTGATTTGCTCCCATATCTTACCTAAGTACACATCCCCAATCATTTTGAATGAATGTTTAAATACAATTACCACTGTTCACTTTTATGGTTAATCCCCAACTTGTGGTTGGAATACTCAACTTCATCAATGACCATCAATCATTATTACCATTTGTAAATAACAAAAATACCAAGCATTTGCCTGGCCAGTTTTCTAAAAAAAAAAAAAAAAAAAAAAATCAAAAATCAATTTTTTGTATTATACTTTTTTATAGAAGTATATTAAAAAATATTAAATTTTTAGTTTATAAACATAACTTTTTAAGTTTTATGAAACATCTTCACTTTTTAAACATAACAATCAATTACTTTTTATAACTATTTTTAAAATAGACACTAAATTGAACTTTTTTATAACTATTTTAAAAAAATTAACAAAAATTAAAACTTTTCAAATAAAATGAGGTTAACTTTTTATAAAACTATTTTTCCAAAATTAATACACAATAAAAATTAAATTAATTAATTTTTTCAAAATATTTTAAACATATATTTTTCAAGTTAATACGTAGAAATATCAACTATTCACAATAAACATAACAAAAATATTATTTCATATGAATAAACTAAAAATTTTCACTATATTAAACTTTTTGAAAACTATACTAAACTTGCTTAACTATCACAATTAATTTTGTATTAAACATAAATATCAACTTCTTAAACAAAAACAATAACTAAATTATTTTACACATAACATCAAGTAATACTAAAGGAAATCAAATATCATATGAATAAAACAAAAATTTTAAACTATATTAACTTTTGAAACATTACTAAACTTGTAACTATCGCAATAATTTTGTATTAAACTATAATATCAACTTCTTAAATCATAAAAATAAAACTAAACATTTCTAACCTATAAACATAAAGTTAATACTAAATAAATCCAAAATATCAGTAAGAATAAACTAAACTTTTCAAATATCATTTAAGTTAAACTCACAGATTCGACGGTAGTTCTCTTTTTTCCTCTTCAAAAGTGACAACGTTCGCCCTTTTTCATGTTATTTGTTATTGAAAACAATCTACAAATAAAAAAATAAAAAAAAAACTAGATCTATAAAAAGGAAATAATTAAATATAAGAACAAAATAAAAATTTATAATTATTCTTAAAAACTAAATTAGTTTAGAGTTAACGAACCAGTATAGTTATGTGAGAATAATTTGTTATTAAACGAAATACAAGAAGAGAATGGAAATGGAAAGGGAGGAGGAAGATTGATTTTCAAGGCTTATTTTACGAAGAGTAGTGAGGGGGCAGGTGAGTCTTGAAGGGGCTAGTGAGCAAATCAAGGGGAGAGGGTGAGCAAAATCAAGGGCAGTGAGTCTTCAAAATATCGAGGGATGATTGAGGAAAAATGAAGAGGATGCGTGGTTTAAAAAGGATGTAGGTCGAGTGTTCAAACACTCGACCCACAGGTTTAGGGTTGTTGAATAGCATTAAGGCTATGGCCAGAGAGGCCATGAATGCGTCAATGAATGCATGGAATCGGAGCAGGGAATCGGATAACGTCAATCGATGCAGGGAATCGTGCAGGGGAATCGGAGCAAGAGCAGCTCCGTGATATATATGCACTTTTTCAGACTTATGGAAAGTAAATAAAGTGAAGATCGATTTCCATGTGGCAGACCACGTCAGCTGACTGGTTGCCCGTTTAATCCATGTGGCAGACTCAATCTTGCTCTCGCTCACAATCTCGCTCTCTCAATCTCACTCTCTCTTACAATCTCGCTTTCAATCTCGCTCTCTCCTACAATCTTGCTTTCCATCTCGCTCTCTCCTATAATCTCGCTTTCAATCTCGCTCTCTCTTACAATTTGCTTCACCCACTTATCTTCCTTGTCAAGGGTTGAAGTTTCAACTTATGTATGCCAGAACTTCAACCTTCGACAATCTAATATACAAAATTAGCGAGATTCCCTTCTAGAGCGAGATCCTCATCACAAAATTAGCGAGATTTCCCTTTCTATGTCGAGGGTTGAAGTTTCGACTCATGTATGTCGAAACTTAAACCTTCGACAACCCTAATTTACGTATTGTTTCCATGTTTTTCTCTATTTGTCGAGTTCTCAACGTTCGACCTCTACATTAGTCGAATCCTCAACCGTCGACTTCTAGCTTCGAAATCCCAAAACAACAATCTTTCTCTAATAAGTTTCAAAACAAAAATATTTCTCTAATAAGTTTTGAAAACAACAATATTAATATTAAAGGTCCATCTATAGAGGTACAAAAAGAAGAAAATAAAGACGTTATCGAAAAGATATATATATTATAAACGAAAAAAATTCATACCTTCAAAAGAGTTCTATTGAGTTGCAAAATAAAAGACACGTTGTTAACAAAACAAAATAATAAATAAAGAGGTCAAATAAACAAAGGGAACTGGTGTAAATATCTAAAATAAAAATGGGAGAATAGGCAAGAAGCTGAAAAAAATATATAATGAAATTTAAAAATAAGAAAGAGGAAGAAGAAAAAGAGATACTTTAAAAAATTGTAGCATAATTTAGTCCATTTATAGAGAAAATTTAGTTTTAAAATTTAATTTGATTAAATTTAAATCAAATATTGAAATTATTATATAACATGATATTATTTAATGATTTAATGTGAAATTACCTAAGATATCTATCATCAACCAAAAGGGATAAAAGAGACAAAAGGAGAAATCAAACTTTCTTCCCCTTAGCCTCTTTTAAGGGTATTTGACATTTTTTACCCCCCTCCAACTTTATTTTTGGAAAATTAGACATTTAAAAAAATATTTTTTTGACCCATTTGATGAAAGTGATGTAAGCAAAGAAAATTTAACATGGTTAATTACTTTTCTACCCTTCCCATCTTATTAAATTCAAATTCAACCAACCCTCTTTATCTATTCTTTATTACTATCAAGTATCAACCACTAATTAAATGTTTTAGCTTCAATATCCATTATCCAATTTTTGGATTTTCAGTTTTTCAAGTTTCAATTTTTCATAATTCATGTCATATTTTTCATATTTAATTGAAGACCATTTTTAAAATTAGATATTCATTATTCAAAATCAAAATACTTTTTTTTAGACAAACAAAGACAACAAGAGAAAAAAAAAATTACCTAACTTCCTCATCAAGAATGATGAGGAGAATATAATCTGGAATAAACTCTTTCCAAGCGAAGAGAGACTCGAAATGATGCCAAAGTCAAGAAAGCATGAGCAACTATCTTCTCCTCACGGGAACATGACAACAACTCAAGACATTAACATGTTGGGGTTGATGTCCTAAGCCTCTCTTGTATTCTCGTAGTTTGTAAACTTTATAAACAAATTGCTATCAATAAACTAATTATGAGCATATACTCAATCCAATAAACTAAGATCCTAGGTTATTTTATGTAATTAAACATGTATGTACAGACATACAAGTGGACTATGTTTAAAAGATAACCTGAACAATCTGTAGTAGATGGATAAGGTTGGGTACTTTATCCTGGTGACATTATAGATATGACCTGCTTCGTAGTTGTTAGAAGTGTTGTAAAGTGCTACAAATGATCTGGTCCTAATCATTCATGTGGAGACATGTGAGCTAGGGTATCCTATACAAAAAGTTTATATAAGACCGAACCACGAAATAAATAGTCTCTCTTTATAATATCGTTGTTAGAAGAGACTTACATTTCACTAGGATGACCATAGGTGACTTGTCTTGAATTCTGGGTGAGTTGTGAACTCCTGTTTATGAAGTCGGTCCTTTGATTTGCATGAGTGAGAGTGGCCAGTTTCGTGTACTCAATATGCCTACCATTTTGGGGATTCATCTGATTGAGGAGCTGAGAACACAGATACACAAGAAAGAATTCACTTCTTCCCTATTGTTAGAGTAAGTAGAGAAATTGCTCCCTTAAGGGCTGAATCCAGGGCTTGAACAATGAAGCGCCTTACCCTCTCCTGATCAAAGAGGGGTTCGACTATAGTTGGATTATAATTAATTGTTTATTAGAGGAATTAGTGGTACTTAAGAAGTTAGATATAACTATAGGGACAAAACGGTAATTTTGGCCTAGTTGTACTTATGAGCAATTTATGAAGGGTCACACACTGTTGATTGGTATATTCAATGAACACATAAATATATCTATAGTGCGAATAGTGCAGCTATCGGGCTTTAGTGGAATGACTAACAGTTAATGGAGGTTGATTGATTTAATTAAAGAGCTTAATTAATTAATCAAATACCATTGGAGCTTCAATCGATAGGTCTATAGGGTTCTTTTATAGCTCAATTGGGATTATTGAGAATTGAATTAATTTTGGATTAATTTGAATAGTTCAAAATAATTGAGAAAATTAATTATATATGATATAATTAATATAATGTATGTGATACATTATAATATAAAGTTTTATTTGAGAGAAAATTAAATTTTGTGAAACCCAGATTTCCATTTTCCCTACTTAAACAGGAAATAAAAGGGATTAACTAAGTATAAGTTAAATCCTATGTCAAAGAGTAGGAAAATTTTAAGTGTTTAAATAGATTGGAAAATTTTAAGTGTTTAAATAGATTGTTGAGCAGCTTTGAAATAAGCTTTAACTGGTGAAAATTTGGTTAAGTATGAATCAAAACAGAACTATGCGTTGGAGGCTAGGAAAAAAATATTAGACAAATGTGTTAGCCTTATGCTAAGCATTGGTGTTGTGCCATGCGTTGGCCATTAGAATTTGAGAGGTTATTTGGGTATTGAAAGAGGTTGAAGTATGGCCGAGAGGAAAGGCTATGCGGGGACAAGCATGCGGCAGCCTATGTTTGAGAGGTTAGTAGAGTATGCAGTAGCCTCAAGTGTGTGGACATAGGCGCAAGGCGCTAGAGATGTGTGCGCGGGTTGATCGTGGATGCGGTGATACTACGCGATGGATGCGCCGATGCTACGCAATGGTATGCGGCGATGCTACACGATGGATGCGGTGATGCTACGCGATGGATGCGGGAACACTATGCGATGGTGCTATGTGGTGGCCTTGCTAAAGGATGAGCTATGCTGCAATGAAACAAGCTATGGTGGACGCATAGTGAATTGTCTTTGTGTTGCTAAGGTTTGCAATAATAAGGTTTACGAGGATGGTTGCGTTGGTCTTGAGCAAGAGACTAAGGACGTTGACAAGCAACTAAGACATACATGCGATGGTCATGAGGGATGCGTTAGCAAGAGGCTAGGCGATGGTAAGTTATACCATAAGGCGTTGAGCTGAGACTTAGCTCGACTCAAGGATTGACATGCATTGGAGATGTACTATATGCGTTGGACATCCGAGGCATGTGGACACATAAGACAAGGCTTGAGCAAATAGTATGCGATGGAAGAGGGTTGGTCGTAATCCTAGTTGAGCGCATAAGGCAAAGGTAAGCCATGCAGTAGAAGGCATACACCTAAGGATGAGCCTTGCGAGCATCTAACATATGCGACCAAGTTGCGCCAATGGGATGCACAAGGTAAGGTTGGATGAACGCATATGAAGTTGGATGGACGCATTCAAGGTCGTCATCCGAACATGTGGCTTGTTAAGAAGAAATCTTAAGCCTTAAGCAAATGAGGTGGATGCACAAGAAGACATGTGAATGTGAGGGTTATGTATTGGCTAAAGGAAGAGGAACACACCTTGGATTGCGATGATGTAAGGTTACGTTAATAGTGTAAGGAAAGGACACTTGGACATGCGGCCAAGTAGGAGGTGTCGACCTTAGATAGATTTTGGACACCTATAAATAAGGCCAAGGACTTCTCTTCAGACCATAACTCAAATTCTCTTCAAAGGACATCCAGAAGAGTGTATGAAGGCTAATTGGGAGAAGACTATGCGTTGATGGAAGAACGCATGCGTTGGTAGAAAGACCATGCGTTGGTCAAGAGGTTCCAGAGGGAAAGATGTTGTCGGATAAGAAGGTCTAGAAGTAGTATAAACTTGGGACGAAGAGTTCTCCCAGAATACTCGTGCGTTTGGAGTGATTCCAAAGCCACCTGAAAGCTCTGAGAGTCTAGGTTTCAGGGTAGGGCTGCCGGAGAAACTCCAGGGAATGGGGCTGGAGAATGAAGACAAGACAGAAGGGACGAGCTGTCGGGTAAGCTTGGGCCAGCCTTGATTTTTTAAAGATTCCGTCCAGGCCACGAGAAGTTCTGAGCTAAGATTTTGAGGTAAGATTTTTGAGACATTGTAGAGCATATTTGTAGAAGAAAGTAACTCGAGATAATGCCTAGAACTATAAGTAATCTGAGCTTTAAATTGAATCTAGAATTTAGGGTTCAAGAGGAGCCCGGGAAGATCGAGAAACTTTTAAGAGAAAGATTTATATCCTTACCAAGGTGAGTGGTAATTTCCTTTAAGTCTTAAAGTATATCTTTTAGAGTAAATTATATATGCTTATGTTATGAATGAGTATCTAGCATGAGAATGGGATTATGTGATCGGGATGGTCAGAGGGTCAATAGACCTAGTTCCTGAGCCCGAAAGCAAAACCTCACGAAATAGTCAGGGGACCGAGAGGTCTAATTCCTGAGCTTGTGGGAGGAACCTCGCATGGGATGGTCAAAGGGTCGACAGGCCTAGCTTCTGAGCCCATGAGCGAGGAGCTATGTGCACATAGAGGACATAGAAGACATTGGGAACAAAAGGGAACGCAAAAGAGTAAGTGTTATGTTTAGTAACGGTTAACTATCTACCGTGTGTGTGTAGGTAGGTAACATACTCATTATAAGTAGTTACTAGTTTAGCTATCCACCGTGCGTGTAGATAGAGTTGAGAACAGACTCATTTGAAGCTGAGGTTTAAATGTAACCTCGTATTTATGATATGCTTGTTATTATGAGTTGAAATATACTCTAAAAGTTGCTTACCACTCACTAAGCTTTGTGAAGCTCATTCTTTTCTTTCATGTTTTTCTTCTCAGGTAGCGAAAGGTGAGAAGTTCCAGAGCTACTGCTAAGGTCAAGGTCTGCCACATGCCACAGTTGCACTTCCAGAGGGTTTTAAGAGTGGTTTTGTGAACTTTTGTAGTTAAGTCTTGGAGTTGTATAAACTTTACATTATTGTAATAAAATGGGCCTACTTATTCAATTGTCGTTTATCTCCTTGACTTAAAGTTACTGAGAGTAAAGAGGTTCAGATGGATTGTAGGTATCAAAAAGGGTGGTATCTGAAGTCTCTCACGCCTCTCCCCGGGATCGAGGCGGGGCGTGACATATTTGAATATGATTTAAATATTAATTATATGAATATGATTCATATAAAAACTATAGGTTAAATTTAATATGGTGTGATTCATATTAAATACTATAAGTTAAATGAGAGATTAATAAACTATATAGTATGCGTTGTATTTGATATAACATAAAGTTTATTATACATACATACTAAAATAGTTTATATGTATATGCATTTAGATTAATTTAAATTATTCTAAATTTCGGAAGGAGTTATTGTAACTCTCTCACCTCAATTCTCTCACTTTGATCGCGTCTAGGTAGAGAGAGCATGGGAGTTTTGAGATTGATCTTCCTTTCCTTCTTCACAGAAGACTCTCTCCTTATAGAATACACAAAGATCACTTCTACGTTTTCCACTCATCTCAATTACTCTCCTTTCTCTCTCCCTAAAAATTAATCACAAAGCCCACACCTCTCATGGATTCTCAATCTTATAGAGAATATAAAGGTCTCTACTTGGTTGTGTCCAAGCCTTGTTCGTGAGTTTGTGGAAGAAGGGATACTGTTCGAAGTGTTTGTGATCAAGAAGATGAATTCGTGAAGATATTGTGATTCAAGGGTAAGTACGACTCCCCCTTTGCTCTTATCTTGTACTGTAAAAGCATGTTATAGGATATTGAATGTTTATCATTCTTTGTTTCCGTCACATCTCTGATTTATGTATGTTCTATAAAACTAATTGAGAGGCATGATTGCATATCACGCATCTACACGGGTTTTCCAAACCTTCATAATAGACATGCCAACCAAGACCACCAAGACCCTCTTGTGGAGACCACACTACATCCACATTAAGTTTCCAACGACCAATAACGAGGGGATGCAACACAAAAGAGAGGAGGAGCTGGAGGGGGAAGGAGAAACAGGAGACGCCAACACACCAAAAGACCTATCTAACTTAGTCAAATGATTCCCAATTAATCTACATCGTGAGAAGGCATTAGGGACACATTCCTGAAACAGATTTCATTACAAAAGCTCCATAGACACCACAGGATGTTTAACATGCGGTCAATCTTCTTCCTAAATCTCAAAGCTCTCCACAGGTTCCAGTAGTCCAAAGGCAACATCCAGCCCCTGCCAACACCAGACCAACATAAGAAGGCATGAATAGATCCCAAATAGAGTAAGAAACTTACATTCCCACATGATATGACTTAAAAGTTAAAAGTTAAGAATAATTTGTTGGAGATTTACTGATTGTCTCTATATTTTTCTAAGGCAGCTTGGTTATTGCAGTTGTCAGAAATGAAGTCATAACATCTGTCTCAAACATTACGATTTCCTGCAAAATATTTTCCTTTCCTAGTCTCAAATTTATATGCGAAATATTTTTATTTCCTAATCTGGAAAATCTCAACAAAAGTATTTTGATTGATATTTTTCTTATTTATGGATCTTATTTTGACAAAAAGAGAAATATTTTTCTGAAAATTCTTTCTTTATTTTACCATAGTTTTAAAAGAAGATTTTTTTGCCCTCATTTAGGGCACCCCCATTTGATTATTGTGAGGAGTGTATTTGTTATTTTGGTCGTTTTGTTCAGTAAAGTGTTCTTGATCTTTGCTCAATATTTTCCATTGTGCAACGTCATTGTATGAATCATTCAAGAACATGAAGATCATTCTATCTTAGGGGGAGCCTAAAGCGCAGTTGAAGAGAAGGCATTCTCGGACTTAGGGGGAGTCAGAAGACTTCATTCATCGAGAAGGATTTCTCAAGTCTTAGGGGAGCCTAAAGTGTTATTTATCGAGAATGGAATTCTCAAGACTTAAGGGGACCTAAGTTCTCATATGAAGGGAGATAACTGAATTACAAGAAAGATAATCAAGCAAAGATGAGTCCCACACACTTTCGGAAGCCAAAGCGTTCAATACTAATATTATCATGTTTAGCTAATTATAATTGAGAGTGGGTCTCACATCTAGGAGGAGTCTAGGTGATTTATGAGTTGGGCTCTACTGAATTACTATACTAGTCGGTGTATTATAGATAAGTACTACGTTGTAATTGCTTAACTCTTTAATATTAGTGGGTTATCTTTCTTGGGCACACTACCCCTCAGATGTAGGTGGTTTGTCACTGAATTGAGTTACCAACTTCGATGTGTATTTACTTGTTTTCTCGTTGTTAATATTTTATTGTTACAGTGTTTATCAACGTTTTCCATTTAACATCCATAATTCAAGTGATGAGTCAAACTATTGCTTTTCCATACTTAAAGTTAAAAACTTAAATTTAAATAGTAAATTTAATCTAAATTCTAAATCTTATATTATATGAAGATTTTCCCTTGTTGGTATACATGAGAGAAAAAAGACATTGTTTTAATGATCTTTAAAATAGTTTTAGTTATCTTCTAAAACATGTGATTTTAATTATATTTTGATATTTTGAATTTATGTGCATTAAATATTGCAAATATCTAGGAAACTTTTCATCTTCCATCTTTTAGTCTCTCTTTCTTCTTCATTTTCTTCAAAATCCTTCCTATTCAACTTCCTTTTTCCTTCTTTCTAATCGCCAACAAGATAGAGGGAGGAAGATCAACGATTTTTCCTCTTCTACTGCTCACTCTTTCCCGCCATTTTCAATGTTGAATTTAGGATATCTTTCTTTGACAGCTTTATAATTGTTCTTGCAAAAAAATGTTTAAAAAATCAAAATTTTTCATTGAAACCAGGTCGGGCTTCATAGGTTAAGAACAGGGCCAACATCGAGGCACATAGAGACTACTCAGGTGAGCTATCTCTTGGTTAACCCGTTCTGTTTTTAGGCCGATGGTAGCCCAACTGAGTATGCAATTGGGCCTACTTTTTTAATTAATGTTTGTAATTTTTTAGTTTTGTATCCATTATAATACTAATTTTTTTAAAAAAAATAATAAATAACCTGGATTATTTTGAAGCTTTTTTAAATGAAAATGAAAAAAAAAAAAATGGTTGATTGATAGATATGACTATTCAAATCCAGCAAACTAGTTAATTATCTTCCATCTTCTTAGTCTTTAAAAAAAAAAAACCTTCCTTTAAGCTAGTTAGTGGTAATTTAATATAAAAGATCTCATAAAATTAAAAAGGATAAAATGGTTAATGGATAGATATGACTCCTCAAATCAAATCAAGCAAATTAATTAATTCTAAAATATTATCATTTAAAATTTAAATAAAAATTAGGGAAAAGAACAATATAGGAAGAAAAAAAAATTATAATCCCTTTCGAATTCTAACCCTTCTTTTTTATTCTTTTTCTTCTTGAATGTTTCCCCTATAAACTACGAATTCTTCCCTAGCCAGGTATGAGATCGGAGAAAAAATCAATAGCTAATGCCCAATTATGCGTCTCCCACTACCCAGTCACCCCCACACCACCGGCCACCCTCCCTTTCTCAACTCACAGTCTGTCTCTTATACACATCTAGATGTGTATAAGAGACAGGCTATATGTATGGAGATTTACAATATGCCCTAAAATCATTCTAATAGATGTAATTTTCATCAAAATACAGAATAAATCCCAAACCAATTTAATAGCTCACATCGCCTAACTCAAAAAAGATTTGATTTTTTGAAACCAAACAACCTTATACAAGATCGAAACTCAATATTTATCAAAAAAAGATGTATACAAAATAAGAAAAATGTATGGACGCATGATACCAATGGAAACTCACTCCAAAACCCTAATAAGATTTGTGAAATACTAGCCAAACTTGTCAAAATAAAGGGCATAACAGTGTTTTCATATACCTGATGGAAAGTGGAGGTCCAAAAAAACGTGTTTTTTTTTTCAAAATGGTCCTATTTTCCAAATCGAAACTCTGGAGGGTCCAAAAATGTCAAATTCCCCTCTTTTAGATAGTATTATTGTTATATTATTATTATTATTATTATCTAAATTTAAAATTTTTTTTATTTAATAGTCAAAATAATGAATATGATTGAATTGAACATTTATATTTTGATTATATATATGAATAATTTAATAGGTAATTATTTCTTTTTACTAGAAAATTTGAATAATTTTTCTTTAGATTCAAAGTATCCATATAGAACTAATCATCAAAGAGAAATTAAAGTGTTGGGCCTGTTTCAAAAAGAAAATAATTAACTCAAATGATGAAATGAAGTGAGGCTTTTTACTGCTAATCCAAACCGAGAGCCCTGTTCTTTGTCCCAAATCTTTTGGTTGGTAGAGAACTTGGTTGAGAAGAGTCCACGATTTTCTAGTTGATGCCTTACATGTGGCCGATCCCACTGTTCTTTGTCTGATGGAAAAAATGAAAAATACCTCTTTTCTTATGGGTGATTAATGCAAATCAAATTTTTCTCTCTCTCTCTCTCTCTAGCTTTCTGATTCTGTCGTTCTCTGCCTTTTGTGTTCTTTTACTTTCGTCTAACTCTAATGCTTTCTTATTTGATCTGTGCGATTTCTTTGAGTATACGATGGAGGAGACTTGCAATCAGGTAGACGATGGCAGAAGAAAAAGGTAAACGAACATGCAATCATGTAGACGATTGCTGAAGGAAAAGGTAGACAATCGGTTGATCTTCTAGACGATATGAAGAAAGATGGTAAACAATCGAGCTATCTTGTAGACGATGAGAAGAGAAGAAGAAAAAATGCTCAGCGATGTACGTGGTTCGGCTATTAAAGCCTACGTCCACGAAAGGAGAGAGTTTTTATTAAAGAAGCTAAGTCACACTCTTTTTCTTTACAGATCTTTCAAGTTCTCTTGAAGCTATGTAGTTGTTGTATCTAAAAATTTGTAAATGATGAGTATTTATACTAATTTCTTATACAAGTAGTTACAATAACTAACTGTAAAGATTAAAGAAATGTGAAACAACTTCTTGAATGTTGATGTATGAGCTTATAATCTTCATAAAATTTATGCTACGGTTGAATGGTTCCTTCCTAACTCGGCAAAGAAAATACAAGGTTTATTAGGATTGTCTAAAATGCCTCAAGTAGTTAATTTAGCTACATTAATGGTATCGTCCCTGATTGATATGAATGAGGTCATGAAGGAGTTCAAGAAGATCAAACATTTTGACTGATTATTAACAAGAGTAACAACTAGAATAAATTTATGTATAAAGGACGGTTGGTGTTGTCCAAAGACTCTAAGACTAATTCCAACTATTCTCCACACTTTCCATGAGTCAATAATGGAGGACATTCTAAGTTCTTACAAAACTTATAAACTAATGATAGATAGTTGTGTGGTTTGTCAATAGAACAAATCTCAAGTAGTTTCGTTAGTGGGGCTATTACAGCCACTGCCTATTCATGATAGAATGTGGGAACATATTTTTATGGATTTTGTGGAGGGTTTGCCCCCAAGTCTAGGGGCTTAATGTCATCATGGTTGTCGTTGATCACTAGAGTAAAGATGGGCATTTTAGTTTTTGTGACACACTTGTTTTTAATCAAGACTATCATGGAAGTCTTTGCCAAAGAGATAGTTAGATTCCATGAATTTCCCTTGGATAGGGGATAAGATCTCGCTACAACAAAAACAAGTTTTCACGACTCTAAAAAACTGTCATTAATACATTTTTTTACTCTTTTTTTAGTCTTTGAATCTACCATCAAGAAAAGTGTATAAATGACTCATGAAAAATCTATCATTATTGGTTGTTTCATGACTTTTCAATTCAGTCAACAATAAATGTTTATTAACATTTATTACCTATCATGGTAACATTTTCTATGACAATTTATCATTGAAGTTGACTTTTTCCGTCAATGAAACCTTTTTCTTAACATTGAAAATATGTTAAAACATAATAATGACACATGTTTCAATAATGCATTAATTGTGACACTTTCTAAACATCATTGAGTTGCGTACATTGACACTTATTTGTAGTCATTGAAGTCCGATTGAGGAGAATATTCCAATGTCATATTAATACATCTCATGACATTTGTGAAATGCCAAAAAAATGCTTATGGTTATAATCGACTATTTGTTTTATACTTGTCATTACACATATTTCATCCAATTTTGATACAAAATATGTACACAGACATAAATATGAACTTTCATATATAACAATAAGGTTAGTTGATTATACAAAGAAACTATATACAATAAATTAACCAGTAGCTGAACTTTGGTTAAGTTATTAACAAAAATGAACTAGATACAATATGTGTTGTCAAGCAAAGTGTAAACACTAACCCAACAAAAAACGTATATATAAATAACTTGCTTAGAGGTTTCTTCACTTTAATGGGTTTGTGCAAGTCCTAGTAAAAAAAAACAACATTCGTTTTAGATTTCAACCCAATTCATCACAATGTCAACAGTAACAATAATATTCATATGGTAAATGAAACTTTAAAACACACAAGATTTAAAGTCACGATATAATCACATAAATAGGCATATAAAATCACATTATAAGCTCCATGAAAATAATCACATAAATAACTTGTCCAAACTTTTTTAGGATATATAACAACTAAACTATCATGTACAATAGTACAACTAATCAAATTATAACAATAGAACTTAATAAGCTTACACTTGTTAATAAGAAATCTAAAATAAAGAACAGTACTAAACAAGTAAACCTAATAACCATACTCCAAAGCTCAAGATGACAAAAGTGTAGGTGGTATAATAGCTAGAGTTACAACTTCCTCAAATAGTCTACTACACACTACAAACATAAGCCACATAAGTATTTCTCTCAAATATAAGTAAAATCATAATAACAAACGTTAAGCTTCAATGGTCAACATCCATTAAAAAATCACAAGCATAAAATAAATATGGAAGAAGAACAAAAACAAACCTACAATTTATGAAAGAAACTCTTATATCTTTAGAAATCTATGTACAAATTCTACTACAAACTAATATATTTTATATTAGAAAAAAGTACTATATCGAGAAAAAAAAAATACTATGCAATCAAATGATCTTTAAGGTATCCTATAGAATTAATTCATTTAAGTGTCAAACTTTCCTTCAATTGCTTAGAGTGAACTTCTATATCTCAATAATTCGATGCAATTGGTTGTCAAAGACGAATAACCTTCTTTCATGACATTGTTTATTCTTTCTATGATTAGTATAAAATAACTAAGAAAGAAAAGTTTTGACCAATTAGAAAGAACTAGCTACAAAAGAAATATGAGGAAATCATATACACATGAATGGAATATTTTTCTAATGTTTATCTATTATCTCATTTGTTTGAAAAACAATGAGGAAAAAATCAATTGAAGATTTAAAAAAGAAAAAGAAAAGTGGAACTTGTACCTTGTTCTTTCTTTAAAGACGAGGAACTTGTACCTTGTTTTCTTTTTTTAAGACAAGGAACTTGTACCTTGTTAGTGACATCAAGACTTGTCAACTACAACGCTAAAAAAAATAAAAAAATAAAAAAATAAAAAAAATCAACATGTATATAATCTAAAATCAAAGAAAACTGGGTACATTTTAAAATTTACTAAGTATAGACTTAAAAAATTTGAGGAAGAAATGGAAAACCAAAAGGCAATAAAATGCCTCCATTTCAATGACAACCACCTGATCGCAATAGCCAACAATAGTCCAAGGAATGATAAGATCATGATTCATGGTTGAGTGAATAAACATACAACAAAAAAAAAAAAAAAAAAAACTTCTTTACTTCTACAGAAACATCTCATCAAATGAATAGTGTGCAATATATCAAAAGATCAAAGTGCAAGGCCTTACCAAATTTCCAACTCCAATAGTCTAGAAGCCACTGATAATATCAACAAGAACAAGACCTTTCACAACATCTTTGGTCAAAACGATATATAAAGTTTCTAAAAGGTTCCTAAATATTTGTGTACAGTTTAAAGAAAATGAAAGTCTCAAATTGTATTCAACATTCAAATAGACTTCATAAGAATATAATACAATTGATTTTCAAAACCACAAGAAACCACATAAAATGTTTCAAATTAGTTCCTCGATGTTACTTCGATTCTCAAAACTATCTAAAAAGTTAATAAAATGTTGTCAAGTGTCCTTTTGACTATGAAAAACACATATAAAGTTCCTAAACAATGTCAAAATGAAAATTTAATTCTCAAAACAATTTAAAAAGTACATAAGTGTCATTTTGATTTTGAAAAACACATAAAAATTTCCTAAAAATTGTCTAAATTACACTTTAACTCTCAAAACCACCTAAAAAGTGTCTATACGCCATTTTGACTCTCAAAATCATATAAAAAAAATTTAAAATATCTTCAATAAGCCACTTTTGAATTGAGTTGTTCCTTCTCCAAAAAACTCAATTGAAGCAAAGCACGATATTTCACCCTCAAACAGATAGGTAGACTGCAATTGTGATGGAAGTACAAGTGCTTAGAGACCTACCCACATTGTTTCTATAGTGAAAAACCAAAGTCATGGAGTAAATGTGATACATCTAAATGAAATAAAGCTTGTCGTGAATTTGATGAGCACAACGACGTGCAATGAGAATATGGATATGGAGAAAATATAATATAATAATAATATATAATAAAATAAATAAATATTATGATAAATATAAAATAATATATAAATAAATAACAAAAGTAAATAAAATAACAAAATATGAATTCCTCCGCTTTCTCCAATCTTTTTGGATTGATCACCAATATGTGTGTCTTTCAAAACCCACCAAATGTCACTATTTATAGGCAATTTGGCAAGTAGGAAGTGGATGGACACTAATGTGTATTCTTAAGACACATGGATGACACATGGGGTAATGGATAAGTGACACATGACCAATAGACACTAATAATGAGCATTTACATTACACCTAACTTAACATATTTATAATACTCTCCTTTAGATGGTCATTATATATGAAATATGCCCCGTTAAAACCTTACTAAGAAAAAATCCATTGGAAAAAAATTCTAGTCAAGGAAAAAGAGTACATATTTCATATAATATGATACTCTTAAAAAGTATATTTACTCTCCTCATGGAAATATTACTTGAGATCTCTGAGTCGTCGCATTCCAATATTGTACACTAGTTTTTCAAAGATTGTGGTAGGTAATGCCTTTGTAAATAAGTTTGTCAGGTTATCTTTCGAACAAGTTTATTGTACAGTGATGTCGCCATTTTCTTCAAGTTCATGAGTGTAGAAAAGTTTCTGTGAAATATGTTTTATTCTATCTCCTTTAGTATATCCTCCTTTGATTTGGGATATGCATGTTGTGTTGTCTTCGTATAATATCATTGGAAGATTTTTACTAGAAGAAAAACTACTTGTTCCACGAATGTGTTGAGTCATCGATCTTAGCCATACACAATCTCAACTAGACTCATGAATTGCAAGAATTTCAACATGATTTGAGGAAGTGACTGTTATGGTCTGTTTCACCGATTGCCATGATATAGTAGTTCCTCCACATGTGAACAGATAACTTGTTTGAGATCTAGTTTTGTGTGGATCAAATAAATATCCAGAATCTGCATAATCAACTAGATCAAAATTTGATTTATTTGAATAGAACAAACTCATATCGATCATTCCTCGGAGATAACATAGTATATGCTTAAGTTTGTTCTAATGTCTTTTTGTTGGAGAATAACTATATCTTGCTAATAAATTTACTAAAAATGTAATATCTGATCTTGTACTATTAGAAAGATATATAAACATGTTGTGACTACATCCATAAGTGAACAAACTAGTGAACGAACTTCCATTGTCATCTTGAGGTTGAAATATATCTTTCTTAACATCTAGTGAATGAACTATATCTTTCTTAACATCTATTGAAAGAACTTCCATTAAAATGTTCCATGGATGTATTTTATCTATATAAAATCTTTTCAAACTTTTCTTGTATAAATTAACTAATGAACAAATATCTCATCTACTAAATGTTCAATTTGCAAACCAAGGAGAAACTTTGTTTCTCCGAGATCTTTTATCTCAAATTATTTCTTAAGATATTTTGTTGCCTTTGAAAGTTCTTCAGGAGTCCCGATTATATTTAAGTCATCAACATATACAGTTAAGCAAATCCTGACTGTGATTTCTTTATAAAAACACATGGACATATTGAATTGTTTTGATATCCTTCTTTCAACAAATATCCACTCAAATAATTATACCACATTCATCCTGATTGTTTCAATCCACATAACGATCTCTGTAACTTTATTGAATATAATTTTCGGGAATTTGATTTATATATTTCAGGTATCTTAAATCCTTTTGGGATTCTCATATAAATATCATCATCAAGAGACTCGTAGAAATATGTTGTGACTACATTCATAAGATGCATATCCAGACTTTTATACACAGTCAGACCAATTAAATATCTTAGTCTAATTGTATCCACCACCAAAGAATACGTCTCATCATAATCAATACCAGGTTTTTGTGAAAAGCATTATGCAACTAGTCTTGCTTTATATCTTATAACTGAAGGACTGTGAGGTCCAATGCGGAAGTGGGTCGGTCCCAATTTTCAAATTTCACAAAAGATTAAAATATAGAGAAAAACAATTATGTATATCACATAAATTTACACCATGCTTTTAGAATAAACAGAAAGATTAAGGTCTAGATTACTTACCCTTGAAGCCAAATAAGTTTTCACGAAACCCTCTCCAACCAGTCACGAACACTTCGTATAGAAACAAACCCAATCTGGACACAACCACAAATGAGCCCTCTGTATTTTTCGTAGGGGTTGAGAATTAACAGAAGTTGTGGGATCTGTTAATTTTTGGGAGAGGGAGAAAATTTTTCTGAAAGAGAAATTTCTATATTGTTTTTGGAAACTGTGTCAGAAACTAAGAAAAATAAAAAGATCTGTAACTTTCTCTCATTCCACAGGTCTGATTAGAGAGAAAAATAGGGGAGGGAGTTATAATTCCCTCCTTAATTCAAAAGTTAAATTTAAATTAAAAAATTGATATATATATATATTATATATATATATATATTAAATGATAGCTAACTTATTATACAGTATATATTAAACCATATGTTATATTGAATATAACACATAACCTATAGTTTATATTTGTATCAAATACAATACAATCTTAGTTTGAATTCTCTCAATCATTTATGGTATTCAATATAAATCACATTATACTAAATTTAGTATATATGAATCTAATTCATAAAATTAATATTAAATTAATTATATATGATATAATTAATTTAAATTAATTATATGTAATACAATTATTATAATGTATCACATACATTACATTAATTGTATCACTATAACTAATTTAAATTAATTATATCATATATAATTAATCTCTCAATTAATTTGAACAATTCAAATTAATCCAAAATTAATTCTTAATAATCCCTTTTGAGCTACAGATGAGACCTTATGGACCTGTAATTGAAACTCCAATAGTACTTGAATAATTAATTAAACTCTTTTAATTAAATTATCCAACGTCCATTAACTTTCAGTCACTCCACTAAAGACCTACAGCTGCACTCTTTGCACTACATATATATTTCTGTGCCCATTGGATATAACCAGTCAACAGTGCGATGACCCTTCAAAAATTGCTCGTAAGTACAACTGAGCCAAAATTATCATTTCCCCTGTAGTTACATCTAAGTACTACTGATCCCCCTAATGAATAATAAGTCATAGTCCAACTATGACCAAACCTCTCTCGGGCCAAGAGAAGTATGGTGTCAGATTGTTCAAGCCCCGAAATCAGCTCTTAAAGAACCAATCTATCTACTTACCCCACAATTAGGGAAGGAAAGAAATTCATCTTGTGTAGTTGTGTTCCCAACTCCCAATCAGACAAATCTCCAAAATGGTAGGCTTATTAAGTCGACGATATGGGCACTCTCACCCATACAAATCAAAGGACCGCCTTCATAGGCAGGAGTCCACAACTCACTCAGGATTCAGGTCATGTCATCTACGGTCATCCTGGTGAAATGTAAGTCTTTATTATTAACGATATTATATAACAAAACTATTAATTTTGTGGTCTGGTCTTACATAAACCCCTTTGTATAGAACAACTCAGCTCACATGTCTATACATGAATAATCAGGATCAAATCATTTATAGCACTTTATAACAATTCTAACATCTACAAAGTAGGTTGTATTCGTAGTGTCACAAGGATAAGGTACCTAATCTTATCCATCTACTACAGACCATTTAGGTTATCACATAAACATGATCCACCTGTAGGTCTCTACGTACATGTTTAAGCTACATTAGATAACCTTGGATGTTAGTTTATTGGTTTTATGGGTTAATGCTACTAAATGTCAAATAAAATACCTCAGATTTTATTAAATAAATAAATCGTTTGTACATTACAATTACAAACTACATGATCACGAGATTTAGGGCATCAACCTCAATAGTGATCTCATTATTTTCATTTTTTTTCCTCACAAATACCCATTTGTATCCCACAGGTTTGACAACTTCTCGTGTTCGGACTACTAGTCCAAAAACCTGACATTTTGAAAGTGAGTTTAATTCTGCCTCAATTGCTTCTTTCCACTGAAGCCAATCTTTTCTATGTCGACATTCTTCAACTTCAAAATTCTCATTTTAAGATATAATATTAAAAGCAATAATATATGCAAAAATGTTGTCAATAACTACATGAATTTGGTTCCAACCTTTTCTTGTCATGACATAATTTATTGAATCACATTATTATCTTTATATATTCCACCTTCCTTATTAGTCATGTCATGAATTTCTTCATTGATATTTACATCCTCAACCAAGTCTTCTTGACAATTAATTATTTTCCTTTTTCAATGATTTTTATCTTTGGAACCCACTGATCTACCACGCTTCTGGCGTGTTCCAGACTCATTAGTGACAACTTGCTATGTTGAGATATCAATTTTCGATGGAAGATTTGCAATCGGTATATGTGACTTAGTTACTTTTTTTGAATCTATAAATGCATCTCGTAACTGATTTGCTATATTTTGCAAATAAATTATCATCTAAACTTCAAGTTCACATTGATCTGTACAGAAATGTAAATTAGACAATAACGATACATTCCATGTAATTTCTTTTTCCAACTTCTTAATTCCTCCCCCTAATGTTAAAAAATTTGTCTCATTAAAATGACAATCAGCAAATCATGCAGTAAATACATCACCCATCAGGGGTTCAAGATATTTGATAATTGATGGATAATCATATCTAATACCTAATCTTCTTTGAGGACCCATCTTAGTACGTTGTGGTGGAGAAATTGGAACATATATTGCATATCCAAAAATTCTCAGATGGAAAATATTTGGGTCATGGCCATAAGCTAATTGTAATGGCGAGTACTTATGATGAGATATTGGTCAAATGCGTCCAAGTGACGCTGCATGCAAAATAGCATATCCCCATATAGATGTAGAAAGCTTAGTTCTCATAAGTAATGGTCTAACAATTAACTGCAAATGTTTTATGAATGATTCTGCTAAACCATTTTGTGTATAAACATGAGATACAAGGTATTTGACACTTATCCTAATTGACATACAATAATTATCAAAAGTTTGGGATATAAATTCACCAACATTATCAAGACCAATGGTCTTAATTGTATAATCAGGAAATTGTGCTCTGAACTTAATTATTTGAGCAAGTAATCTTGCAAACGTAATATTTTGACTCTATTAATATCATAAAATATCTAAATGGTCCACTTTGTGGTTTAATATGTCCACATATCTCAATATGAAAATTTTCTAAAAATGTAGGTGATTCAATTCTCACTTTAACTTGTGATGGTTTAATGATTAATTTGCCTTGAGAGTAAGCACCACGTGATAATTCATTAGATTGAAGAATCATCTGGCTCTTTGATAACTTGTATTTGATGACTTGTATTTGATAACTTGTAGATATACAAGTTATTTATACCGTTTTATTTAGATTATGCGGCAAAAAGAAGATAAAAGTTGCATCGACCGTATAGAAATTGGCTTAGAAACGCGAAAATTGTAAAGTGTCGTAAGCACGCCCATTAACCCCATTGCGATGGCAAAATGGAATGTCCAAGTCTTTGTTTTGAATGAAATAGGTCACCGCATACGACAATCGCTCGAGGACAAAAAGAACAATGCATTCGCATTGCATGCGGCGGTCAATCGAGAACGAAAATGATCAACGCATTTGTACCGCATGCAGCAATCGATAAAACGATCAAAGCAATTACACCGCATGCGACGGTCGATCGTAGATGTAAAGAGCGAAACATTCGCAAGGACTTCTAACATTGTACAGCTTTTCTGTTGTAGGATTCTGACAAATTAAATGTGGAGCAGAGCGGACGTTTCCACCAATCCATGGCAGGAAAAATCAGCTTTTCAAAGCGGGACCACTGATGCAGAAGATGCCAAGGTCTATAAATAGCTACATCAAATTCAAAGAAATGAGGCTGGTCTGAAGAGACAACTTAGAGAAAATCCAGTGAGAAAGGTGAGAAAGACGAGACAAGACCGAAAGGTAAGTCTCTGGAGCAAGCAATTCATTCTCATTCCTGAAGAAGAAGCTTTGTGCAAAATATCACTTCTACCTGGAAAATAAGCCTGAGAGGGAAGTTCTCCACTCCATTCCTACCACAAGCCAACAAACAAATCGTCTCCGATCGGGATCCGTGTCAAGACATTGACACTCTTTCCACATTTGTTCTCATTTTCTATTCGTCTACTGTGTTCATCTCTAATCTTTCATTCACTATCTGTAACAAATGCTTATCTTTAGATTTCAATGTCATTATCGTATTCATCATCATATCTCTATTCTTCATCATACATTCATCATCCATTTCTTTCACCATGTGTAACTAATCCCCCAGGATAAAGAGGAAGGATTAAGCAAGTAAGTTAATCTTTGTTGAAGAAATCGGCTAAGTTTAGCTAATGCGTGCTCAACGACATCTTCACCTGTGAGAGCAGAATTGAAGATGTTATTTCGCCTCTCGAAAGAAGGTTGGAAGAATGCGTTAACTAAAACGACAAGTATTTCCAGAGATGGAAACAACCTTGTGTTCACCACGTTCATCCCCGTTTCACCATAGACATATAGGAACGCGATCAGATACGTTTGCACATCTTCACAGCCAGTTCTCACTTTGTATATTTAATTGTTTATTCATTTATTTGTTACCGCATTCTACTTTATTACCGCACTTTATTATCGCACTTTACTTTTCATTGCATTTTACTTTTACCGCACTTTACTTTTCTCAAACCAATTCATTATTATTTTGTTTCCCGGTCGCATATATCATCACTCTGAGAAACTTGCGTTGGAATTATACTTGGTTCCAGCGTAAGAAAACTTGTGACACGCGCACACTACATGAACGCATACTACGAAAGCATCTAAGCATTACCACATGAACCATTTAAACGTAGTATCACATATTATTATTATTACAACGCATACGGCGTCAGCGACATCACCAGCTATTTGACCATACACAAATGATCAACGAATCAATCATTTTAAAATATTCATAATTCTCCATTACAAGTTTTTGGCTCCGTTATCAAGGATCGAACCCAGGTCACCCGCGCCGTTACCAGTGATCGAACCCGGGTCACCCGCGTGATAGGCAGGAATACTCACCACTATACTACAACGACTTGTAATGTAGAAAATTATTCTTAATCGTGTAGTCAAAAACTTCTTAGGTCTTTGACGACGTATGCGCTTTGCAACAATGATAATATGCGATACTACGTTCTAAATGATGTATGCGGTGATGCTTAGATGCCATCGTAGTTGTAGCCAAAGCCTGCCACGCATCGATTGCATTGGGCTCATCAAGGCCTAACCTATAAATCGCACCTTCTTAAGCCCGAAGAGCTCACATTCACCTCTTCGCGAAAAACCCTAAGCAAAAATTCTCTCTATATACCATCATCCTCTTCCGAACTTTCTTCCAAAGAACAAAAATATTTCCAACCTTTTTCACTTAACCAATCCATTGGCCGGACAATCATCCCATTCCTCTTCCCAGCCATCGTCCTCTTCCCATGCCCCTGTTACCACGCGGGAGGCGGCCTTTCTCGCTGCCAGCCGCCGCCCAGCCCAAGCTATCCCCTAGAATCGTCGAAAAACCCTAGTGAAAAACCTCTACAGCTGTAATACCACCTACCCATCGTGAGGGGCCGAGCATGGAGAGTGCCCCTGCCACCAGACCTGAAGTGGCGCTCCGAGTACCTTCAACCGAGAGTGAACTGAAACGAAAAGACGACAAGGAGGTATTCAGGAGTATTCTAAGCCATTTAGAAAGAGACGAGGGGTTGTCGGAGGTCGGAGTAGTGAACCAGCTCCAGCCGTCAAAGGAGAAGTTAGCGGTGGCTTCGCGGAGAATGGCCCTGACCATTTCGGATCCTAAGGAGACTACCCCAACAGAATCCAATGAGAGACCCATAAGGGCTGTTTTGGAGGTTGTGGAGGTGAAGAAGCAGATGGAGAATTCTGAAGAGAATGAGTAAAGAAAAACGGGTGGAAGAAGATGAAGTTGTTTGGCTGGAGAAGGAGAACAAAGAAAAGAAGAGAAGTGAAAGAAAAACGGTGCAGGTAAGAAGAGAAGCACTTGAAGAAAGAGGAAGAAAGGAGGAAACGGGCAGAAAGTTTAGATATCGACGGAGAATCAACCACCGCAAGGATGGAAGAGGGGGTGTCAGCGCAACTACTAGCTTTATCGCCGCATTCTAGATTAGTTGTGTCGGACGACAAAGAAGATCCTGACATCTCCCCTCTAATACGGCGTCGCAAGGAGAATGCGTCACCAGGGTCCACAATTGACCCAACATCTTTTTAACGCATAGAAAAAGAGGAGGAAAGAAAAATAAAATTAGAGGAGAAGGAAGAGAAGATGTCACGGGTGCGCCACATCATCGCATCGGGCGATTTAGCCAGAAAGCTTCACAATGAGAAGGTTCGCCGTGACAATGCAATGACGAAAGAAGAGGAGGGAAGAAGGCTCGAGGATGAGCAGTGGATTGCGCTCGCCTCAGAGCAATTTGAAAAAGAAATGAGAGAAGAAGAAGAGGCGGAGAATAAAGAAAAGAAGGAAAAAGAGAGACGCAGCAAAGCAAGTATTTAGCGCGTTAGAGAGCGGAAAAGAAAAGAAGTGGAAGAGTGGGAAAAGGAAAAAGAAGAGCAACGCAAGGCACGAGAACGCACCCAAAGACAAAAATCCCGCCTTGCATCTGCTCAGGAAAAGGGTAAAGCAAAAGTGGAAAGCAGCAAGCTTGCGTCGACGAGAAGGCCCTCAACAACCAAAAAGGAAAATGATGATCTATGGATGGAAATGGGCTCCTTTCCTACGTCCATGCCACTATCGAATCTCATCATCAGTGTTGTGGTGGAACACAGGTGGGAAGCTTTTTGCCAGTGTCTATCCATCGTGATTCCATCGGCAGTGAGGGCCTTCTACCATGGCCAGCTCCACGATACCGAAGATGCGGTGATTGTCGAAGGGAGGGTAGTGTCGTTCAGCATAGAGGACATCAATCAGCTCTATCAGTTGAAGAATTTCTCTGAAGCACCGAGTAACAAACTGATTAATGATTCTACAAAAGATCATATGGAGGAGGCGCTGAGAGTATTAACGTAACCGGGCACCAAGTGGACGGTGTCCTTAACATGCATAAAAACCCTCGCCTCCAACCGGCTGCTATCAGAAGTGCGCCTTTGGGTCTATTTGGTAAAAAGGCGACTCATCCCAACATCGCATGACAAAACCATTTCAAGGGATCGAGTTATGGCCACATATTACATAGCACGCAGCATTCCGATTAATGTGGGTCAGCTCATTGCGAAGCAAATTCGAGGTTGTGTTGGCCGTGTGAGAGCTCAGTACTTCCTCCCATGGACAATTTCGAGCCTATGCCTATCTGTGGGCGAGGGCATTGACGAAGAGCCGATGCCAGAAGTGCACGGCGTCATCAACACCAAAATCCTGAGAATGCTTCTCAAGGATTCACCGCATTGCCCCGAGCTTCCAACAAAATGGGCCCTCGTTGATTTAAATGCGCCGCAACCACCAAGACCAAAGAAGTAGTGTCGTAATGACAAAAGGAAGGAAATCATCCAAGGAAGTTCACCACAGAAGCAAACTAATCTACCCTTGGACCCTTTACCCTTAGTCATTCGTCCACCAAGCCCAACAAAGGAACCCTTTTCCCCTCTTCCCGAACAATTCACCAAGCTCATCCTTGCCCCCGACTCCAACCCCGCATCTCCAGCAGCGTCCACCCGCCATCCATCTCCACCCCACTTTTCACCGCTAACATCGTCGTATGTTGATGACCCACACGGTTTGGGAGCAAGCCCTTCCGCTCAACCCCAAATCGACGTTGGTGAAATATCGACAACGCAACCCTCCACTGCATCCCTTGCTGCTGCCTTAGAAGATATGCGAGCCTTCTTATTTCAAGAACTATCCTTCTTCCACCATTCATTAACGGAGTTGCGAAAGAGCAACGCAGAGCTGTGACAGGCGATGGTCAATATTCAATGCAACATTTTCACCATTCACCTAAATCAAAGACAGAAGGTTGAACGCAACCATGAGTACTTCAATTTCTTAACTGCCTATTTACATGGTCTCATGGTGCCTTAACATCTGCAGCAGCCTCTGCAATTTAAAGAAGCACCGCAAAGAGCTCCTCCATAACACCCTCCTCACCAAGATCCCCCGCCACAAATCTAAATTTGGGGATGTACCACATTCTCCACAATTTTGCATTCTTTTTGTGGTTATTCATATTTTTTTATAGATAGCTATACTTTGTATTCTTCTGTACAAGCTTATAATTTTGTGTTTGTGATAATTATAATTTTTTGTGTACTTAGTCAATTTTTATACAACTAAGTAATTATTCTTTCCATATGCGTTGGCCTCTTTATTTTTATCATCATTTGTCAATTTATTGCAGTAATTCTTTTATTTTATTTTGCGATATTTATTTGCGCTGCCATGATGAGTATTATGCGTAACCTCAACGAAATTTCTTTATACATTGCAATTTCTACCTAACACTTAGACAATTCATCGCAATAGCTCTACTTTACCTTCTCTATTACAAGACTCTGCTCAAACCTTCTTTTCAAAATTTTAACTAAGTGTTTTGTCTTTTCTGTCCAAAACAATGCAACGAGGACCTTGCGCATCTCTAAATTTGGGGGTGGGGAAGGTCTGAGTAGATGCGGTCATATCAGACAAATGCGTTCATCAAAAAAAAACCTTCGCTGCAGCACAAAGGAAAATCCCAACCTGATAAGAGTTAAGTCGTGAAAGAAATCTACTCGTAGTTGGATATTCGCATGACACCCGTGGGAGCAAGCCAAAACGAAGATAGGTTACCATGATCGACGCAAGAAAAAAAGAGAGAGAGAGAGAAAAAATAAGAATAAAAGAGACAACTCCACTAACCAGCAAAAGTAAAACTTGGCTAAGGATCAAGAATTGAAGTTGAGCTTAGTACACAACTGAAGTTGGATGCTCGCATGACAATCGTGGCAGCAAGCCAAAATGAAGGGTGTAACCATGATCAACGTTCTCTATAGGATGATGCAAACCAGGCCACCGCATAAAAGGCGCACTTCGTTTTTTTTACAAGAATAGGTAAAACATTCTTTTTAAAACAAGAAGAGAACTTTGGGCAGAGGTTTGTCTTAGATAAGAATAAAGTAGAGCATATTGAAGAAATGATCAGAGGATAGAAGGAACTTGTAGGTTTGAGAAATTATGTAGAGGTGGAGCATTCGGAGTAGCCGATCGACGCAAAGTTAGGATAGAAATTAAGCTGAATTGCCTTAATCGAGGATATGCTTGAGGACAAGCATATATCTAAATTTTGGGATGTGCTAAGTTGTAGAAATACAAGTTATTTATACCGTTTTATTTAGATTATGCGGCAAAAAGAAGGTAAAAGCTGCATCAACCGTATAGAAATTGGCTTAGAAACGCAAAAATTGTAAAATGTCGTAAGCACGCCCACTAACCCCATTGCGATGGCAAAATGAAACAGGTCACCACATACGACAATCGCTCGAGGACAAAAAGAACAATGCATTCGCATTGCATGCGGCGGTCAATCGAGAACGAAAATGATCAACGCATTTGTACCGCAGTTGAAAAATCAATAAAACGATCAAAACAATTACACCGCATGCGACGATCGATCGTAGATGTATAAGAGCGACGCATTCGCAAGGACTTCTGACATTGTATAGCTTTTCTATTGTACGATTTTGACAAATTAAATATGGAGCAGAGCAGACGTTTCCACCAATCCATGGCAGGAAAAAATCAGCTTTTCAGAGCGGGACCCACTGATGCAGAAAGATGCCAAGGTCTATAAATAGCTACATCAAATTCAAAGAAATGAAGGTGGTCTGAAGAGACAACTTAGAAAAATCCGGTGAGAAAGACGAAGACAAGACCGAAAGGTAAAGTCTCTGGAGTAAGCAATTCATTCCTATTTCTGTTCGTCGAAGCTAAGTTCAACGCGAAGATAGTAAGCTCTGTGCAAAATATCCAACTTCTACCTGGAAAATAAGCCTGAGAAGGGAAGTTCTCCATTCCAGTTCCTACCAGCCAAGCCCGACAAACAAATCGTTCTCTTGAATTCATTGGGATCGCGTGTCAAGACATTGACACACTTTCCATATTTGTTCTCATTTTCTATTTGCGTCTACTGTAGTTCATCTCTAATCTTTCATTCACTATCTGTAACAAATGCTTATCTTTAGATTTCAATGTCATTATCGTATTCATCATCATATCTCTGTTCTTCATCATACATTCATCATCTATTTCTTTTACCATGTGTAACTAATCCCCCAAGATAAAGGGAAAGGATTAAGCGAATAAGTTAATCTTTGTTGAAGAAATCGGTTGAGTTTAGCTAACGTGTGCTCAACGGTATCTTCACCTGTGAGAGCAGAAATGAAGATGTTATTCCGCCTTTCGAAAGAAGGTTGGAAGAATTTGTTAACTAAAGCGAGAATTATTTCTAGAGATGGAAACAACCTTGTGTTCACCACGTTCATCCCTGTTTCGTCATAGACATATGGGAACCGGTCGATCACTGAAAGGTGTAAGCCAAGGGAAAGCGAAACCTTAGTTGCGTTCTCAACAAGATTGACGAACTTGCGATGTCCTTTCCCTCAACTCATTCTCTTTCTGACTCATTTCACAAGACTTGCCACCGCATTCATCAGATATTGCACATCTTCACAGCCAGTCCTCACTTTGTATATTTAATTGTTTATTCATTTATTTTTTACCACATTCTACTTTATTACTGCACTTTATTTATCACCACAATCTATTATCGCACTTTACTTTTCATCGCATTCTATTCTTTATCGCATTTTACTTTTACCGCACTTTACTTTTCTCAAACCAATTCATTATTATTTTGTTTTCCGGTCGCATATACCACATTAGTATCGTATTAATCACCGCAATCCCCGTGTTCGACCTCAATCACTCTGAAAAATTTGCGTTGGAAATATACTTGGTTCAAGCGTAAGAAAACTTATGACAAGCGCACACTATACGAACGCATATTACGAAAGCATCTAAGCATCACCGCATGCATCATTTAGACGTAGTATCGTATATTACTATTATTACAAAGCGCATACGATGTCAGCAACATCACCAGTTGTTTGACCATACACGAACGATCAACGAATCAAACATTTCAACATATTCATAATTCTCCATTACACTCTTCAATTGATATGTATTTGAATTCTCAATCATTTTTCTCATCATTATAGACCCTGGATGACCTAATCTATGATGTCAAATTGTAAATATGTTTGGATTCATGAACTTCAAGTTTATTGTTACATATGTTTTAATTACTCATATATGAGTATAATATAATCTAGAAGATAAAGTAGATAGCTCTTCCAGTATACGTTTTTCATATGAGACAGTAGATATGATATAAAGATACTTCATATTATTCTTTCTATCAGTTTCAATATGATAACCATTGCAACAAATATCTTTGAAACTAAGTAGATTTCTCTTTAATTGACTAGAGAACATTGTATTGTCAATTGTAAATTTTGTTCCTCTAGGCAAAATAATATTTTCTTTTCAAAACCCTTCAATTAGGTTTATTGACTTTTTCTTCCAGCATTATCAATTTGAAAAAATATTTTCTACTTGTAAGTAGTGTATGTGTAGTTGCACTATCTGTCAGACATAAATCTTCTTTACTCCTTTTTTAGTCACCCAAAAAATGAAAATGATTCAAATTTCTTCATTAAAAGAAAATAATTACAATAAGAAAAATAATACTATGAATATACAAAAGTTAATATTTATTTTTTAAAAAAAAACATGAAGATATATTTTTTAAAAAAAACAACATTAAGTCTGGATATTTATAAAGTAAAAAAAAAACACTTGATGTTCCATCAATTTTGTTGATTTTTTCTTCAAGAGATTCAAAGAAATTCGCCACATCCAAATCAATCATTTTCGCCACATCCAAATTAATCATTTGGGATTGGGTCAAATATATCATTATCCTAGTTTGCAAAATTTGCTTCCATATTTTCATCTTTTTCCTTTAGGGATGCTTGATAAAGATCAACTAAGTGTTTTGACATACGACAGCTACGTGACCAATGCTCAGTCATTCCATATCGGAAGCATTTATTTTTAACACTTTTTGAACTCTTATCTTGTGGAGCTTTTTCTTTGTGATCATCATTTTGTGTGGTTATTTTGAAATTTGAATTATTAGAATGACCACTAGGAAAATTTGTTTCTTTTTCTAGCACTATCACGACTCAACCACGATTATTATTAAAATTCATAGCATTATGCACTTCAAGGAATGGTGTCGTCCCAGTTGGTCGAGATTCATGATTTTTCATTAATAACTCGTTATTTTGTTCGGCCACGATAAGACATGAAATTAGTTTAGAATATCGTTTAAAATCTTTCTCTCAATATTGCTGCTATATGTGTATATTCGAGACATGAGATGTAGAAAATGTCTTCTCTAACATATCAGCATCAATAATTTCCTCTCCATATAACAACATATTTGAATTGATTTTAAATAATGTGAAGTTGTAATTACTTACTGATTTGAAATCTTGTAGTATCAAGTACATCCACTCATAGCTTTAGAAAGAATAACTATTTTTCTATGATCGTACCTCTCTTTCAAATTTTTCCACAAGATACAGAGATCTTTTATTGTAAGATACTCCATTTTCAATCCTTCATGAAGATGATGACGAAGAAAAATCATAGATTTTGCTTTGTCCTAACTGGATGTTGTATTTTCTTCTTTAATAGTCTCTCCAAGATTCATTGCATCCAGGTGGATTTCGACATCGAGTACCATGACAAATAATTATTGTCGTTAATATCAAAAGCGAAAAATTTTAATTTTGTGAGATTTGTCATGGCAGCACTATCATAAAATATTGTATTTATATTAGAAATTTAATAGATATTAAATAAGCAAAATAACATTAAATTTATTAATTATAACGAAGAGGAAAAACCGACATACTTTTAGAACCTACCTTTAGCAGAAAAAACAATAGGAGCTCGTGCTGATAACGTGTTGTAAATTTGAGGAACACAACGACATACAACGAGAACAGGGTTATAGACAAATATAATATAATATTAATATCTAATAACATAAATATAATATAATGTATAAATATATAACATAAATAAATAACAAAAAGTAAATAAAACAACAAAGAATGGATATATTTCTTCACTTTCTCTCATCTTATGTATCTTTCAAAACTCACCAAATGTCACTATTTATAGATAATTTGATAAGTATGAGGTGGATTACATGGGTACTAATAGTGTGTAATATTGAGACACGTGGACAACACATGGAGTAATGGATAAGTGACACATGGCCAATAGACACTAATAATAGATATGTATATTATACCTAATTTAACATATTTATTTATCGAAAATGTTTTATTTTATAAAAGAATACGCCAAAATTTGAGGCCAATTGTGTATTATTTTGAGCCCATGAAATTATAATTTCTAGATTTTAACTTGGAAATTGCGAGGCCCGAGGAAGTTGTTAGACCCCCAACCGTGAATACTAATATTAGATATCGATATGGGATTTTTACATAAAAAATATCTTTAGGTCCTATATTTTAAAAATGTCTTTAAATTTGAATTTTTTCTAGAAAGACTTTTAATATTATTTTTGGACAAATTTATCCTTTTATTATTTTTATTCCCGATTTTTATATATATTTTCCTATTTTCAAGACTTTCTTAATGATGGAGAGAGAAACTGCATTTATTATGAAGAGAGAATGTTTATTTAATATGATTTTTTTTATATTTTCAAATGGGGAGAGAAAATGCATTTATTTATTGTGATTTTTTTCTTTATTTAATTTAATTGGAGAGAGGAAATACATTTATTGAATCTTTTTTCTATTTTTATTGGTTTTACCAGTTTTTTCTGCAGATTCATGGTTATTTAAAATATACCTCAGAACATTTTGTTAGGAATTTGAAAATATTCTAACCAATATATAAAATATACCACAATATATAAATTCAATCATTGACATAAATCACCATATAATGCATTTATTATGGAGAGATAAAATGTATTTATTAAGATTTTTTTCTCTTTTTCGATTGTAGAGATAAAATGCATTTGAAATATTTTTTTCCGTTTTCATTTGGAGAGAGAAAATGACATTTAATATGATTTTATTTTCCATTTCGTTTTTCATGTTGATTTTTGTTATTATGTGAAATATTTTATTGTTTGTTCACTTGTACATGTAATATATTCTGTTGTTTATTTGTACATATTAATTTATTGGATTTTTTTTTAGGAATTAATGGTTATTTTAAATATACCTTAGAACATTTTGACGGATTCATAATTATTTTAAATATACCTTAGAGCATTTTGTTAGGTATTTGAAAATATTCTAAACAATATATGAAATATATACCGTTTATAATTAGAGATTGACTCAATACTTGACATAAATCACAGTATAAACCAATAAATGAATTATACTACAGTACATAAATTTCATTTATACTACAGTATATATATATCATAATACTATAAGTCTAAGTTAAAAAAAAACACTCATTTATATCAAATAAACGAATGCATATACCACAATATATATTAAATTTCCTACAAAAAAAAAAAAAAATTTAAAAAGTATATATATCACAGTATATATAAAAAATAGGAAAAAATAAAGTCCATCTTCATATGGGGTTTATAATACGTAACCCTCCATCTTTATCCATCGATTTGTCCCAAATCGTTCGTGTCACCTCATGTCGAGCCATCATTTTGTCCCACGCTATCATCTACTGCGTCAAAAGGAGAAAAGAGAGGAGGGAAGGAGAAAATAGAGGGAAGAGGAAGAAATGAGTGTGAATTATGAGGAGAGAATATATGAAATATATTATTGGGGGAGAGAGAACATATGCATGGGAGAGAGAAGTAAGCATGGAGGAGAGAGAAATACATATATACATAAATCCCTATCGATATAGATGTAATTTGTAAAAGAATTTGCAGGTAAATTAGCTGAAATTGAATCAATTGTAGTGCAATATTTAACTAAATCTAAGATCCAATTTGATGAAATCAAGAGAGCATAGTGAATCGATGTAACATGAAAATTCTAGAGTCAAATTATGATTTTTCTTTTTCTTTTCTTCACAAAGTGCAATGATGTGAGAACAAATGTTCAAACCTCTAACCAATTGACCAAAATTAATATTATAATGTATTAAACAGCTGAACTATATTTGGATTTGGCATTTTAGTCGAAGCCATTTAGCGCAAATTGTGGCATAAATTTTCATTCAAAGAGTAAATTTAAAGCCAAGAGGAGGAATCATTAACAAAAATCCTTTCAGGGCCATTCCCCATTGAACAGGCTACAAGAACATATATTTACAAAATCTATGCACCACATTGAGAATAAACAACACTGCCATGGAAAAATTGAAACAGCAGTTCTCCACAATGAGCAGGAAGTCTGAAGAAATTAACACCCCTTCCTTCTCCCACCAATCACCATTACAAAGTCCCCAAAAAGATCACACCACCACATACTTTCAACGTTACCTAAAATCCTCCAGCTTCACCCTCTCTCTAAATAGGATGCCAAACCAAAAAAAAAAGGTGGGGTAGAGATGGCGGGGGATTCTACCAACTCGCCGGGAGATTCCTAGTTACCTTGCTTTGAAAGACTCTCATCGTCCCTCATGTAGATCTTCAGAGAAAATTGCTGTTCGAGATACATTGTCATTGTCAAAAGCACTTAAACCAGAGTAAGGACCAGAAGAGAACATTGAAGAGGATCCATCGGACTCAAAAGTTGTGGACGACTGTCTAAGATTGGTTCGGTTATTGGAGGATGGTACCATGGAGTCTTGGTATTCTGTTACACGCTGCACCATTTTAAGAGACTGTACAACTTCACCCATAGTTGGACGTTGGCCAGCCTCCGGAGCAACACAGGCTGCAGCAATGGTACATACCCGCACAAAATCTTCCTTCGGATACTTTCCTCCAAGTCGTGGATCAGCAAGTTCTTCTAACCGATCCTTGTCTCTCAAAATTGGCCTCGCCTGAAACGAATAAAACCCACGCATCTAAGCTTACACCAGAATACATATATTTATAAATATACACCAACCTTGCAAAGATTAAACCAGAAAGACACAGCAGGTAGCACATTTATCAATATCAAACGATGAGAAGAATGGGAATTGCTCGATGAAAACGCACCCATGTGACCAGGTTCTCCTGTCCCGATGGTTGTGACATATCTACAGGTTTCCTTCCGGTGAGCAACTCGAGAAGTACAACTCCATAGCTATAAACATCACTTTTAACAAGTAGATGGCCAGTCATTGCATACTCAGGGGCGACATATCTGCAAGGGAATTGTATTCCATCAAATCCCAAAATTCAATATATAAGAATAGACTACTTTGAGAAGGGGAATGAGACGAACCCAAATGTGCCCATCACACGAGTAGAAAGGTAATTGGCTCTGCCTTCCGGAGCTTGTTTAGCAAGACCAAAGTCGGCAACTTTGGCATGGAAATTGTTCTCTAGCAATATATTTGAGGCCTTAAAGTCTCTGTGTATGACACAAGGTTGTGAATCTTCGTGAAGGTAAGCAAGCCCTCGGGCAGCATCCAGTGCAATTTTCATCCTGGTGTCCCAATCCAAAGGACAATTAACACCCAAAGGACCTGGGAAAAGAATTAGCTTGTCAATATATTGTTCTAAAAATCTTTAAGCTCAATGTAAATTGCCTTCATTTAAAGGTTCTCAAAATACTAGTCCACTCAGTAAAAGGAGGTAAATGGATACCATGGAGCCAGGCCTCCAAGCTTCCATTTGGAACAAGTTCATAGCATAACAGGTTTTGTGAAGAGTCACGATTGCTGTAGTAGCCAACAAGTTTAACGAGATTTCGATGATGCAACCGGCTAAGCATCTCCACCTCAACCAAAAACTCCTTGTCGCCTTGTTGCCCTCCACTTGTAAGCCTCTTGATTGCAACAGCTGTGCCGTCACTTAAGACACCCTTAAAAACCTTGCCAAACCCGCCCTCCCCAAGAATGCTGGCTGCTTCGAAGTTATTAGTTGCTTCTTTAAGCTCTTCATAAGTTAGAAATCTCATACTTGATGGATGAGGGAAAGATCCTGCCACAGGCACTTTGTCCTCAACCCTTGGTTTTTCTGAGATGTTAGAAGAATGGGTAAACATAGGGTTGACATAGAAGAAGAAATGATATAAAATTATGTGGAGATTGTAGAAACAATGATATCGGCAGTATCTACTCACACTGTATAGATTTCAAAACCATGTATTAGTTTTTTGAGGATAGAGGAGTAAAAATCTTATCTGATGTTGTCAAAACCACAGCTTAACTCATTTAAGCTTACGTTGTGTGACCAGTGCTTCATAGGCACTTAAATTTTCTCTTGTATTTGGCAATTCCTATTGACCTTATAGACAAAAAATCTAATGGATAATATGTTCCATACTCCATCACAAAAAAGAGTAGCTTTAATTGTCCGTAGGTTCAAGTTGGTGGCGGAGATATTTTTCAAAAGCTAGGTATAAACTTTACAGAAAGGAAAGAAATTAAGGGCACGATCATTCATAATTTTACACACGTACCAGTTATTAATGGAGGTGCTTCAGTCTTCCCACGATGAGATGTGCATAAGCAAATTATCAACACAAATAGAATGGCAATGAACAAAAAACCAGCGCCAACACCAAGAATAAGTGTCATATTAGAACGGTGTGCTTTACTAGGAGAACTCAGTGATGTTGAAGCTGGAAAATGATATTCAGGAGCTGCTGCAGGTGATGCAGAAG
Source organism: Benincasa hispida (assembly GCF_009727055.1). Lineage (NCBI taxonomy): Eukaryota > Viridiplantae > Streptophyta > Magnoliopsida > Cucurbitales > Cucurbitaceae > Benincasa > Benincasa hispida. Next base: position 37,347,885 of record NC_052359.1, read on the forward strand.
CTATAGGAGCTGTAGAACAAATGAAAATATAGTAACACAATAACTTGAAACCTACTGTAAATACTCAAGTCAGCTACAGGCTTAAAAGAATACACAACAACATTCATATCCTCAAAAGCAACACAACTGCAAGCAGAGGGTACCATAATTCCTCAATTATCCATGCATTATTCTTTTTTTTATAAGTATTCATACGTTACTGTTTACTAATTTATAGTCTGTGTACAAAATTTATAAATATTCATACATTACTAAGTTATAGTCTTAGTGTACTACAATAGCATTCAGAGCTGTTTTTTTTTTTTTTTAAAGCTTGAATTTGAATTAAGAACTGTTGACGGAATTTAACTTTGTACAGAATAAGCTGTCAGGACCAAAAGATTGAGTAAAAATATCAACTTCCACTGGCGTGCATTCAAAGATACATACTATGGAACACAACAAATACACATCTAGGTAGTCTCCCAAAAACAAAGTGCATAGTACTAATTCTCAAATCTACAATATAGTTCACTGCAAATCAAATTCTAAACAAGACATAAGTTATCGAAAAACGTGTTCTATACAACCTATAGCTACAATACTAATGTCATTAGCAGCGTGCACAGTTGAATAATTGTTTGAAATATTGGATGTACCTTGAGAAGGAGGTGGAGGCTTAAACCAGGTAATATTGAGAAGATTGTAATCACCAACTAGTGTAGGGTCCAGACGAACTTTATGCAATGTAAGTGAAGAGTTTATTGCAGATGCATCAACTGCAGAAAAGCTGATCCCAGCATGGGGAGTAATGTCCATTGAGATATTTAACCTCGATAAACTAAGTACATAAAAGTTTATCAGCTCAATCTGAGAGACTCGTAAACCAAGTTCAGAAGCTAACTCTTCAAGAAAAAGTTTCCAGTTAGGATTCTGTGATACGTTCAAGAGGAGGAGATCAATTTTTATGGGATAGACACAATGGCAGTCATCATCACTTCCTCGTTTTAGCACCATGTCAGGTTTGCAACAGTCTGCTAATTGATTAACAACAAAACCAGGAGCAGCCCTCAAATAAGTGTACTTGTCAACAAATAAAATTAACCAAAGTAGCACACTTTTAATTCAAAGACGACTGCAAGAAAGAAATATCCGGAGAAAAAGGAAGAAATAAAATCAGTATACGACTTACCTGCTGCAATAGGGGAAAGCGGTGGTTGAGGTAAGCCAGAGGGAATAGCACCAGCACTGGACTGTATGGGAGCGATGTTTTCAAGCCTACCATCAGGAGGAGCTGATCCACTCTTCATCAGTGGTTTGGAAAAATTTGAACTTGTGGGTGGGTGACCAGAAGTGATAAGGTGCCCATAGTAAGGAGGAGATGAGGGTGCTAGTCCAGCTTCTGGCGCACTCTGTGGTGACATATATTTTCGGTTATGGTGTTGGTGAAGAGGCAATTTCGCAGGTAGAGGCATATCGCGACTAGCAGGTGCAACCAAAGGTGCCGGTGGTACGCCGGGGACATCGGCATTGGTTACGGAAATCACAAACCACAATAAAATCAACTGTTTAGGAAACCGGTAAGAGACCTGTTCCAATATACCTGCATTGTAACCTCCAAATCAAGGTTTCGTACACTGAAAAAATGTATTGGCATAAATAATACAGTATGTCCTTCTAAGTATGCCACCTTAGTCTTCTAAAGGGGCTTGGGAAAGTTACTAAAGGAAGTTATGTATAGCAGCTATCTGACCATGCATTCTAAAATTCCCTTTGATCCCACAAAGGCATGTTTCATATAGCTCACAGATTCATTACCAGTAGGGGCAGAGCAAAAGGAGTCCTCCTTTTGGATCGTCTTAAATTAAATTTCAAAACTTATATAAAAGGGATAGGTTTCAAATTTCTATCTCTAATATTTTTACGAAATTATCAACATTATGGAAATAATACAAATATTTAAAATCGTTTGCCCTTTCCCATGAATTCTTGTTTGCTGCACCCCTAAATTCCAGGAAAGGTTTCAGTACCAGAATCCACACATCCATTATTTCTAGAGAACACTCGGCAATTAATGTTCATAGAGTCTTTGCCACTTGAATAGGATAAGATAAACAACACAACAATTTGCCATCCTCATACCACAATGGCTCACTTGAAAATTACAGAAATGGACCAAAGTCGAACAAAGGTCAAGTAAAGAAGGTGTCGGCAAGCTTGATATCACAACAATAACTCAAGAAAATGCGAAAGCCAGCCTGATCCTCAATCAAGCACAGCAACTCAATAAAGGTGAATGAATTCCGCATCACTAATTTCCTGATTTCCAACTAAAGCATTTCATTTCATCAAAATCCCACCGACGTTTTTTTCCATAGCTTAACAAATCACATAAGATTCAAAATCCTCAATCTCCTTTTCACCTCTACCAAATCCCAATCTTCACATTAACAGCAATCAAATGTCACAACGAAAAACCACTCAAACCCCATCAAACCCAGATAGAAAACGCAGAGAGAAAGCTAAAATAAACATACCTGCGGTAACGGAAGCCGCAGGTACCGACATCACCGACGCGTCAGATCTGTTAGATTTGGATCAAAACGCCGAAGAAACCATTCCCGAAATGAGCGTAGGTAAGAAGCAGAAGCAGAGACGATGCAAAAGCGAAGTGCAAATTGTTGGTTCCAACAAAGAACAATGACCAAAGCGGAGTAGTAACATCACCGAAAAGGGAAAGGAAACGAAACGAAACGAAACGAAACCCAGAAAAGCTGAAGCTATGAGTGAATGAAATAATGAATGAATCAGAGAATGAAATCGAAAAAGACGAAAAGGGTGTTGTGGGAAGTTCTTCTTCTTCTTGCTCTTCTACCCTGACAAAGTGACTGAGACTGAAGAGTACTCGGGGGAAGCTTTTTTCTCTTGAAATTTGGATTTTTTGGGGGTTTTTTACAGAGAACAAAATTGATGGGTTTGATGATTTGGAGTTTTTTTTTTCATTTTCGGAAGGATGCGTGAGAAAGCAGAGAAGTAGAGAGAGACAGAAGAGGGATTTTGATGGACTGCCATTTGCATCTAATTTTCTAACGTGCGCAGTTAACGGAAAAGAACAAATTAACGGTAAAAATGAATGTCTGCGTCATCTCTACTACTCTACTGTGCTTGTTCATTTCTTTAACATTAAATATCCTATTTTATTACTCCTCCATTTTCCATTTTATTTTGGGGGAAAATATTTTTAAAAGAAAAAAATTACAAGTTTAGTTCTCCACTTGTAAATTTAAAGAGATTTAACTTTTTAATTTTGAAGTTTGGAAGAATATGTGTTTGATTCTTGAATTTTAAAAATATACATTCTTAATCTCCAAATTTATAAAAATAGATTTATTTAATTATTGAGTTTTCAAAATATATTTTTTTTAATTTTTAAGTTTATAAAAATAGGTTTAAAAATCATTGAATTATTTTTTGTTTGATTGTTTAAAAATAATTATATGATATTTAAAATTAGGGAAGAAATAGTTCTAGAGAGGATGTGATTTTTAAAATTATCCTTTTAATTTAAAAAGTAATATAATTATTCAGAATAATAGTTTAAAATTATATGAAATACTTTTTAAACGTGTTTTTAAAAACTCAGTAACTAAAAATGTACCTTTTCAAAACTCATAGACCAAATGGGTATCCTTATAAGCCTGGACTAAAAAAGTACATTTTTAAAACTCATAGACCAAACACAATTCTTCAAAACTTAAAGATCGAGAAGATAATTTTCCCTAAATTTAAGCTTCAAATATTGCATCTAATATGTCAAGTTTCAATTTTGAATCTAGTACATCCATGATAAATTCAAAACTTTTTAGAGTTAATTGATCCAATAGATATAAATTTAAATTTTATGACTAATCAACAAAGTTATGCATAGGATAGACGTAATAACCAAATGTTGAATGTATATGGATTTCATTTTAGTTCAATACAACATATGGAGGTCGGTAGACTAAATCTTTTGACATCTAAGTCAATAGCATATACATGTTAACTAGTTGAATTAAGCTCATATTTACAACAGACTCGTTTTTATTATATTATCACATCTCAAAATTTTAAAACTGAGCAATTATGTAAGTATACTTCAAAAAAGAGATTGTTTCTTCGTGTTTACAAAATTATAGGACTTCGTTGATGGTTAGGTATAATCAAAACAATTTTTGTAATTTCTTCCAAAAAAATAAAATAAAATAAAATAAAACCATTTGTTAAGTGTTATAGTTCCAACAATATTGGATTTCATTGTAAATCTTAAACTGTGCCAATGTTTTTTTTTTTTCGTTCATTGTAATCACTGCATTTTTAACTCCCACAAAAGAAGTTATAACATCAGGACTTAATTGCATCGTTTTTATTGATGAGGTATTTGCTCTACTTTAAAGTTTGAGAGAGTAAAATTTTATTGTCTATCTGTTATAAACTGTGATACATTGTGATAGACGATAATATTTTGTTATTATTTGTAAATATTTTTAATAGTTTTGTCATTTAAAATAATTTTCTTCTATATACGTATATACATATGTATGTATATATGTATGATGTGTATATATATATATGTATGCATGTATATATGTACGTGTGTATGTATAGATATCATTTTGATCTTTATACTTTAAAGTTTATTTAATTTTAGTCCCTATATTTTCAATTTTTTAATTTACATTTAATAAATTTTAATTTTAGTTTTTCAAAATTAATTTTTATCGAAATTGATTAAATAAAAATAATAATTTACATGCAAATAAATACAATATGTAAATATGCTTACAAAAATTATAATAAATGACAAAAAAATTATAAAAAAAAATCAACGGCAACTAAGTTTAAGATTGAATAAAAGTACTGATATTAAAATTAGAAAATTAAAAGTTCATAGATTAAAATTGAACAAATTTCAAAGTATATGAACCAAAGTGATATTTTAACTTGTATAAAAATACTTAAGTGCATCTTGATCATCCATCTTTGTGCGACCCATCTGAATGTCCAATTTAAGTTATCAGTGGCAAATTTAAATATATTTAAAGAAAATATATTATATATAAAGAAATTTTTTTGTGACTAAAGAAGATGAATAAAGATTAATGTGTCATGAATTGCACTTAAGTATTACTTATATATACGTATTTTCAATAACCTTCAATTAGCTACAAAATAAATAGGTTGAACAATCAAAATAATTATTTATAAAAGTTCACAAAATTGATATCGATGATGAAATAGTAGGTTGATTTGTTTCTATAGGTACTTCTTGCGCGATAATGTCCTATCTATACATACCAAAATTCCTTCTATTTTAATAGAGAAGAGAACGAGTTATTCACATTTCATTTGATCTTCTCTAAAAATAAAGTATTTAACTCCTAGCACCACATTTGTTGAACTCGTCGGGAAAGAAGGAAAAAAAATAGAAATCGAAATAATGGAAGAAAGAGGAAATTATTTTAAATTCAAAATTGTTAAATATATTAATATATATATATATATATATATTATATATATATTTTTAATAATGCAACGTGTCACAATCTATTAGTGATAAACATTGATAGCTATGACATTTTACTATATTTATAAATATTTTTATTCAATTTATTATATTTGGAAAAAAAAACAACATAAAGAAAATATTTTTTTGTTGTGAACTTGAAGAGTACAATGGAAACACGGATACTCATCTGTTAAATATTTAATTTGTAAACCAAGACAAAATCTTGTTTTTTCGAGATATTTCATCTCAAATTCTTTCTTAAAATATTCTATTGCCTTTGAAAACTCTTCAAGAGTTCCAGTTGTATTTAAATCATCGACATATACAATTATAATAGCAAATCCTAACTGTGATCTCTTTATAAAAACACATGGACATATTGGATTGTTTTGATATCCTTCTTTCAACAAATATCCACTTAGGCAATTTTACCACATCCGTCCTGATTGTTTTGATTCATATAACGATCTCTGTAACTTTATTGAATACAATTCTCGGGAATTTGATTTACATGTTTCGGGTACCTTAAATCCTTGTGAGATTCTCGTATAAATATGTTGTGACTACATCCATAAGATGCATGTCCAATTTTTCATACATGGTTAGACCAATTAAATATCTTAATGAAATCGCATCCACCATTAGATAATGCGTCTTCTCATAATTAATACCAGGTCTTTGTGAAAAACCTTATGCAACTAGTCTTATTTTATATCTTGTGACCACTTTATTTTCATTTCTTTTCTCACAGATACCCATTTGTATCCTACAGATTTGACATCTTCTGATGTTCAGATTACTAGTCCAAAAATCCGACATTTTGAGTGAGTTTAATCCTACCTCGATTGCTTATTTCCACTGAAGCCAATCTTTTCCATGTCGACATTTTTCAACAGATTTTGGTTCAAAATCCTCATTTTCATATATAATATCAATAGTAACATTATGCATAAAAATGTTGTCAATAACTACATTAGTTTAGTTCCATATTTTTCCTGTCATGACATAGTTTAATGAAATTTCATTATTATCTTTAGGTATTTTACATTCCTCATTAGTCCTATCAAGAATTTCTTCATAGGTGTTTATATCCTCAACCAAGTCTTATTGACTATTTATTATTTTCTTTTTCAAGAATTTTTATCTTTGGAATCCACTGGTCTACCATGCTTCTGGCGTCTTACATACTCATTAGTGACAACTTGCTATGTTGGAATATTAATTTTTATGAAACATTTGCAATTGATATATGTGACTTAGTTACTTTCTTTGCATCTATGAATGCATCTGGTAACTGATTTGCTATATTTTGCAAATGAATTATCTTACGAGTTTACCTTGATTTGTACGGGGATTTAAATGAGACAATAACGATGCATTCTATGTAATTATTTTTCCAACTTTTTAATTCATCCCCCTAATGTTGGAAATTTTGTCTAATTAAAATGACAATCAACAAATCGTACAATAAATACATCACCCATCAAGGGTTAAGATATTTAATAATTGATGGAGAATCATATCCAATATATATTTCTAACATTTTTTGATGACCCATCTTAGTGCATTGAGGTGGAGCAATTGGAACATATACTGTATATGCAAAATTTTCAGATGGGAAATATTTGGCTCATGACAATAAACTAATTGTAATGACAAATATTTATGATAAGCTACTGACCTAATGCGTACAAGTGACACTGCATGCAAAATAGCATGTCCCCATATAGATGTAGGAAACTTAGCTCTCATAAGCAATGGTTTAGCAATTAACTGCACACGTTTTATGAATGATTCTGTCAAATCAATGTGTATAAACATGAGCTACAGGATGTTCAACACTTATCCCAATTGACATACAATAATTATAAAAAACTTGGGATGTAAATTTCTCATAATTATAAAGATGAATGATTTTAATTATATAATCAATAAATTGTGCTCTTAATTTAAATATTTGAGTAAGTAATTTTGCAAATGTAATATTTCAACTTGATAATAAGCACGCGTGTGACCATCTGCGGGATGCGTTTATTAATACTATAAAATATCTAAATGTCCACTTGATGGGTTAATAGACCCACATATATCACCATGAATTCGTTCTAAAAATGTAGGTGATTCAGTCCTCACTTTAGTCGGTGACGGTCTAATGATCAATTTTCCTGGAGAGCTAGCATCACATGATAATTCATTAGATTGAAAAATCTTCTAACTTTTCAATTGGTGTTCATTTGAATTATCAATAATTTTTCTCATCATTATAGACCCTGGATGACTTAATCTTTTATGCCAAATTGTAAATATTTCTGAATTCGTGAACTTCTGGTTCATTGTTGCATATGTTTTAATTACTCATATATGAGTATAATATAATATAGAAGTTAAAGCAGACGACTCTTCTAATATACATTTTTCATATGAGACAATATATATGATATAAAGATACTTCATATTATTCTTTTTATCAGTCTCAATATGATAACCAATGCAACGTATCTCTTTAAAACTAAGTAGATTCTTTTCTATTGATTAGATAACAATGCATTGTCAATTGGAATTTCCGTTCCTCTAGGCAAAATAATCTTTATTTTTCCAAATCCTTCAATTAGGTTTGCAAAACCTGATATTGTATTAACTTTTACTTCTAGTATTGTCAATTTGGAAAAATATTTTATACTTACAAGTATTGTATGTGCAGTTACACTGTCTGCTAGACGCAGATCTTCTTTATTCATTTTTTAGTCACCCAATATATGAAAATTATCGAAGTTTATTCATTAAAAGAAAATAATTGCAATGAGAAAAATAACTCTTGGAATATACAAAGGTTAATATATACTAACACGAGGAAAAAAAAAAAGTGGAGATGAAAAAAACAGCATTAAGTCTAGATATTGATTAAAACTAAATATTGTTCGGTCGCGAGAAGACGTGAAATTAGTTTAAAATATTGTTTAAAACTTTTCTCTAGATATTCCTATTGTATAAGCATATCCGAAATGTAGAAAAATGTTTTCTCTAACATATTGATTTAAAATTTTGAAGCCTCAAGTGCATTTATTTACGACGAGCTTTAGGAAGAAAATTTATTTTCTGATGATCACATTTTTATGGCATCTAGGTGTATTTTGGCATCAAATACTAATGATAAATAATTATTACCTTAATATCAAATGCTAAAAATTTCAATTTTATAATGTTTTCATAGTAACATTATTACAAAATATTATATTTATGTTAGAAATTAATATATATAACAATATTTAATTTATTAATTATAACGAATAGAAAAAAACTGACATAAGAAGCTCGTGCTGATAAGATGTTGTGAACTTGATGAGTACAATGGGAATACAGATACCAATAAAATATAATAATTAAAATAAATATAATATAATATAATAATACAATAAATAAATCTTAAAAGAAATTAAACGTAATATATAAATAAATAAAATAAAATAAATTGACAAAATATAAAATAAGAAATTTCTCTAAATTTTTCATTTTCTCAAATTTTCATGGAATATGTCAAATGTGTGTCTTTTTCACCAATTGTCACCATTTATAGACAATGAATTACATAATCACTAATAATGTATAATGTTGAGACACGTGGATAAACGGATAGATGAGAGTATGACACATAATCAATTGGCACTACCGATGAGAACATCTATTATTATAATATTTATAAATATATTTGTTTCCTTTTAACGGGGGTATGAGGCCGCACGAGGGTAGAACGGGCGTCGGCGAAGGAATTGATTGGTCAAAGAAAGAATGGAAGCCGCCTTTAATAGCGGTTGGTTTGTTAGGTTTTGGAATTTGTCCACCACATTGACATTGCCCGTCCTTTTCCCTTTCACATTTTTCAAAAACCAATTTATAAATATTTTATACCCAATTTAATGTCGATGTGTAAATTAAAATCTTGAATCAATTATTTTATCAATTTAAATTATAACTTTTACAAGTGTATGAATTTACTCAAAAATTTTGATAAAAAAGAAATTACCCTAATTTTTAGACTTTGCTCGAAAAACTATCATTTTATACTTAGTTATAATAGTATTGATTTAAATTATAAATTTTTATAAGTATATTAATTTACATTATCCTTTAATTTTAACTTGAAAAACTGTCTTAATTTTAACTTGAAAAACTATCATATGAGACCATTTATAATTGTATTGAAATCAATTTAAACATTTTTATTAAGATTGTCTTTAAAAAAGCATTCATATATCGACTTTTATACGTGGGTAGACTACTTCAAAAATTGAACTAACAAAATGGAGGACTAGAATTGATGCATATATAATTTCCAAATGAATTTTTTAATGAGAGTCTAAATTGATTCGTTCATGAAAGTTTGAAAATTTAATCGATAAAATTGTAGGTCTCACATGATGTTTATCCAAACATAAAGCAAATGAAGAGTAAATATTGATAAACTTACAAAATTCATAGTTTTTTTTTTTTAAAAAAAAACGGCTATTATTTGTTTAAGGTTGCTTGGTTCATGGTGAAAGAACTATATTGATAATTTTTTCATGGGATGTCTCTCGAAATGTCTTCCAGGATGTTGATTCTATAGACAAACTTTTCCCTTATTTGGAATATTTTGCATTGTTATTATTTTGAGATGTTTTCTTTTTTTATGGTCTATCGAATTTGAATAGGAATATTTTCCTTTCTTCCACCATGCCTACTCAATGGCGAGATATTGTCTTGCTAGGGTTTACGTTTGTGGGTTGTGAGCCAAGTACGATTAAGTTTTGTAGCCGATCACCAAAGTTCTTTGTAATATTAGTGATAGTGAAGCAAGAAGTTTGAATAGTATTTAGTGACATGTTTTTTTTATTATTATTCTTGAATTATTTGAACAAATCTTAATAAGAGTCTCTTGTCCTTGAGGGGGCCTAACATCTTTGATTGAAAAGGGATTCTCATCCTTAGGGGATCCTAAGATAATTTAGATCGATAAGGTGTTCTCAAACTTAGGGGGAGCTTAAGTTTATCAAGTGAAATGAAGGTAAAAAGATATAAAGCACTGGGGAGAATGTGTCTCACACTTAGGAGGAGCGTAAGGAATTATTTTCTAATATTCACATACTTAGGAGGAGCATAAGTTTCATCGAGAAGGAGTCTCACATCTAGGAGAAACCTAGGTGACCAACATAAGTTAAGCTCTACACGTGTCATTGTAAATGTCATTACTTTACATATAAGTACAACTTTGTAAACGTTTGACTTTTTTTATATTAGTGAATTTATCTTTCCCGAGCACACTATTCATCAACATTAGGTGAAATATCACCGAATTGGATTACTAATCCATGTGTGTTATTTGCTCAATCAATTGTTGGTACTTTACTTGTTGTTTGTGTGATTGTCAAAACTATCAGTGGAACATTTGTGTTTTGTATAACGAATCACTTTAATTTTAATGGGCTTAGCTCGATGATAATTGACATGACATTTCTCCCTAAAAATTAATAATAATAATAAAAAAAAAAAATTAACTATGTTCTACTTCCTTATAATTTCTTTTTCTTTTTGAAAATAAATAAATTGACATAACATCCTTATTGTTTCTTTTATTTCATAAATGTTCACTTCAATTAATTATTGTTTTTCTTTTGTTCAAGTTATATCAACTTTCCTTTGAGTCACATTTTCTAATTTGAGAGGCAAAAAAGCTGATGTGGAGGTTGATCTAGCTTTATTTATCAAAGTCCCAAATCTAAGGTTTGAAATCTCCTACCCCTAAACTAAACTAGAAAGAGAGAAAAACTTAATTTTTATCCCTAAATTTAGTGAAACTATCCAGTGGATTCAACCATTAAACTATTGCATATACCTGAAGAAATAATTATAAGAAGCAAATCAAAGAAGATTCAAGAGGCTTTCACATCATATCTTTAAAGCTAGCAAATTTACAAAAAACAATAAATAATTTTGAACCCAAATTTTTATGTAATGTTAGTTCATTGAATCAAGAAAAGAATGACAATGAAGATGACACGGAAAGAGTCTTATGGTTTGGAAGATGACATGAAGGTTAAAAATAGTTGGCACGATAAAAGTCTTATAGTACGGAAGATGACATGGAGGTTAAAAAAAGTGTATATATTTTGTGAAGAAAATGTTGTCAAGTATGTACTGTATTGAAAATTGTGATGAAGCTTGTCGCCTCCTAGAGGGGATATTGAAGACAATTTGGAGACTCTATATCTTTAGTTTTGTATTTTGACTTATTAATTAGTATACAATTAAATTTTAAGTTCTAGGTCTTATTTTCTACAATTTGCAATTAATCGTGTTTGAACGACTTTTGAATTTTTTGTCATATCCACGATCATTTGGCCTTTAAAATGACTTGTGATGCTCTTGAAAATTCATATTATCAATATCAAAAAGTTTGTGTGTATTCAATCCCTTTGGTATTGTCTTTCTTTCAAATTTTAGTATAGATTTGATGTTTAAATCATTTCATTGGGTTAGTATTGATTGAATTAATTCTGGAATAGGTTGTTTAAAGATCTAAGAGTGGCCATTATAGATTCTAAGTTTGGTCTAAGTCAACTTTATTTGTGAGTGTTTGCAAGATCATAAAATGACCTTTAACTTTGCATCCAACAAATATTGCGAGCATTTATCATTTTTACTAACTTTTAATTTAATTAGAGTGAAGCATAAACTTAAATTTGTTTTATTATAGGTTCATATTTTGCTACATTCTTTAGTGTCACTTTTTCATTGATACTTCATTAACTCCACACTATGTCACATATGCTTTGTATTCATTAAATGTAAGAGGAAATATCATGGTTGATACTTTTCGAATGAAAGTCTATTTGAAGGTAACAATTGCAATACTTAATTAAATTTGAGAGTTAAGATAAAAGCTTACAAAATATATCAAATTTAAGTTGACTGAAAGCTAATATAATAATTCGACATAAGTACTCTTTTTTATTTTTATTACCTCCATATGGAACTTCAGAATTCTAAAAGATTTCAAATCCATTATGAATTCACGTATTTGTTTACCAGATAAAATCAAATAATTTCAAATCATAATAGATTTCAAATCTTATTTTTCCAAAAATATTTTCATATCAAAATGGTCGAGATTGTCAAGATTTAGACTTTTAGGGTCGATTTTGATAAAGATATTTTGTTATATGCTTTTAAATTCATTGAGTTTAGGATATATGTATTTAGCACACAATTCAAGTTCGGTTTTCGAAAACTATTTTTTGGATTTCATAATCTAAACAATGTAAATTGTGAAAACAACATTTTTATATTTTCATTGTATCAAATTTTAAATTTAAATTTTTAAAACAAAATTATATTAAATAAAGGGAAATTATGATAGGTGGCAAAACAAAAATGATAAAAAGAAAGCGTGTCACACACTTTTTAAACTTGGAAATATGGCAATAAAATCAACTTTTAATTTTCGTTTATATATGTCATTTTTTCCCTCTTCCATTACTAGCGTTTTTACTCTTGTTTTTTCTACAACTTTTAGCTTTTGGGAGTCAACATGCTGATACACATCATTTTAGGTGTATCAGTTGATATACCTAAATATTAATTTTTTAGTCCTTTTTCATGTAAGTATTTTCAAATTTTGAATCTTATTTCTTCTAATTCAATAACGGTTATTTTTTTTCGCTCTTTCAACATGATCTTAATACACTCATCACATATATACTTTTTTCAATTTTATTTCTATGTTAATTTTTTCAATTTATTTTGTTTGATTTCTTTTTATTATTAGAGGAGATCTTTGTTTTTCATTTTAATGTTATTTTTTTCGATTAATATTTTTTTCGATTTAGGTTTTGATGAGTTTATTTCTTTCCTGGTTTTAAATCAAGTTTCAATTTTCCTATTTACTTTAAATTTGGTACATTAGTAATATATTTAACAATAATTAACATGTCAAGTGTATCAACAATAAATCTAACAGCAATCGACATTCAATTAGTAACATATGCTGAAATAAAATATGTATGTTTCATTTTACAAGCATGATATTTGAAATGTATCAACAACATATCAGATATAAGACATATATGTATTAAACATCAATCAGTAAATATTTAAAGTCAAACATGAGTATATTAGTAGTATATCTAATAGCAATCAACATTATAAATGTGTATCGAAAGTATATCTAACAACAAACATTCAACTAATACATTTTTATTTTGAGGTAAACCATATGTTTCATTTTTTAAACATGATATTCAAGTATATCAGCAATATATCGAGTATAAGATATGAGTGTATAAGTAGTAAAAATATCTTTAGGTAAGACACAAGTGCATTAATAGTATATCTAACATCAATTGATATTCTAAAGTGTATTAGCAGTATATCTAACAACAATGAACATTCAATCAATAAATTTGATAATCACATATTTTAGTTTTTGTCACGAACGGATACTTGCTCCACTATTTTATTCTTTTTTTCCTTCCTTTTTAGATGGTGTATTGCTTAATATAGTACCTAATATACTACTATTTTAATAACTATACAATATATCTAAAATGAAGTGTATCAGTGCACTACTCATAGACATCATTTTAGGTACATAAGTTAATTGATATATCCAATTCATTGCTGAAGTATATATTAGAGTCAACCTCGAAAAGCGTGCATAGGCTTTTCCTTATGTTGTGCACATCATTGAAGGACGTTTTTAATATTTTCTATTTTTAATTGGATTGGGTTGGACTTATTTTGCCATTTTTGCAAAACAAAAAAGTGATGACAGACTTAATTTTGCAAATATATTTTGCTACTTGTGCAATTACCCCTTAAATAAATATATCATGTTATAAACTCAATTCGTTTGCTTAAAAAATATAATATGTATATATTATGTAATATATGATAAATTATATAAACTTTTATAACATAAACCATATTCATAAATAAATTCATGATAGTTTATTGTCAACTATATATTAGTCGACAACTATAACTAGTTTTAAGATTTATGAATATATAGTATCAAAAACATTTCAAACAATTGTTTAGATTATAATTTAATATCTGAATTTGCTATCAAACACATATTAGAAAACACTTTGCTTTCATAAAATCATTTGTTTCAAATTCTCTACCAAACATACCTCTAAAAAACTTGCTTCAATTTTACCTAAACATTTATAACTGCACCAATTCATATTTGATGACTATCATACTATTTTAAAAAGGGGCTAAAGAAGAGAATCATTCTTGGACTATTTTGTCCAAATGATAACTCTATTATTCCCCTTGTGTCCCTTCTCTAATTAGGCTCATAAGAAGGGGAAAAAAACTATTTCTTGTTTAAATTTAATTAACAATTATGAAAAACTACAACTACATGGGCAAAAATTATTAATGTGAGTAATTATCTAAACCTAAAAAAAAACTCCCATTACGCTTCAAATTCAATTAACAATTATATATATATAAACTTCAACTACATGGACAAAAATTATTAATGTGGCGAATTACTATAATTACTGTTAGTGGCCATTTATTATGTAGTTAATTTTCAATTAGACATAAAATTGGAAGGTTAGATACAAAAATTACTATTTGAAAGAAAAAAAAACCACTACATGCATACAAATTGAAAAGGTTGAGTGCATTGCCTTTTTTCCTCGTTCTTCCTTTTCTTTTTTCTTTTCTTCTCTTTTTTTATTTCTTTTTCTTTTTTAAATTTCTAAATTATGTATTACATTATAGTTTGTTAATATATATTGCCTTTTTAATAAGACATTTCAATTATGCCTCTCCCATTGATTCAGAAAAAAATTAAGTTCACCCGTTTGGAACTAACTATTTGTAGTGACTTTTAGACTATAATTTATAACATAAATAGATATAAATATCTGATCTTATCTTATTATCTTACAAAGTGACTAAATTGGAGAATCATTTTTTCATCATTTTGTCTAAAAGATAATTCTCTAATTTTAAATGTGTTCCTTAATCAATCATTGATTCTTTAATATTTATATATTTGTCTCATTTAAATTTAGAACATTTAAAAAATCATAAACGTTTTGTTCTTCTTTTTTTATCTCTATAATTTGGAAGGTTTTGATTTTTAATTTTTTAATTTCTTTAAGTTCATTGGTTTTGTAAACATTTTTTTTTTTGGAAAGAATATGGGAGGTTTTGCTTTTTCTAATTTCTTTTATACATTTTAATAAATTTAGTAAACTTTTTTGTTGTATTTAAAAGAAGTTAGAAGGTTTTTTTTCTTCTTTAATCAAGCTTTCTAAATTACATAACCAAATAATAAATTATCTATTTTATAACAAAATTCTTCGCTTTCTTATAAATATTTTCATGCATTTACATGTAATAAGCTCAATGCTAAATAAAGAACAATATTTTTTTTCTTTTTTTTTTTCGATGTCAATTTGATTGATTGAAATTCAAGGTATTTCTCAATCTTTTTTCATTCTTTATTCTTCTTTGACCCCTTTAATGCTAAATAAAGAACAATATACCTTTTTTTTTTTTTTTTTTTCCAATGTCAATTTGATTGATTGAAATTCAAGGTATTTCTCAATCTTTTTTTTCTTTCTTTCTTTATTCTTCTTTTTACCCCTTTCATTTTGTTTTTTTAACATTTAAATTATCATTGCATTTCATTTGTAAAGTCAATTTTTTAAATTCCTTTTACAAATCACAGTTAGAACTACATAGTTTGTTTAGTGATATATATTAATGTAAAATTTTAGACAAAATAAAGAATATAATAATATGTGATCTAACATTTTTAGAATTATTCAAGAAATAACTATTGGAAAGTAAAAAAAAAATAAAAAATAAAAAAAGAGGAAGGAAGGAATGCCTAGGTATTGAGACTTGTTGTTAGGTTAGATGAAGAAATAATTCTATAACTTTTTCTTTTTTATATATATGTTCAGCCCACAATTTAAATATAATATTAAATTATTCTTGATATATTAATTTAAAATTTGTAGGCAGAACCTTATTTTATCTTACCTTACTTTTTATCTTATATCTTACTATCTTAAGAAGTAGTTAACTTGGATAATCATTTTTTTTTTTGGATATTTTGTCCAGAAATAACAATTCTCTAATTTTAAATCTATCATTCAATTAATTATTACTGATTTAATATTTATATTTGACTTGTTCAATACTTATATTTGTATTATTTAAGGAACTTTAAAGTTAGTAAATAACGTGTTTTCAAAATTTAAATAGTTTAAAAGTACTATACTAGAATTTGGAAGATTTTGTTTTGTTCGACTTTTTTCCTAATTCTTTAGACTTTTTTAGTATCTTTATTAATTTAGTAATTATTTTGTTTTCTAGAGGGTTTTTTTTCCCCTAATTTGTCTATAAATTTAAGTCTAAATTTCTTTTAGCAAGACATACATTACTATAAAATTGGAGGTATAATTAAGAATAGGTTAATATGTTATCTAAGATATTTTAAGAATAGTTAGAGTTTCAAAACTATTGATATTAAAAGAAAATTACTGGAAAGTATCAAGAAATCGGATTATTAAGTAGGTATTTTGAGACCCATTGTTTTAGATAAAAGTAATTATCTCTCTCCATATTTATTAATACATGGTCTATAATTAAAATTATATCAATTCGTTTATATTTTATTTTATTTAGTAACATTAAAGTATCAAAATAAAAAAAATTACAATTTTATCTTTACATGTGTGAATTTATTAATGCATGGTCTACAATTAAAATTATATCAATTCGTTTATATTTTATTTTAAGTAGTAACATTAAAGTATTAAAATAAAAAATTATAATTTTATCTTCACACGTGCGAATTTATTAATGCATGGTCTACAATTAAAATTATATCAATTCGTTTATATTTTATTTTATTTAGTAACATTAAATTATTAAAATAAAAAACTACAATTTTATCTTCACACGTAATATTTTCTAGTTATGCTAAAAGTGCCTTTTTGTAGGTTTGAAAGTGCTATGTCAACTGTTAAGGTCCACTAATTACTTTCATAAAAAAATGAAAAAATAATAATAATAACAATAATCCACTAATTACTCTTCTTTTTAAAAAAAAAAAAAAATACTAACACGTGTATATTTTCAAGATACAATAAAATTTGGATCGATTCTTTAAAAAAAATAAAATAAAATTTGATCTATTATCTACCCTGGTTGAATTAAAAAAGATCAATAGAATTTGCAGTTGATTAAAATCTTATAAAATTTCATTACTATTATGCTAAAATAAAATAGGGAAAAAAAACGTTGAAAATCTTTTTGAAAAAAGAGATGTTGACCAGACTTAGTGCATTTTTGTTGGTTGATGTTGTGATTTTTGGAAAAAGAATATTTAGGGTGAAGTTAATTTTGTAAAAGTTGATTTTCATTTTATTATAGACTCGATTTAAATATATTTAAAAATAATTTTAAATTATTATATTAGATTTCAGACGTGATTTTAAAATTACCAAATTACCGAAATGATGTTGGTTATTTGAAAAATTACTTATCTAGATATTTACATTGGTTTCTAATAATTTCTAATTGGTTTATTAAATTATTACTTAATATGTTTCTTTTTAGGAATCATGATTAATATGTTTTTTAGTGCAACAAATTTGAGGGTGACACATACGCACGAACGTACGAAGTCTAAAATTGGAGCCTGGTTTAGTGGTCGGGTGCTGGACTTTATCTGATGGACAAGCATTTGTATTTTCCTTTTTATTCACTCATTTTTAATATACCGGTAAAAGAAACTTAATTCCATTTTTATTTTTTCTCAAATATATTAATTCCATTTTTATTATTTTATTGTCATATATGTATACATGTTTATTTACAAACATTTTGAAATCTTAAGCTTATTCGGTAACTATTTAATTATTGATTTTTATTTTTTTTAAATTAAGCCTATAAAACACACATATTTTAATATACTTGTAAAAAAATTTCATTTTTATTTTTTCTCATATATCTTAATTTCTATTTTTATTTTTCTCACGCACATTATATATACAAATATTTTTGAAACCTGAAACTAAGTAAAATGTAACTATTTGATTATTGATTATTATTTTTCTGAATATTAATGCATATAAATATTAAACACATTAAACACATTTTTCACATACAAAATTTTTGTTTTGTTATTTACTTTACCATTATTTTAAAATTACATTCAAGTTAGTAAAAGTTTAATCTCTAATTTTTAAAATTATGATTAGTAAATATTCAAACTTTGTTAACTCTAGTAAATTAATATTACTTAAATGGAGTTATGGAGAAGAAATATATTATTTCTCCTTTTGCCCTTTTAGTTGATGATCATATGCTTATCTTAAGTAATCTCTTATTTAAATTATAAAAAAAATCACATAATTTTATCCTAATAATCTCTATAGATTTTTTTAAAAATATATTTTATCTCCTAACATCTTATTCACGATTTTTTTAAACTCACATTTGATATATAATATCTACTTCACTTAAATAAATTAGAGAAAAATATTAAAAACAATTCACATTTTATCCTCTAATCTTCATATTCTTGATTTTTTTAAATCACATATTATCTCTAATAATCTCTACTTCATATTAAATAAATGATTAAAAAAATAAAATCAAGTTATGATTTGAGATCTAAATTTTATCTACAGATAGCTAATTTCAACCTCTCATTTTCTATCAGATATCTCATTTTCTCTTTCTCTCTTTTTTTAGAAATTTTGTTGTAGGTATTTTTTAATTTAGTTAATAACAACTTTTTCTCCGATGTTTCTCTTCTTCTTTAAGAAGTTTAATTTTCCCGTTTTAAGTATCTCTTCCATCATCTATAAGAAGATATCACATCTCTCTTTTGTTTAACATATATCCTCTTTTTCAATTTTTTTTTCACTTTTCAAATTTTTATAAATATATAAAGTTATTTAATGTAACTTTTTTATATGCTTTTGTAGTTTTCTTTTTCTATACACGTAGATCCTCAAACATTGTAGAAGGTGGAGAAAATACCTTGTTTTTGAGGTGGTTATCAAAGTGACAGAAAGTAATTGTTTTTATGTCTTTATAGTTTTTTTCACATTTTAAATTTTTGTAAAAGCATACTAATGAGTTTAGGGGTCTATAATAATTTTTATTAGTTTTTACATGTTTCTGTTCCTTTTTTCCTTTTTCGAATTTGTTGTAAGTACACACCAATTCATTTTTGTATAACTTTGAAAAAAAACGTTCCTTATTTTAGAAGAAAAACCTATATAATACATATACATTCGTACTTAAAAAAGGTCGAGATATGTTTCTTGATAAGATAAATAGATATATTTTTTAAACACGTATTCTCAATTTTGGACATAATGCTAATAAAATTTCCTATCTCATGTTCATAAACAATGATACTCTAAACCAATCAACATATATGTATAATAAACTCCAACTTACAATTTGACACAAGATGCGATACATAGCCGTAAAACTCCTTGATGATTTACTTTTTTTTTTTTTATGTATATATTTCACTCATACATTCTACTAATGTATATGAATCTTACAATTTTATAATTTGCATAAAATAGAATATTTCATCTACTACAAATATAATAATCACAGGTAAAAAATTATAAGATATATGTGAAGTTTTTAAATTGATATCTCAACTAAGTGTTCAACGTTCTAAAAAATATAACTAGATGTTGAAAATTTTAAAAATTATGTATGAAATT
Organism: Benincasa hispida; assembly: GCF_009727055.1. NCBI lineage: Eukaryota > Viridiplantae > Streptophyta > Magnoliopsida > Cucurbitales > Cucurbitaceae > Benincasa > Benincasa hispida. The sequence goes on from NC_052359.1 coordinate 37,368,180, forward strand.
GAATGGTTGAAACAAAAATAATCCGGAGAAAGCTAGCTTTCTTTAAATTAAAAATACTTAATAACTTAATTTGACACTTCAAACACAAACTTCTAAATCTACTCACCAGGTAGAAAGAAAAGAAAAGAAAAGAAAGAAAGAAGAAAAAACATCATTTAATATTGATGGGCCATGTCGGCCCACGGCCCAACCACAAACAATCACTTCAAACTATTCGGGCCATTCTGTCGGGTTTTCCGGGTCAAATCGCCCGATCCATAAATTCTGTGATTACCCAAAATTTGACTTCGTTCGCCGTCGGTTCTTTATTCGAACTAATCACTGAACCAGCGGAAGGATTAAAATCCTCTTCCTCTCCGTCGAGTCGCCGTTCAGATTCCCAAAACCCTAACTCCAGCTAAATTGTTCCCAAATCTCAGATTGAGGGTTTCTACTACGCTTCGATTTCTCATGTCGATTTAGGGTTCTGTTCTCGAATCGTCCACCAACCAATCAGAATGTCGAAGAGGAAGTTCGGCTTTGAAGGGTTTGGAATCAACCGGCAAACCACTTACAATTTCGAGCGCTCTCAAGCTCCTCAGCGGCTTTATGTCCCTCCTTCGTCGCGAGGCCATGGCCACGACAACTACGAAGATACTGATGTTGATAACATAGAATATGATGATAATGATGCGGAGGAGGCGAGTGGTAACGACGGTGGTGGAGGTGGCGGTGCCGGTGCTGAAGAAGAAGAAATTGATCCTTTAGATGCATTCATGGAGGGAATTCACGAAGAAATGAAAGCGCCGCCGCCGCCGAAACCGAAGGAGAAGGTGGATAAGTATAGGGACGACGAGGAGGAGGATCCAATGGAGAGCTTTCTGAGGGCTAAGAAGGACGTGGGACTGACGCTGGCAGCTGATGCGCTTCATGCTGGTTATGATTCGGATGAGGAGGTTTATGCGGCAGCTAAGGCTGTGGATGCAGGGATGGTTGAATACGACTCTGATGACAATATGCTGATTGTTGAGAAGAAAAAAATTGAACCAATTCCTGCCCTAGATCATAGCTCCATTGATTACGAGCCGTTCAATAAAGATTTCTACGAGGAGAAAGCTTCAATATCAGGTCACTTATTACTTGGAAGTTATGGTTCAGTTATATTTCAGTATTGCTTTTGCACTTCTTATTTTTTTCTCTCTGGCTTACGTGACTGCCTCTGTTAAGTTTGTGCATCACGGCCATTAATTTATCTTCTCATAGTGTTGGACCGAAATTGTATTTCTTTCTCTTTTTGGGGAAGGAAGAACTGTATGATATATGGAGATTACGATTTCTTTTCCTCGGGAGAAAGAGTTAAATATTTGGATATGCAAACGTCTTTCCATTTGATTATTTTCAATACTTCAGTTTTTGGCCTTTTCAACTTACTCACAACAAGAAATTGGGTAACATATAATTCCCAATTGAAAGAGTTCATGTTTCTAATGAAATGTGTGGATTTGTGTGCGTATATTGTTATTTACCGTTTTTACTGTTGTTGTTTTATACTTCTGACGACAACTCCCTTTTTTTCCTTGCCTCCCTTGTTTAGAGTTTCGTAGGATTCACTTACTGAGCATTTGGAGAATTTAAATTATTAATTCTGGTTCTAAATTTGGTGAGTCTTTCCTTTTCTATATTGCGTCTTTAGGGATGAGTGAAGAGGAAGTTTCTGAGTACCGGAAGAGTTTGGCTATTCGTGTGTCGGGTTTTGACGTTCCCAGGCCAATTAAAACCTTTGAAGACTGTGGATTTTCCCCACAACTTATGAATGCTATAAAAAAGCAAGGGTACGAGAAGCCTACATCTATACAGTGCCAAGCTATGCCAATTGTGCTTTCCGGGGGAGATATAATTGGAATAGCAAAAACTGGTTCGGGTAAGACTGCTGCTTTTGTTCTTCCCATGATTGTTCATATTATGGATCAACCTGAACTTGAAAAAGAAGAGGGTCCTATCGGAGTGATCTGTGCACCCACCAGAGAACTTGCACACCAAATATACCTAGAGTGTAAAAAGTTTTCAAAAGCACATGGGCTACGTGTTTCTGCAGTATATGGTGGGATGTCTAAATTTGATCAGCTTAAAGAACTGAAAGCTGGGTGTGAGATAGTTGTTGCCACCCCTGGCAGACTGATAGATATGATCAAATTGAAAGCTGTGACAATGTCTAAAGCCACGTACTTGGTACTTGATGAAGCTGATAGAATGTTTGACCTTGGGTTTGAACCCCAAATTCGTTCCATTGTTGGTCAGATTCGGCCAGACCGTCAGACCTTACTCTTCTCTGCTACTATGCCTTGTAAGGTTGAGAAATTAGCCCGAGAAATTCTCACCGATCCTGTAAGAGTTACAGTAGGAGAGGTTGGGATGGCTAATGAAGATATCACGCAGGTTGTTCATGTTCTTCCTTCTGATTTGGAGAAGTTGCCTTGGCTTCTTGAGAAGTTACCTGAAATGATTGATGATGGTGATGTATTGGTGTTTGCTTCTAAAAAAGCCACAGTGGATGAGGTTGAATCTCAACTTTTGCAGAAAGGTTTTAAGGTTGCAGCTCTTCATGGTGACAAGGACCAGGCATCTCGAATGGAAACTCTGCAAAAGTTTAAATCTGGTGTTTATCATGTTCTTATTGCAACTGATGTTGCTGCCCGTGGGCTTGACATTAAGTCAATCAAGTCCGTTGTAAACTTTGACATTGCTAAAGACATGGACATGCATGTTCATCGTATTGGTAGAACAGGTCGTGCTGGTGACAAGGATGGAAGAGCACACACGCTTATAACCCAGAAAGAGGCTCGCTTTGCTGGCGAGCTAGTACATAGTTTGATTGCTGCTGGCCAGAATGTTTCAGTTGAACTGATGGATCTGGCAATGAAGGTAATTTTTCTTTATCTGCTGCATATTATTAGGTTCACTGTATTATTTTCAGTCATTATTTTCTAAAAATTTTTCCCCTGGGAAAGATTTCCTTTCAGTCATCTCTGAGTTTTGAGTATGGTTTCTATTCTGTTTACACAGTTTCAAAATGTTACACTTTTACCCTAAATGTTATATTTTTATCTCGGAGTCTTGAGTTAAGTTTCCATTCGGTGTTAGGTTTCAAGATCTTACACTTTTACCATTTTGTTTTCACCAATGCTCACTTTTAGTCTTATGTATTAATTTTATATTAATTAATTTAAAAGAAGAATTAAATTAGTTTTTACTAAAGTTTCATCACTATTAAAATTAATTTAAAAAGTCTACATCATAATTATTTAATTTAACTAACTTAAGCCAACACTAAGGTCCGAATCTAAGCATTAGGAAAAACTTAGGGACAGAAGTTTAAAATCATGAAAAGTAAACTAAAAATTCCCGTGTAAAAGTGTAACATTTTGAGATTAATGGACCAAATAAGAACTAAACTAGAAAGGCAAGGTTAACTATACAATATTTCTAAAAACTTAGGGACCAAAGAGTGGTTTTTCCAATATAATATATATATACATATATATAAAACAGAATATGCCTTCTCGGTCTTGTATTATTTCTCTGTCTGGCAATGCCTTGTGGGCTTTTGTGGCTGATTCTTTTCTTATATTGTTTTGTATTATTAACAATTCGGGCTCCCTTTTGGAAGATTTTGGGTGCTTTCTATGGTTTTTAGGTCTCCATGTGTGTTTTCTTAATAGCCTTGCTTATTCTTGTTCTTTCATTAAGCTTTCTCCCAGTTCTTTTTCCTGATTGTGAGGGCTAGTTGTTTGAGAAAGTTGCTATTATAATCTTTTGCTGAACCGTTTCACTTTGAAATATTATAGGATGGGCGATTCAGGTCAAAGCGTGATGCAAGGAAAAAAGGAGGTATTATTCGACACTTAATCCTAATCTTTTTCAAGGAAAGTTTGGTATTTCATGAGAAAACGAAAAATCAATGTATTGATTAAATTTCCCAATCCCAATTATATATTTATGCAATTGTTGTCTTTGTAGGTGGTGTTGGTGGTGGAAAAAAGGGTAAAAGTCGAGGCAGCAATGGTCGAGGCGTGCGTGGAGTGGATTTTGGTCTTGGAATTGGTTATAACCCAGAAAGCAGTGGTAGTAGTCCTTCAACAACTAATGTTCAAAGTCGATCTGCAGCTGTAAATTCTTTGAGGACAGGAATGATGGCGCAGTTTAAGAGCAATTTCGTTGCCGCTTCAACAGGCCCCCCAAGTCAGGGTTCAAGTAACAGCTATAGTGTGCCAACAAACAAAAGGCCAACATTATCAGGCTTTGTATCTGGTGGTTCAATCGGTGGTGGTGCGAACAGCCCAGTGCCTCCAGTGTCAAGAGTGAACTCGTACATGCCAAATACTGTAGAATATTCAAGCCAAAAGAACTCAGAAAGAAGGTTGGTAAATCGGTTTCTGTGTGTTGGAACTTTTACTACTATGTATTCTTTTATCAATATCCTCATTTGGTGGCTTTATATGATCTGATTGCAGTTCTAGCGATAGGCCCCGAGAAAGGAAGAGACCCTCTGGTTGGGACAGATGACGCCTAGAATTGAAGGAAAGATAAAAACTCAGTAGTATTGAGAAATGTGGTATGATTAAACTCAATAGTGTAAACCCCTTTATTTTGTTTAAATTTGTTTTACCAATGTATGATTTTTAGCTAATGAGGTTGTAGAAATTGTCTGGTATAAATCGTCACCTGTCTCACTGTCTCACTCGCTCTTAATATAAATCTTTTGCCTCTATTTTTCTCTCCCGATCGAAGTATATGCCTTAGCTAGCTGACAATTTACGAACTTCATGCGTCAGTAGACTCATTATCAGTTTTATTATTATTATTTTGTCAACTTTAAATTTCCTCATTTGTCATCTATTTTCGTCAATAATTTAAAAAACTAGCCTAAATTTAAAAGTAAAAAAAGTTGTTTTTCTTTTTGGAATTTGGTTAAGAATTAAACCATTGTACTTAAGAAAGACGTAGATCACAATGGGAAATGTAGATGTTATAGGCTTAATTTTTAAAAATAAAAACAAAAAAACAAAATGGTTACCAAATGGGACCTCAGAGGTTGAATTTGTAATTTTAAAAGTTTAGGGATCAAGTGATAAATCTTAAAGTTTGTAGATTAAATATGTAACTTAATCTAGTAGTGGTAAACATCTTTATGTCACCAAAATTATGGTCATCATTAAAGTGGGGAAAAACAATAAAATGATAAACTATAATGAAATAGTATTGTTTTTCTTGAATAAAACTTGACCTAAATTCCACACAGTTCTGCCATCTCTGTCTCTCTGCTTTTTTTCTTCCATTCTACTCCCGAGCCCTTCAACTACCTTATTTATCTTTGTAGTTTGTTTGGATTGATTAGAGAACAAAAAAAAAAAAAAATAATAATAATAATATCAAAAACTCATTTTTATTTAAACACTTTTGATTAAAACAAATGTTTAAAATACACCTTAAATATGTTTCATAAGTGGTTGCCATACAGTTAAGATTATTCTAAATAACTTATTTTTAAATTAAACACATGAAAATGTATTCCAAAACACCAACAACAATTAGAATAATCTTCCGATTTTCTTCAAAATTAATATTCTTTTCTTTTTTTAAATCAATTAAGAATTCACGTTTACAATCAGGAGCTAAACCAAAGTATTGCAAGTCTGAATATCAATAAAATTCAACATGTATATATTTTCATGTAACCATCTCCATTAGTGTGTATCTCGATAAAATATTGCCGTATTTATTTTATGCGAAGATATCAATTAATACTCATAAATTTTAGAGATTCCATCAATTTAAATTAATAAGTAATAGTTGTATCCATTTAACTTTTATATGTGTATGTTACACCATTCATTATGTTCTACTTGAAGAAACTTCGTGAGAATTTTATAATTGTGTCACTTAAACTCCTAAATTTTCATAAATGAATCAATTTAGACTCTTAATCAAATTTTCTTCGAGAGTCGTTCATATATTTATTATAATTGTTTAATTTGTAAAACTGACATTTGAAGAAGTTCACATGTGTTTGAGAATTATGGATGATTTTCAAAGGTAATAGAAATAAATTGTTTAAATAGATTTCCTTAAGAAAATTTAGGAGTTTAATTGACTCAAATAATAAGCTTTACATGATATTAGTTTAATGAAATTTGGAAGAAGGTGTAAATTAATACACAATTCAAGATTTATTAGAATTAATTATTAATTTAAGATTTTAATTGATACAACCTCAAAGTTTAGGAGTATAAACTGATAATTGTCCTTATTTCTTTTGTAATGGTAGTTTAAATCTCAATATAAACCTTATTGTCTTCATTTTCTCAATGAACATCAATGTAGCCATTGATAAGTATAAAAAAAATTAAAAAGTTTAAATATCCTGTGGTCCTTGTACTTTCTAACTTCGATTCATATACTTCTTAAAGTTTTGATTTGATTCGTGTATTTTTAGACTATTTATTTTGATTTCTATACTTAATTTGATCTATTTAGGAGAACGAAAATAAAATGGCCACATTTCATCTGTTAAAATTAGAGAATGAAAAGAAGTTAAAATACAAGAGTACTCAAACTAAAAGCACAAAACTACAGAATATTGAACCCAATATATATACGGAACTAAAAGTGAACTGAAAGTAAGAAGCGAACAAAATCGAAAGTTGTTCTTCCTTTTAAGTCAAATTCTAATAACATTATAAATTACAACATCCGATTTTTTCACACTCAGATTGAAATATTTGGAACTAAAAATAAAAATCAGCGATATAGATGATAAATGAAAATAATTTTATATTTTATACATTCAAGTGCAACATAATCATTTTCAGAAAGATAAATGAATTTTGAATTCCGCACTTGAAATAAGTTTGTCCCACATCGGCCAGTTATGATAGTTTGAAGCAAGACGCTGATTATAAAACGGCGTTTCATTGACAAGAAAAATCATACCTTTCTCGGCCTTTTGGCTAAGATCAAGTGTAGTATCTGTTCTTATCAGTTTAATATCTGATACGTGGGCCATCGGTCCACATGATATTAAATTAATTTTTAAAGGGGGAGAGTCCATCATGGTAGCTTGCTGCCAGGGCCCTCGAGCGTCGTCCATGCGTTGCACTACAGCTTGGGCCTGGCGCACCCCTCCAAACTATCAGTTCAAAAAGTTTCTTTCTTTGGCTTTAATTGTGCTTAACAAACCTTTCATATTTTAATGAACTTCACCTGATAAATTGAACCAATAAATTTATTGTAACCTTAGGAAATTATTTTGATTCATGCTGTAACTGGGTTTTCTACTAATTTACTACTTGATTTTCTCGTTTCCACTTCGTTATTCACAAATTATCTATTTTTAATGAAGTTAGGGGAGAACCAGAGGGAACAACTGGAAAACGAAGTTTTGATTGAAGGTCCTCGGATTTTCTCTCTCGTTCTACTTTCAATGGATGTTAGTTTGTGATTTTCGAAGTTTTCTGTAATTTGCTCATTCTTGGTATTGTGATTCGTTGTGAACTTTCGTAGATGCATATTGATGTTCAGATAAGGCAATTTATGTTTGTATCTTTCATATAAGCTTTTTTGTTTTTGTTGTAATTTCTTTTAATCTTTTTCCATAATTTTAAAATTTTTAACTTTAAATAAAAGAAGTCCTTTTGAACATTTTCTTTCTAAATGAAACGAAATTTACAAGCTTTAATTATATGGAAAATCACAAATATTTTTATAAGAAGTTAAACAAATCATTTTAGATTTAATTTTATTATTTTTTCTTTTAAATTTTCGATTTAATTTTTCCTGATCAAAGAAATATAAATAGGAAGTTAATAAGACATTACGACACCAAAAAAGGGACTAACTAATTTTCTCTCCTCTCTTTTCTTTTTATACACTTGCTCCATCTCTCCCCATACTTCTCAATGAGGGTATATGAGGGTATGAGCTGAGTTAAAAATTGGTGGACCAAATAATGATTGGGTAGATTTTTCTAACTCACCCTTCTTCCTATGTTTACAATGTCTCCATCTATCGGACACTATCATACTCTGAGAATTAACTCTAAGTTTCGACAACCACCTCCAATGACAACTCCGACAACCAACTTTGGATTTCAACCACCAACTCCAATAACTCCAGCAACCAACTTCGAACTTCGACAGCCACATTCGATGACAATTCTGGTGATGAAATCTGGACTCCAAAAACTACCTCCGATTATAACTCCGGCAACTCTGGACTTTGACAGCCACCTCCGATGACAATTCTGGTGAAGTCCGGACTTCGACAATCACCTCCGATGGTGGTATATATATAAATAGTTAAAAAAATAAAAAGTAGATGTCCTCAACATTAGAATCTAAAAAACCCATGCTTTAGGAGGGTACCCAAGATTTTTGAGATGCCTGGCTTCCTAAAATGCTCGGTTATCTTATATTACCATAAAACAAACTAGGTAATTCAATGTTCACTCCAAAGGAATCCTAAATTCCTAGGAAACAAACGATCACTTAAAAAAAAAATAAAAGTATTTTGTTTAACTTTTTCATTCTTTAACTAAAATAAAATAAAATTGAGGATAAAAAAATTGGCAAGCTTTAATGTTAATATTTATTTAATAAAAAGTTGGAAAGAACTAATTGAGTCACATACATAGCTTCAAAAAGTTAAAACAAACCATTTTCAATTAATTGTATTATATTTTCTTTTAAATTTGGTGCGACTCATTTTTTCATCATAAAAAAGCGTTTGAAAGTTCTAAAAATTAGAAGTTACTATAAATATTATATAATAATAATAGATGTTCATTGGTGCCTGCTTAGTGTCTAATGCCAAGTGTCATTTTTCATTATCACATGTGTTGGCTATGTGTCATTTAACCACCTATGCATAGTGTGTCATTTCCTATTTGCCAAAATTCCCTATAAATAAATGGTCATTTGTGGATTTTATAGAGATATATACATTGGTTGAAACTCCACCAATTTTGGAGAAAGTGGACATTTTTGACGTAATTTTCTATTTTTTATTATTTTATTTATTAATTATAATTTTATTTTATTTGTTTATATTTTTTTACTATTATATTTATTAATATTCGTGTTTCCGTTGTGCATCGTTTTTTCTTGCAAATTTACAACACGTTATCAGTTTTTCCCTCTTTGTGATAATTAATAAATTAAATATTGCTTTATATATTTGATATATATTAAATTTATAATATAAATATAATATTTTGTAATATTGTTACTATAGAAAATATTACAAAATTAGAATTTATAGCATTTGATATTAAGGGTAATAATTATTTGTCATTAGTGCTTAAACCCAAAATACACTTGGATACCATAAAAATATGATTATCAGAAAATATATATATATTTTTTCCAAAAACTCGTCGTAAATGGATGGGCTAGAGGCTCCAAAATTTTAAATCAATATATTAGAGAAGACATTTTTTTACATTTCGGATATGCTTCTGCAATAGTAATATCGAGAGAAATATTTTGCATTCATCTGATGTCTTCTTGTGGCTAAATAAAATAACGAATTATGGACTAAAAAAAATATATGAATCTCAGCCAACCAGAGCAACAACATTCCCTGAAGTGAATGTTGTAAATTTTAAATTGTGGATGAAAAGAATTGTAGATGAAAAGTCATGAATCTCGACTAGCTGGAACAACAACATTCCCTGAAGTGAATACTATGAATTTTAATAATCGTGGCTGAGATCGTGGTCATGGTCGAGGTCGTGACCGTGACAGAAGAAGACATAATTATTATTTTAGTGGTGATCGTTCTAATCATTCAAATTTCAAAAGAACCGTAGAAAATTATGATTATAAAGGAAAAGCTCCATAAGATAAGAATTCAAAAAATGTTGAAAATAAATGATTCTGATGCGGAATGATTGGGCATTGGTCACGTACTTGTCGTACGTCAAAACACTTAATTGATTTCTATTAAGTCTCCTTGAAAGAAAAAGAGAAAAATGTGGAAGCAAATTTTGCATACCAAGATAATGACATATTTGACCCATCCCATATGAAAAATTTGAATATGGTGGACTTCTTTGAATCTCCTGAAGAGAAAATCAGCAGAATTGATGGAACATCAAGTGGTTCCTTTGACTTTAAAAATATCTAGATTTAATGTTGTTTTTTTTTTCTTTTTCATCTCCATGTTTTTTTCTTCTTTTATAATCTTTGTATATTCCAAATGTTGTTTGTCTTATTGTAATTATTTTCTTTTTAATGATGAAACCTAGATCATTTTTATATATTGGGTGACTAAAAAATGAGTAAAGAAGAACTATGTTTGGCGAACAGTGCAACTACACATGCAATACTTACAAGTAGAAAATATTTTTCCAAATTGACAATGCTGGAAGCAAAGTTAATATAATATCAGGTTCTGCAAACCTGATTGAAAGATTTGGAAAAACAAATATTATTTTGCCTAGAGGAACAAAATTTACAATTGACAATGTATTGTTCTCTAGTCAATCAAAGAGAAATCTACTTGGTTTTAAAGATATACGTTGCAATGGTTATCCTATTGAGACTGATAGTAAGAATAATGTGGAATATCTATATATCATATCCACTATCTCAAATAAAAAACGTATATTGGAAGAGTTGTCTGCTTTATCTTCTGGATTGTATTATACTCATATACGAGTAATTAAAACATATGCAACAATGAATCTGAAGTTCATGAATCCAAACATATTTACAATTTGGCATGACCAATTGGGTCATCCAGGATCTATTGAGGAGAATTATTGATAATTCAAATGGACACCTATTGAAGAGCTAGAAGATTCTTGTATCTAATGAATTATCGTGTGATGCTTGCTCTCAAGAAAAATTGATAATTAGACCATCACCAGCTAAAGTAAGGATTGAATCACCTGCATTTTTAGAACAAATTCATGGTGATAATGTAGACTTATTAACCCACCAAGTGAACAATTTAGATATTTCATGGTATTAATAGATGCATCCAGCAGATGGTCACACATGTGCTTATTATCAAGTCGAAATCTTGCATTTGTAAGATCACTTACTCAAATATTTAGGTTAAGAGAAAAATTTACTGATTATACAATCATGACCATTCGTCTTGATAATGCTAGTGAATTTACATCCCAAACTTTTGATAATTATTGTTTGTCAATTGAGATAAGTGTTGAACATCCTGTAGTTCATGTTCATACACAAAATGGTTTAGTAGAATCATTTATAAAACGTTTGCAATTAAGTGCAAGACCATTACTTATGAGAGCTAAGCTTCCTTTATCTGTATGGGGACTAGTGCGCATGCGCGTTAAACAATACGCGAGCATCCCATCGTCTACACGACCCGATACTCATTGATCGCTTGCCCCATCGTTTATATGACCCGATCAACCCTTGACCGTCTTCTTCCTCGAAGAACAGCAACCCTTGCTTCGATCTTTTTCACGAATGACTCAATACTCAAACTGACTTTGAATTACAGACTCGATAACGACTAATAATGCTAAAAAACACATAGGGCCTTTACAATCAACCGAAAATATAAAAGAATTAAATCAAACCGAGGCTAACATTCCAGAAAACTCCATTAATCTGCACATCCACAACAATTAACAATTAAACAGAGCAGATATGCACCCACCAAGAATGTATATGCAATTTGTTGCATCAATGAAGTTAGAATATCAGAACCTGACTCTGATACCAATTGAAGGAACTCTTAACGAAGAGAATCCATGAGCGCATTCGGATCTTTCTGATTTCATTGTGACCAAAATACCGCACACACATTCTAACAGATAGTTATGAAATTGAACACTAATTAATGGCATGCTTTGATAAATAAAATACAAGGGATTGAGTTCACATACCAATTGAAGACCCTCTTCAATTTCGAACTCAACGCAGCGGAAACAACCTCTACTTTCTTTATCGCCCAGCAAAATAGTCGGCTATGGCAGTATGATCGTCTACACGAACGACATGAGCAAGTAGGAGTGGAGACGACACCACCACTTAGAACCCTTGTTATTCTCGGGGTGAGAATCCAAAGCGTGATCTTTGTTGAATTTGGTAGAGGTAGGAGGAATGGGCTGATCGTGTAGACGATAAGCAAGTGGGAGAAGACTATCATATAACATATGCTTATCGTTTTGAGAAAGCTATACGATCGTGTAGGTTTTACTAAGCGATCTTCTAGTAATAGATAAACGATCGTTTAGAAAACACGACACACTAGGTGATCATTTAAAAAACCTAAGTGATCGTTTAAGCGATGAAGCTCCATCGTAAAGGCTCTCAGCTAAGTGATCAAAATGTTTTCACACCTTTTGCGATTTTTACGAACTCTTTGCCAAATGAAACGAATTTTCATTTTATTCTTCGGTTACAATAACCGAATACTGAATTCCCCACTAATGCACGACCGAGGAGAATATTTCGGCCAATTATCACATAATTAACTAATTTAATTAATAAATGAATATAATCATACTATATTCTTACCCTATAGTTTGATATCATATATCTACTATAGTAATTTCTTCTCCACTTGATATAAATCATTCTATATCTAATTTCCTCCAAAATAATGTATCTCATACATTTAGCCAATTATATAATATATAATTAACTAGTTCAATTATATGATATATAATCGAACCCCCTCTTGTCAATTTGAACATTTCAAACTGACCCAAAAACTGATTCTCGACTTCATCCAAGCTACCTAGGGGACCTTATGGACCTTTGGCTAGAAGCTCCAATGGTACGTGAATAACTGACTAAACTCTTTAGCCACGAGATCCACCATCCGTTAACTGCCAGACATTTCACTAAAGAACAATAGTTGAACTCTTACCACAGATATATTTCTATGTCCATCAGATATAACAATCATGAGTACAATGACCCTTCATAGATGGTCGTAAGTACAACTGAGCCAATTTATCATTTTGTCCCTATAGTTACCTCCCACTTCTTAAGTACCACTAATTCCTCTAATGAATAATACAACATAGTCCAACTATGTGTGAACACCTCTCGGAAAAAAAAAGGTGTATGGTGCCACATCGTTCAAGCCCTTAGAATTAGCCCTTAAGGAAGCTATCTATCTACTTGCCTCTACCTCGGGGAAGGAGTGACTTCCATTTTGTGTAGCTGAGTTTCCAGCTCCTAAATCTGACGAATCTCCAAAATGGTAGATTTGAATTGGCGACCTGGCCACTAACACCAATACAAATCAAAGGACCGCCTTTAATGGTAGGAGTTCCCAACTCACTAAGGATTGAGGTCATGTTACCTATGGCCATCCTAGTGAATTGAAGTCTCTATCATGAATGGTGTTATATAACGAGATGTGTGGTCAGGTCTTATATAAACTCTTTGTATAGGACGCCCATGCTCGTATTCCCCTACACGAATGATCAGGATCAGACCATTTGTGACAAGTCACAACACTTGTTACCATTCCACAAAGAGGGCTGCATCTATAGCGTTACCAGGATAAGGTTTTCCTTCTATATCCATGTACTACAGACCATTTTGGTTATCACTCAAGACATGATCCACTTGTATGTCACCACATACATGCTTGAATTACATACAGATAACCATGGATTTTATGTTTATTGGTTTGTGGTAAAGCAAATAAAACATACAACTGAGCAAAATCAAGATGTGAAGTAAAATATCATAAATTATACAACACAAACATTCGTACAAACTGTTTACAAACTACAGGACACGAGATTTTAAGGCATCAATCCCAACAGTTCATACAAAAAATGGTTTAGCAGAATCATTTATAAAATGTTTGCAATTAATTGCAAGACCATTACTTATGAGAGCTAAACTTTCTTCATCTGTATGGAGACATGCTATCTTGCATGCAACATCACTTGTACGCATTAGGCTAGTAGCATATCATAAGTACTCGCCATTACAATTAGCTTATGGTCATGAGCCAAATATTTCCCATATTGGAATTTTTGGATGTGCAGTATATGTTTCAATTGCTTCACCACAATGCACTAAGATGGGTCCTCAAATGAGGTTAGGAATATATGTTGGATATGATTCCACATCAATTATCAAATATCTTGAACCCCTGACGGATGATGTATTTACTGCACGATTTGCAGATTGTCATTTTAATGAGACAAATTTTTCAACATTAAGGGGAGGAATTAAGAAGTTGGAAAAAGAAATTACATGGAATGCATCGTTATTGTCTCATTTAGATCCCTGTACAGATCAATGTGAACTTGAAGTTCAGAAAATAATTCATTTGTAAAATATAGCAAATCAATTACTAGATGCATTTATAGATGCAAAGA
>NC_052359.1:37382650-37443091 GCF_009727055.1 Benincasa hispida
TTTTTTTTTTTTCTAGAGAGATCTCTGTCATTTTGTGTTTTATGCAGAGGAGGAAGAGGAGGGAGTTACATTAACTCCCCCTCCCCAGTGTTTGTTGAAATAACTCATCTAATGGGGAGTTATTTATTTATTTATATTATATATAAAAAATAATATTAAATAATATTAATATAATGTTTATAATATGGTTAACTAACCATGATAACCATATTACATGCATTTATAATCATATTATAATGCAATCTCCTCTTTTAATCTATAGTTTTAATTTAAGTTAAATTCATATTAAATTTTAGTATGTAGTCTAAAACCTATTTAAAATATTTGAATATTATTCAAGTATTCTTTGCTTACATAGTTTTAGTTATAACTCATAATTATAATTAACTATATATTATAATGTATCAATATATATTATACATTATATTAATCATATTAATATAATTAATTACTTAAATTTCTATAAATAACGTGAATAATTCAAATTATTCCAAAAATGATTATTCCTTGTTTTTATCCTTAGTGGGCTAACAAGGGGACCTATTGGACCTACAGATTAGAAGCTCTAATGATATGAGATTAACCAATTAAACTCTTATTGTAATTGGATTAATCAACATTCAATTAATTGTCAATCACTTCACTAAAGTCTGAAAGCTGCACTATTCGTAGAGTAGATATATTTCTATGTTCATTTGATATAACCGATAAACAGTAAGTTGACCTTTCACAAATTACTCGTAACTTTAGCTGGGTGAAAATTCTTGTTTTACTCCTATAGTTACATCAAACTCCTTAAATGCTATTAATTCTATTAATGAACAAACAATTTATAGTCCAACTATAAACTAACCTCTTTCAAGCCAATGATAGTGTGAGACCTTATTGTTCAAAACCTAAAATCAGCTATTATAGGAGCAGTTTATCTACTTTACCTTTCTATGAGAATGAGTAAATTTCATCTTGTGCAATTGTGTTCTCAGCTCCATACTTGGAGAAAAATGGTAGGCATATTTAGTCGGCGAAGCAGGTCACTCTCACCATACAAATCAAAGGTTTGCCCTCACAGACTGGAGTTCACAACTCACTCATGATTAAGGTCAAGTTACCTATGGTCATCCTAGTGAAAAATTAGTTTCTTCAAGTAACAGTGTTAGACTGAGAAACTAATCATTTGGTAGTACGGTCTTATATAAACTCTTTTCTCAACCTCTTGAGGTGTCTTAGGACATTGTTTTTTAGACAAGACAATTCCATGCCTGAAAGGTGATATACCTCTCTTGGAATTCTGCATTGAGTATTTGACAAACATCTCATCAATGTACGATGCCTGAGAAAAAGCTAGCATTTTGTTCTTACGATCCCTGAAGATCTAGATCCATAGAACAAATTGCGCCTCTCCCAAAACTTTCATTTGAAATTTGGCCACTAACCACTGTTAACATCTATTAGTAAGCCTACATCATTCCCAATGAGTAGAATGCCGTCTACACACAACACTAAGAAAGTTACTAAATTGTTGATGATTTTCTTATAGACACAAGGCTCATTAACATTCTGGTCAAAGCCATAAGATTTGATCATAGTATCAAACCTTATATTTCAAGACCAAGAAGTATGTTTCAATCCATAAATGGACCAATTAAGCTTGCAAACCATTTGCTCTTGACCTTGGAAAATCAATCCTTCTAGTTGTTGCATCTAAATGGTCTCCTCAAGATTACCATTTAGAAAAGTAGTCTTGACGTCCATTTGCCAAATCTTATAGTCATAATATGAGATAATGGATAGGATAATGTAGATAGATTCTAACATGGAAACAAGTGAGAAAGTTTCTTCATAGTCCATTCCCTTAACCTAAATATAATCCTTTGCCACCAATCTAGCCTTAAAGATTTGTACCTTACCATCAACACTCATTTTTCTCTTGTAGATCCACTTGTAACTTATAGATTTTACCCTATTAGGTTGCTCTACAAGATCCAGACTGAATTGAAGTACATAAAATCCATTTCGAGATCCATAGCTTTGACCCATTCATCTTTGTCTACATCATCCATTTCCTATTTATCAGATAATGGTTCCTCAACATCACCATCGTTATGATGGTCAGAGCTTCTATTAAACCCATATAATGGATAGGTGGGTTTGGAACCCTCTCACTACGTCAAGACTCCCTCAACAGTTGAGGTGGATGTGCTTGACTAAATGAACCGACATCAACAACTCTTATTGATGTTTCACTAGTTTCGTTGGAAAGCTCACTTGATGTTTCAAATTCACAATCTTATAATAATTGAAGAGATAAATTAAAGAAAAAGTAGTTGTATACAACTATGATACATGAGTTCTAAAAGTTTTGGCCAATATTCCACAAGAAATTACAAAAGGGATGCAAAATATATCTTACAAAGTCATGGAATTCAACTGAATATTAGGACTAAATTCTATAATAAGCTAGTCTTAACAGGGCCTTGGCCAAGGTTGAGCATGATTTATGCTTTTGATCTCCCCTAGGCTTATTTTTTGTCCTGGGGTGCTCTTTTTGATCTGATTGTTGTCCCTTTTCTATCCAATTGCCTCTTATCTTTGTTAAATGTTGATTATGTCATTTAGTCTATTTACTCTCTTAAAATATTTTTCAAATTATAAATAGGTTCCTAGGAGAAGTTATTAACACATTGTATAGACTTGTAGAGTAAATAGAAACCAAAATGCATTATACAATGTTAGGTTAAGATAATTTGAACATAATTTAGTAGATATAAAACATTAAATAGTTTATTCTCTGCACTATAGAGCCCACACTAGCTGCTAATCTCTGCACTATCCTGTCAAAAACAGATGAGAATCTGCCTTGCCTGGGGGTACTAGACTCTCCCTCAGACATCATTTCCTGACCTACTGGATTATTCACCTTCTTTTTGCCACTCGGTGGATTCTCTCCAATTTCCAGGCCCCTATTGGTAGGGTAAGTATTCCTGCCACCTGTCTGCTTACTTGGTCTGCCACGTTGCCTTGGCATTTCACCTAAATCAATGTACATATGTTAGGGACTCACACTTAGAGACTTAGACTAATGCATGAACTTCCCCTCTCATTCCCAAAATCTTATGCTATAATACCAACTTGTCAAACCCATTCCCAGATTACCCTTTTATTCTGGAAGAGGATAAGACTGTGGTAGTTACTAGCCTTACTACAATCACCCACCACCTAAGCCTTCTAATCTAAATACCAACCTGCTTAAAACATTAGTAATATACGCATACAACAAACCTCCCTTAAGGTTCTACAAAGTTTACATAATCATGCATACAGCCACGATATTACATTTACAGAAAATATTCACAGATGGCCCAAACATTCCTAAAGAAGTCCTAGTCCCTCTCAAAATGTGTAACAAACAGATCATCAACCTAAGTCTTCTTAATAAGCCGAGTCTTTCAGTGGAAAGCAGTAACAGGAATCAACCTTGAGGAAACTGATCGCTACCTAATAAGCTGAGTTTCCGTGAGCTTAAAGTCCAGTGAGTGACTATAACATCGTATAACATTATGCATTACATTACTATAAACATGTAAATATATTAGTGGTGTTTCAAGCAATTGTCTCTAAATGTAGCTTTACACCATTCTTAGATTACAATCAAACATCATTATTCCCTAGTTGAGAACGAGCCTAAATGACCTAGCTCCCAAGTTTATTACCGACCAGCGCCTATATTTTGGCCTCTCATTCAGAACTGCCTACGTGCACGTAGCCATACTAAGCTCCCTACGTGCACGAGACCTATATTTTGAACTCCCTAGTTGAGAACGTGCACGTGTTAAATCTGTCCTTCAGTATCGAGCTACTAAGATACCTTCTAAATGTCCTTCAGTATCAAGTTGGTAGGTACCTTCTCAAATGTTTCGGTACCGGGGTATTTTGTATCATTAAGTTAAGTTCTGTTGCCTACCATCTACACAAGATCTCTCTCTATAGCCTTCCTCTAGAAAGCATATTTAACACTAGAACTTAACTGTTGAAATGACTACATGACATACCTTGGCCTGTGCTACACATATACAAGCCGTGGAACACGCATTAAGTTATTCTTCATCTATTTGTTGTTTGAGGAAGTATAAATTCATCACTAATGTCATTGTAACTTACTTGATCTTATATGCGTAGGTACTGAAGACTTAATTCACTTAGTCACTCACCGCTCGTCAGCTCTTAATGGTTTATACACCTCTCTTAGCTCTTCTTGGCCTGAAAGGACATAATTCCCGGTTAAACTACTTAGAATTTCTTAGTAAAATACCTCAATTAATTCATTTATTAAAGGATTTTCATCAACACAGATAGTTTTACTGGCGAGATCCCCTGAACGGGGTCGGCGAGATCTCTAGAGCGATACCAGCGAGATCCTCTAGAGCGAGATCAACCTTTTCCTGGAAAATTTTCATTCTAGCGATACTCAGCCTAATTTCTAGCGAGTTTTTTTTTCTAGAGCGAGATTGACGAGATTCTCTAAAGCGAAATCAACGAGATTTCTCTATAAGCGAGATCCTCATTCCCATATCTCGCTATAACTCCCACGGTGAACTGGTTGTTTGTTCAACCCAAGCAGCTATCTTGCTTATGCACCGATTCCTTGTTACAACTTTAAAAATTCATAACTCGAAATCCAAAGCTCTTTTCAAGAAACTTCCTTCTACAAACTTGTTTAGAATTGAGTTAACTTCCTTAAAATTTCAACCAAGAATTCCTTCTAGTTTGGCCTGGACTTCCAGTCTTTACCTGAGCTGCTTAGCCCAAGATTCTCCTCTCTGTTTTTTTCTTCACTTCTTATTCTTCTCTTGTGCAAACTTCCTCGGTAAGACAACCTCGCAAACTAGCTTCTTCTCAGTTTTCGAATGGCACTGATTTTACTAAAATTTGCTCATATCAATTGCTGAAACCATGCTTTGAAGTTCCTCTTCCAAAAACTTCCCACCGCCTCAGAGTTCAAGGATTAACTGCCACGTCACCTCATTTACTATGTTTTTCCTTTCCTTCCATATAACATCCTACAGACAAATATGAATTGCTACTTAATAAATATATAATATGACATTCTGTTGGCTAAACTGCTTATCTAGGAAACCTAGAGTTCAGGGTTTACAATCATTCCCCCCTTAAAAGAAATTTTGTCCTTGAATTTACCTAATATGTCATTTGAAAAGTTGAGGATATCTCTTCCTTATTTGCTTTTCAGGTTCCTAGGTAGCTTCCTCGATTCCATGATTACGCCAAAGCACCTTCACCAAAGGAATTGTCTTATTTCTAAGTACCTGGTCTTTCTTTTCAAATCTCGATGGCCTCTTCCTCGTAAGATAAATCTTCTTTGAGCTGTACTGGTTGTGTTGCTAGTATGTGCATAGGATAAGCCAGTATTTCCTTACATTGACACATGAAATAGTCGTGAATTCGAATAGCTCATGACAACGACTATGTGCTGGACAAACCCGTTCCACAATTTCATATGGTCCGGTGTATCGTGGACTTAACTTCCCTTTTCTCCCAAACCGGAGAATTCCTTTCCATGGGGATAGCCGGAGAATACCCGTTCTTCGACTTCAAATTCTAGTTCTCTTCTTCGCTTATCAGCGTAGCTCTTCTGTCTATCGTGAGCTGCCTTAATATTATCCCTGATAAGTTTCACATTCTCTGTTGTTTGTTGAACTAATTCTGGACCAATAATTGTCGTTCTCCAACTTTGTTCCACATACTGAGGTCCTGCAAGGTCGGCCGTATAATGCTTCATAGGGAGCCATTTCGATACTAGAATGGTAGCTATTGTTGTAGGCAAATTCAATCAACGATAAGTGTGTATCCAAATTCTTTTGAATTGTAGTACATAAGCTCTTAACATATCTTCGAGTGTCTGTATAGTTCTTTCCGGCTGTCCATCTGTTTGCTGATGAAAAGCCCTACTAAAATGCAATTTAGTGCATAGCCTTTTGTAAACTAGGCCAAAATTTTGAAGTAAACCTCGAGTCCCGATCCGACACTATCGACACTGGGGCTTCATATTGACTGATTATCCTATCCACATAAATCTTAGCTAGACGGTCTAGTGTAAAAGTAACTTTTACTGGTATGAACTTGGCCGTCTTGGTTAGTCTATTGACTATTACCCAAATGCCATCAAATCCAGAGGTGTTTTTAGGCAATCCAAATAGAAAGTCCATTGACTCATGCTCCCATTTCCACTCAGGCACTGGAAGTAGATTGAGTAATCTGCTGGTCTTTGTCTCTCAGGTTTTACTTGTTGAGACAGACTATACATCGGTCCACATATTCTGCTATGTCTCTCTTTCATCCCAGGCCACCAGTAAGATTTCTTCAAAGTTTTATACATCTTGGTGCTACCTGGATGCATGGCATAAGCGGAACTATGTGCTTCCTCTAGAATGGCTTATTTAAGCTGTAGGTTGTTAGGCACACACATTCTCCTCCTTTTTCTAGTACACTGTCTGTTCCCAGTTGAAGTCAACCCTGATGCCCTTACTTACATCATCAGCAATCTTCTGAAAATCAGGGTCTTCTAACTGATCATGCTTAAGGTTTTCTACTAAGGTCGACCTTATCTGAAAAGTAGCTATCATTCCTCCTGACGATTCCACTGATAAGGCGGTTCTTGAATTCCTGAACTCCTGCAATAACATTCCTCTTATTGGCCCAATAATGGCTTGGGTCTCGAGGATTTCCTACTTAGTGCATCTGCCACAACATTAATTTACCAGGGTGGTACTCGATGGAACAGTCGTAATCTTTAATCAATTCAATCCATCTTCATTGTCTTAAATTCAACTCTTTTTATCAAAGATTATTTTTAAGCTTTTGTGATCTGTAAATATTCTGCAACGCTCTCTGAACAGGTATTGTTCCACAACTTCAGAGCCAAAACAACTGCTGCCAACTCCAGATTATGTGTAGGATAGATGCTCTCGTATTTCTTAGTTGACGAGAGGCAAATGCAACCATCTTCCTATCCTGCATTAGTACACATCCCAATCCTTGTCGGGATGCGTCACAATAAATCTCAAATTCTTTACCTGGAACAGGCAAAGTAAGCACCGGTGCTGATACTAATCTCTGTTTCAGCTTCTGAAAACTATGCTCACACTTCAACGACCATTCAAACCTCATATATTCTTGGTCAGGTTCGTTAATGGAAGGGCTATCTTAGAGAAACCCTCACAAATCTCCGATAATAACCTATCAAACCCAGGAAACTGTGTATCTCTGAAATAGTCGTGGGTCGATCCCAATTAACTATTGTTTCTGTCTTCTGGGCATCTACACTAATGCCCTCTGCTGAAACAACATGCCCAAGAAATACCACCCAATCTAACCAATGAATTACTGAATTTAGCATACAACTGTCTCTCATTCAGAACTGCCTACGTGCATGTGGCCATACTAAGTACCGTCATACCTTAGGTACTTCCGCTCAGATA
This sequence comes from Benincasa hispida, assembly GCF_009727055.1. Classification (NCBI taxonomy): domain Eukaryota; kingdom Viridiplantae; phylum Streptophyta; class Magnoliopsida; order Cucurbitales; family Cucurbitaceae; genus Benincasa; species Benincasa hispida. Next base: position 37,390,144 of record NC_052359.1, read on the forward strand.
CCTTCTCAAATCTGTCCTTCAGTATCGAGCTATTAAGATACCTTCTCAAATGTCCTTCGGTATCAAGTTGGTAGGTACCTTCTCAAATGTCCTTCGGTACCGGGTATTTTGTATCATTAAGTTAAGTTCTGTTGCCTACCATGTACACAAGAACTCATTCTCTCATAGCTTCCTCTAAGAAGCATATTTAACACTAGAGACTTAACTGTTGAAATGACTACATGACATACCTTGGCCTGTGCTACACATATACAAGCCGTGGAAAACGCATTAAGTTATTCTCCATCTATTTGTTGTTTGAGGAAGTATAAATTCATCACTAATGTCATTGTAACTTACTTGATCTTATATGCGGTACTGAAGACATTAATTCACTTAGTCACTCATCGCTCGTCAAGCTCTTAATGGTTTATACGCCTCTCTTAGCTCTTCTTGGCCTGAAAGGACATAATTCCCGGTTAAACTACTTAGAATTCTTAGTAAAATACCTCAATTAATTCATTTATTAAAGGAACTTTCATCAACACAAACAATTTTACTAGCGAGATCCCCTTGAGCGAGGTCAGCGAGATCCTCTAAAGCGATACCAGCGAGATCCTCTAGAGCGAGATCAACCTTTTCCTGGAAAATTTTCATCCTAGTGATACTCACCTTACCTGCGATACTCAGCCCAATTCCTAGCGAGATTTCCTTCTATAGCGAGATTGACGAGATTCTCTAGAGGAAATCAGTGAGATCCTCATCCCCACATCTTGCTATAACTCCCACGATGAACTGGTTGTTTGTTCAACCCAAGCAGCTATCTACTTATGCACTGATTTTTTGTTACAACTTTAAAAATTCATAACTCGAAATCCAGAGCTCTTTTCAAGAAATTTCCTTCTACAAACTTGTTTAAAATTGCGTTACCTTAAAAGAATTCCTTTAAGTTTGACCTGGAACTTCGAATCTTTACCTCGAGCCCTGATTAACCCAAGATTCTGCCTTCTCTGTTCTTTCTTCATTTCTTGTTCTTCTCCTTGTGCAAACTTCCTCTGGCAAGACAACCTCGCAAATTAGCTTCTCTCAATTTTTGAATGGCACTGATTTTACTAAAATTTGCTCATGTCAATTGCCGAAACCATGCTTTTGAAGTTCCTCTTCCAAAAACTTCGCACCGCCTTCAGAGTTCAAGGATTAACTGCCATGTCGCCTCTCATTTAGTATGTTTTTCCTACCCTTCCATCATAACTCCTACAAACAAACATGAATTGCTACTTAATAAATATATAATATGACATCCTTTGGCTAAACTTGCTTATCTAGGAAACCTAGAGTTCGGGGTTTACAGGTCCAATCTCCCGATGCATTAATGAACACTTCGGGAGTTTGGACCAAACACCCGACGACTCACAATAACTCGTTAGGAGATGTGTTTTAAAAACCCAGATCTACAATTCAGTTTACAGTTCTACTTTCTTCTTCTTTTTCTCAAACCCTAGCGGATATGAGAGTCACTGTCACTAAGAGTTTGAATTGTCCATTCGTCTGTAGTCCGTCGTCCGTTCGCTCGTTCGTCCGTCGCCACCCTCTCGGCTTGCTTCTCCATTGACAACGAGGCAAGTTTCATTTTTTTCTCCCACATTGTTCTTTATTTTCTCATTTACTCTTGCGTTTTCCTTTTATCAATTTCATGTGAAATTGATGGGTATTTTTTTATTTAATTGTTTAATCCTTTTGTTTTAGTGTATTTCAATTATGGTGTGTATCTGTGTTATTAGAGCTTGTTTTTTTTTTTTTTTTTTTTTTTTAATTTATTAGGGTTCTGTGCGTGTTTCTTGTTTTAACTTTAAAGTTTTGTTTGTTTGATTTGATATAAGATTTAAATTTTGACTAACTACTTAGGTAAAACAGATTTATAAAAAGGTGTAAAACAGTAAAGTTTATACTTTTAAGCCTAGTGGCAACGATTTATAAAAGACTCAAACAAATCATAAAAAGAATTGGTCCGTTCTTCAAGTGTCAATGACTTTTTTAAACAACTAACCACAATTCATTGTCTAAATAATACAGGCTATAATTTGTTTTAGATTACAAGTTGCTCAAGAAATGTGTATTTTTAAGGATGAATAAAGAATCGATCAAACTTAGAAATAAGTTATTGGTGGAGTATAGAGAATGTTGTGTTTGATTGAAGTTTATGAAGTTTGAATGTTATAATAATGTGTTCTAATTAATGTGATTGTAGGTAAACTGGTGTTTTGGAGATAGCGTTTGGAGTTGGAGATGCCATCACATTTTCTCCTATGTATTTGTCAAGGCATTTTTGTTTTCTAGACCATTTTGCAAACTTTTCTCTTTTTTATGTAACAATTGTTTATTTGTTTCGTTCTTTATATGAAAACGTTTGATTTGATTAATAATATTATGAATTTTAAGTTATTGAAATCTAAATTTTAAAAAATACAATACAAATAAAACCAAAATAAAATAGGACAGTGAACTATCTCCCGACGGATGGTTGGTCGTTGGGAATTTTCTTTCTACAATTTAGTCTCTAAAAACAACTCTTGACGGTTGTGAATATCGTCGGGAGATCTGGTAAACTCTCAACGATCGCTGATACGTTGTGAGTTTACCAAAACTCTCGACACTACAACAACTAAATTTTACTTATAAAACATCTAGAGCATTTCGATTATGGTGTGTATCTATGTGATGTAGAGCTTGTTTTTGTTTGATTTATGATGGATTTGTGCATGTTTCTTGTTTTAACTTGAAAGTTTTGTTTGTTTGATTTGATAATATTTTTTTTAAGATTTAAAATTTGACTAATTACTTAGGTAAAGCAGATTTATAAAAAGGGGTAAAACAGTAAAGTTTATACTCTTAAGCCTAGTGGCAATGATTTATAAAAGACTCAAACAAATCATAAAAAGAATTGGTCAATTCTTCAAGTGTCAATGACTATTTTAAACAACTAATAACAATTTATTGTCTAAATAATGCAGGTTATAATTTGTTTTGGATTACAAATTGGTTAGGAAATGTTTATTTTTAAAGATGAATAAAGAATTGGTCAAACTTAGAAATAAGTTATCGATGGAGTATAGAGAATGTTGTCTTTGATTGAAGTTTATAAAGTTTGAATGTTATAATAATGTGCTCTAACTAATGTGATTGTAGGGTAAATTGGTGTTTTAGAGATGGCGTTTGGAGTTGTTGGAGATGCGATCACATTTTCTTCTATGTATTTCTTAAGGCATATATGTTTTGTAGACCTACTTGCAAACTTTTCTCTCTTTTCTATAACAATTGTTTGTTTTTTTCGTTCTTTATATGAAAATGTTTGATTTGATTAATAATTTTCTAAATTTTAAGTTATTGAAATCTATTAAAAAAAAGTACAATACAAATAAAATCAAAATAAAATAGGACAGTGAACTATCTCCCGATGGATGATCGGTCGTCAGGAGTTTCCTTTCCACAATTGTGTCTCTGCAGAAACCAACTCTTGACGGTTGTGAATATCGTTGTGGGATTGGAGAAGAGGTGAAAGATTTGAGTTTGATATGACATATTTATTAAGGAAAGGGTTTTGGAATTTAAGAAAAGAAGAAAAGAATATATATGGGTTTTGGAATTTAAGAAAAGGAAAGAAAATAATATTATATATATAATTTATGTGTGTGTGTGGTGGATATATATATATATACATTATCTATGTATTTGTGTGGTGGAGAATTAAAAAGAAAAGAAATATGGAATTTTCAAACCCCCACTTTCTCACATTCTCTCTAGTTTAGACGAACTTCAACTATCGCACCACCGACGTCCACATCCTTTCCTCTGTCAAGTTGCAACCACACCGCTCCGACCTTTATGTCGCCGGATATGCTCGCCGTTGGTCCTCCTCTCTTCCAGTTGTTGTCCTCTGTAGAACGTCGTCGTGAGGTTCGTGGTTTTGAGATAAGATCTAAATGATTTTCATGGTTTTGTTGAGGATCTTGAATACCCAATAAATAACGTGTTTAATTATCATTTCAATCGTGATTTTGGAGAGATTGAATTTGAAAGTTTGAAGGAGTTTAAAAGGTCGTTAGCGTGCTGTCAAACAGAGTTAAGATGATTTTGGCAAGATTTTGGTAAGATTTGGGGCTTTGTGACTTGTTCAGTTTGAATATAATTTATATGAATTAAGTTCTTAAGTTTTGTTATTGATTTTAGCATGATTAAGGTTAAATTTTTCTTTTGATTTATGTAATTGAATAATCATTAGACATAAATTGAATATAGTAGATTATTATACTATAATTGAATAATCATTAGATCATAAATTGAATAAATTGAAATATATAGATTATTATAATGTAAAACTTTATTCAAAAAAAAAATGAATATACAGTAGATTATTATAAAAAATTGAATATACAATAAATTATAATAAAAAAATTGAATATACAATAAAATGAATATATAATAAAAAAATCATTTATTATTCAATCCCTAACTATCTGGAGCCCGTCTTAATAACGAAGACACTTCCTTCGATTATGTCCTAACTGGTTACAAAACCCACATCGTTGTCGATAGCTGGTTCTGTCCAATTCATCTCGTTGTGATAACGTGAACTTTTCGGGTGTCAGTTTTTGTTTATCGTTTCGGGTGTCAGTTTCAAATTCAAAAGTTCAACAAAGCAATTGAAGATTTCAAAGGAATAAATCGGAGTTGTCTAAGTTTTTTTTGACAACATTAGTTTAGAGCAATAGACTTACACTGATGGAGGATTCAAATATGGTGGATAACGACAAATCTATCAGAGTACATAAATGGAATCCTCAAAGGACTCGAATGTTGCCTATAAATGCTCTTGCTCCGATAACATTCTTCAAATGCGTGAACTATTTCGAGAAAAGAAGAGCAGAAATAAGGGATGCATTGGAGCATCAAGATAAACCTAGGACCTGTTGATCCTGATGTTTTGTACGACCACCATTCATCGATCATATGTTGTATGGCGAGATCGTACTATTGGAGAAATATCTTGCAGACGTCGAGAGGCAGGATTTATTCAGTTGGACTGGCATCTGATCACAGCCTTGGTCGAGAGATGGAGGCCCGAGACGCATACATTCCATATGTCTGTTGGAGAGTGCATAATCACTCTACAAGACATAGAAGTGTTGTTGGAGTTACCTGTTGACGGTGAGCCGGTCACCGGAGTGATGTACGATGACTAGTTAGAAGTTTGTCAACTGTACCTCGGTGCGAACCCCACTGCCGACAAGATTAAAGGATCGAGGTTAGTTTAATAGGGTTAGGAACACAATTTCGTGAGCTCACAATGATGCAGACGAGGAAACCGTCATAAGATATGCACGAGCATATATACTACAAATGATGGTGGAAGTCTGTTTTCAGATAAATCAAGTCATTTTGTTCACTCGATGTTCCTGCCATTGTTAGCTAACCTCCATGATGTGGGGCGGTATTCGGAGGTGGAGCATGCTTGGCATGGTTGTATAGACAACTATGCAAAGCAACAAGACCTGAGGTTCGAGAGATAGCTGGGCCTCTCATACTTTGCAACTATGGCTTGGGAGCGATTTCCAACAATGGCTCCATAGCTACACCATGTTAATGACGCTCAGTTAGTTGGACGAGCCTACGTTCTCGGTATGTTGTTTTAATTCAATTTAATTTTTATATCACTGATTAGTTAATTTAAATTCTAAATTATCAATTTAAAAATTTAGGTGGAGAGACAAAATTTGTGTGACTAGGACAACCACACATGTAGTCAACTAGTATAGATACATGTTTGATCTGCTTCACCTGAACAGTACATTACACTAAACCTAATTGATTATTTTATTCACATTTTTATTTTATTTTCTTAATATTCTCTAATATAATATTTTTTGTTTCAGGTTATTTGGGCCGTACAAAATTATTGTGCATACTTTGCCTAATTTTTGTACGAATGGTCAAAACATATGGCGGAAGATGAGTCATCTCATATGTTTTCACATTGGTGAGTGGCATCTTCCTGACAGGGTGATGAGACAATTTGGTTTTCAGCAGGATATCCCATCGCCTTGTAATACTGAACCCGTACTGCATGATATTGACCTAAGGACTGAGATTGGTCCGAAAAAGTTGCGCATTTGGTAGTGCGATGGCACTATCGTGCAAGTTTATTGCAGTGGGGATTTCTCTTGAACAGTTTGACATAATGTCACTCCAGAATATATTCATTGGTATAATAATAATCACAAGGCGCTACATCACTCGTCGGGAGCAACTGTGGGTCATCTGGTAAATGAATGAATATTATCTATTTTTTAAATTTAAATTTATTTTAAATATTGTCTAATTGTTTTATAATTCTCAGAGATCGAACAACAGTAACTCCGTGAGTTTGCGAATGATCCGAACCAGGTTCTTGCTATATGTAGTGACAACCAAAGCATATGGAAGAAATTCATTATATGTACGATATACCTATTGTTCCTCCACCAGCTCCTAGACGTAGAGGACCTGTTCGGAAAGAGGATGAGTTTGATGAGGTTGCACATAATGTGAAGAGTTGCCCCCTATGACGCAGACGCAGAGTCAAACTGATTATGTTAGTCCGATGATGATGATGCAAGCATTTGGTTCAGGACATTATGACTCAGAGGCTGGTTCTTCGTCTTCATACGTGCATGGACATGGTTGGGGTCGTGGAGAGCATAAAGAATATTTATATTATGAAGCGCCTGCAGAGGTACTAAGCAACATCAAGAAGAACCCAAGCAACTCAAGTTCGAAGTCATGACGACAACCAGCTCGAAATCGACGACGTCCGCTCTTGTGGGACACATTGATTTTTGTAATTATTTTTATATAATGAGATATTTAATTTACATTTTTTTTATTTTTATGAGTTATTATTTATTTTTAATTTATTCTTTTTAGAGTTTAAATAAAAATAATAAATTATTTAGAATTTTTTATAAAATGGAATTAAAAAAAAAAAAGAAGAAGAAAAGGATTAGAAAGAAGAAGTGAATGTTAATAATTAAAAAGAAAAAAAAAGGAAAATTTAGCGTATTCTCGCTCTCTATCAAAATCTCTCTCTCGCTCTCGCTCAAATCTCTCTCTCGCTCTCTCAAACTCTCGCTGTCTCTCATAATCTCGCTCTCGAATTTGATTAGCTCGTTAGCTCGTTAGCGGCAAAAAGAAGAGAGATTCATTAGCTCGTTATTTAGTCAGACTTGCTGAGATGACAAAATCTTTTTGAAAACAACAAATATTTTCCTAAAAAAAAAAGGTCGAGGGTTCAAAATTCGACCTATCTAGGTCGAATTTTCAACCCTTGACTTATTTAAAACAACAAATATTTTTACAAATAGTTTGAAAAAACACAAATATTTTTACAAATAGTTTGAAAACAACAATATTTTCCTAAATAGTTTCTAAAAGTACAATATCCTTTTTAATTTTTCCCATCATGGATATGTTTTAAAACATACATACACCCAAAAAAGATTTCATAAATTTTATTTTCCTTAAAAAAAAAAATGGTAATAAAGACAATTTTTTATGGAGCTTCTTTCTCGTTTCAGAATAAATAAACCAAATATATAACATGATTTGATACAAACATCTCTCCTTTAAAAACTACAAATATTTTTGCAAAAAATTCTTTGCAATGTTCTAAATTAATAAACATCATTATTTAAAAGAAATACAAATTTTCCTATAACGAACATTGGGGTTTTGAGAGGTTATTATATTAATATTCTTGAAGTGATAGAATTTATTTTGGAAACTATTTAAATTTAGACAAAATTTTCTAATGAGTTTTCGACACTCATGATTAATGTTGTTGATTTATTTATTCCAATAGTGATCAATAAAATATGAGACATCTAAAAAATCAAAATCTTTTTTTTTTTTTTAAACAAAGATCATTTTGTTTTATTTTTTCAATCAAAGAAATCAATACGAGAAAAATAAAATTTTGTTCTTTGAATGATGTTGTGAGGTAATAATACCTTCACCATATACAAAAGACCTCGTAATCATTTATTTTTTATTGACAGATATTTTATATATTATGATATTTAGTCATACACTTTCAAATTAAGCACATTTACAGCTAATCTCATTATCTTTTTATAATTTAATGGGCTTTACCACACTTAATTGCAATATTTGGAGGTAAAAAATCAGAAGAAATTTTTTTGTAAACGAGAAATGAATCAATAATTTAAACATTCAAGTGTTACATAATTCATTTTACGGAAGGATATAGTTTGTAAAGGATTGATGATACTATTTTTCCCAAAAAAAAAAAAAAAAAAAAAAAAAATTAATGAAACCAAACCATTCAGGACTTGAAATAAGTTTGTCCCACATCGGCCAGTTATGATAGTTTGAAGCAAGACGCTGATTATAAAACGGCGTTTCATTGACAAGAAAAATCATACCTTTCTCGGCCTTTTGGCTAAGATCAAGTGTAGTATCTGTTCTTATCAGTTTAATATCTGATACGTGGGCCATCGGTCCACATGATATTAAATTAATTTTTAAAGGGGGAGAGTCCATCATGGTAGCTTGCTGCCAGGGCCCTCGAGCGTCGTCCATGCGTTGCACTACAGCTTGGGCCTGGCGCACCCCTCCAAACTATTAGTTTAGAAGTTTTCTTCTTTTTTGGCTCTACAGTGCTAAAGGAACTATTTTTTTTTTTTTTTATTAAATGACGTTTCTAATTTTCTTTTATGATCTTCATGAACATTTTCTCTATTTTTAAGGTAGTGTATGGTAGGGGGAACAAAGGAACTATAAGTGGATTCCAGTTCCTCGGATGTTCTTCTGAGTGGTGATTTTTAGAGTTTTTGTAATTTTTGCTTATTTTGGTTGTTGTAATACTTCGTGAAGTTCCCTAGTAACTGATAAGGCAATTTATGTTTGGTATCTTTTAATATAAGCTTTGTTTTTGTTGTAATTTTTGTCATCTTCTCCATAATTTTAAATTTTCCAACTTTAAATTAAAAGGGTCCCTTCGAACATTTACAAGCTTTAATTGTATGGAAAATCACAAATATTTTTTTAAAGTTAAACAAATCACTTTAAATTTAATTTTATTATTTTTTTTCTTTTTAAATTTTGTTTGATCCGACTCTGACCATCTCCGACAACCAATTTTGATCACCCCAACGACCGACGACCACTTTCATGCTATCGAGCCACCTTCGTCTACCTTCGTCTACAAATTGCGATGAAAATCACCTTCGATGATCATCTTTGAGCGAACAACTCTGACGACCAACTTGAGGCTCCGACAATCACATTTGACGACAAACTCCAACAACCAACTCTTAATACCACCTCTGATGCGACTTGACAATCTCATCCGACTACAATCTCTAACGAAAATAATTTTGATAATTAACTTCGACGAACACTTTCGTCTGACCAACTCCGAGATTCGAAAACCACCTCTGATGATAAACTTTAACAACCAACTTCAGTATATCTTCATGTAACCAACTTGCTCCAACACCCACCTACGACTACAAATTCCAGCAAAAATCATCTTCAATAATTAACTTCAACAACTACTTCCGTCAACTATAAGACTGATGATGGTTAAAATATGTTGTAGGGTGGTTGATTATACAAAAATATTATTTTGTTTACATCAAGTGTAATATGTATACGTAATGAATTCACATATCGAATAAGTGTTAAGAATATTTAAATAAAAATATGTATGTAGTGAAAAGTATGTAATATATATAAAAAAAAAATAAAATGAATTTTTTTTCCTGGAACATTTTCCAATAAGAATTAGTAAAAAATATAGATTTGCTATTTGATGATCTTCCAAATTTAGAGGAAATGAAAGAGAAACTATTGAAGAAATGTGGTGACATTCTATTGGTTGTTACAGTGATGAGGGAGATTTAATTAAAATAAATTCATGACATGGTAAAAATATAAAGCAACAATGGGAAGAAGAAAAAGAAGAAGCTGATAATGAAATTAATGGAGAAAAATTAGCTAGAATCAAAAGTTTTGATTTTGCTTTAGTTTCTAATTTTTTTAACCATATTTTTACAAGAAATTTAATGGGTTAATTGTTGTTTTATTGCCCAAGAAAGAAAGAAAGAAAGAAAAGTTCTAAAAATTAAAAGAAAAAAAATTGCAATCCATATTTTATTCAAACAAAGATAGGTAGAATTATTGAATAAAAAAGTTTCAAAGCAAAAATAGTAATCATAAAAGCATATTATTTAGAGTTCAAAAAATTGTATTAGATACCAGACATATGAACTCAATCTTGCATCCCAAACACAGACATATGCGCTAAGTTTAAAAGTCTTCTTCGTTGGTCCAATCAGTAAAATAATAAAACCTCATTTTTATTTACAAAATTTATCATGTTTGATTTTAAAATATAGTAAAATTTGCAACTAGAACAACTAAGTTAAACTCCTAACTTTGGATTAAAGCAACAATTGGATAACATGCTTCATTAGGTTTTACTGATTTTCTCTTTCAATTGTAAGGTAGGTAACAAAGGAACTACAAGAGTAGTCCTATCCCAGTTCCTCATATTTTTGAAATTTTTTTTTTGTGATTTTGGCTCTCGTTTTTGCTCTTATACCTAACTTGTCGTCTCCCATCTTCATTAGAGCGTTTGGCTACCTTCTCGCCGGTCGTTTGTACACATTTTTCATCGTCGATCTTGGAAATATATGTGACTCTTCTCCTTGAATGCATGTTTATATTTGTTTAGGATTATCGTCGATCATTTAGGGTTTGCAAAGGGTTCGTGCCTACCATTTATTAAACGATCTCTCAACTTTTGTTAAATGATCGTGTATTCGTTCTTAAGAGACCGCTTAAGATAATACTAGGCAAGCGTTTAATACTCGATTAGAGAAATGTAAATGATCGTTTAGAAAAAAATGTGCAATCCTTTAGTGATGTTTACAAGATCGCTTAGTTGTTTGTTGCACGATGGTTAGGTATTTGTTACGCGATTGTTTATATATTTGTCATACAATCGTTTAGTTGTTTGTTACGTGATCATTTAGTTGTTTGTTATCCGATCGTTTTTTATGTTACTCAATTGTTTAGTTATTTGTTATGCGATCATTTAGGTTTTATATGCGCTCGTTTACTTATTGTGGTAATATATACGTTTTGTTACATGTTTCTAAGATGGCCATCCTTGCTGAGAAATATTTTTCTGCTATAGTTTCTTGCCAAGTCCACAAATCTGTGTCCGTTATTAAGAACAAGTTGACAGAAGAGCAGATGAGAATGTTTAAAACAACGCCCTTTGGTCCACTGTTGGATGTAGATCTTGTATTTAATGGGCAACATTTTCACCATTTTCTGTTGAGGGAGGTAACAGATGCGAACTTAGACGTTATATCATTCAACATACTAGGGAAGAAGGTAACATTCTCCCAAGATGATTTTAATCTGATAACTGGGTTGTGGCCGACTAAGAAAATTGTAGAAATATAAACAAGCGGTGAGAGACTGCGACAACTCATTCTTGGACCGAAGGACCTAAATGATAAGGATAGTTCTTGCAAGGATGTGGAGAATGCGTTTGAGAAGTCCACTTTTATAAATGATGAAGATGCCGTCAAGGTTGCATTGACATTATTCATCAAAATGGTGATGATTGGAAAAGACAAAAAAATTCAATTTGATGTGAAGACATTTGGGGTTGTTAATGACCCTGAAGTCTTTAGACATTATGACTGGTCAGCCATCTTTTTCAAACGTACCTTGAATAGCATGAAGACTATCATGCACGGGAAGAAGGAGGCACATGAGACAAAGAAAGTAGAAAATGCTCATTATGCCTCATATTATCGTATAGAGGGGTTTGTACTTGCATTCGAGCTATGTTCTTTCATTTCCATTTCACTTTAGTCTGTGTGTTAATACTGTTGGGGTTGATGCCCTAAATCTCGTAAACCATGTATGAAAAAACTTGTTTGTGATCAATAATATTTGATATTTTATTCACTTTATCTATGAAATATGTGATATTTTAGTTGCATTAACCACAAACCAATAAACTAACATCCAAGTTTATCATTGTAACTTAAACATGTATGTGGGGGCATACAGATGAATCATGTTTAAGTGATAACATAAATGGTCTGTAGTATATGGATAAGACTGGGTACCTTATCCTGGTGACACTATGAGTATGACCCGCTTTGTAGATGTTACAAATGTTGTAAAGTGCTACAAATGATCTGATCCTAATCATTCATGTATTAAACATGTGAGCGGGGATATTCTATACAAAGAAGTTTGTATAAGACCGAACCACGAAATGCTTAGTCTCATTATATAACATCGTTCATAATAGAGACTTTCATTTCACTAGGTTGACCATAGGTAACATGACCTTAATCCTGAGTGAGTTGTGAATTCTTGCTTATGAGGGCGGTCCTTTGATTTGTATGGGTGAGAGTGGCCTGATTGCTGACTCAACAAGCCTACCATTTTGGGGATTCGTCTAATTGGGGAGCTAAGAACTCAGCTACACCAGATGAAATTCACTCCTTCCCCGAAGCACGGGTAAGTAGATAAATTTCTCCCTTAAGGGTTGATTTCGGGTCTTGAACAATGTGGCACCACACCTTCTCCTGACCTGAGAGGGGCTTAGTCATAGTAGGACTACGATCTATTGTTCATTAAAGGGATTAGTGGTACTTAAGAAGTTAGATGTAACTAAAATAAAAAAATGGTAATTTGGCCTAGCTATACTTACGAGCAATTTGTGAAGAGTCATTGTACTGTTGATTAGTTATATCCAATGGATACAGAAATATATCTGTAGTGCGAAGAATGCAGCTGTCGGTCTTTAGTGGAGTGTCCGATAGTTAACGGATGGTGGATAATGTAATTAAAGAGTTTAATTAATTATTCACGTACCGTTGGAGCTTCAAGCTAGTTCATAAGGTCCCCTTGGTAGCTCAAAAGAATTTAGTTGAGAATCAGTTTTTCAGTTAATTTTAATTGTTCAAATTAATAGGAGAGAATTTAATTATATCTGATATAATTAAATTGTTTCAATTATATATGATATAATTGTTATAATATATTTGATACGTTATAGTTTAATTGGAGGAATAAATATTTGAATGTGATTCAAATATATTTTTTATGAATGAGATTCATAGTTGTTAAATTTAATATAAATATATAATTTATATTAAACGCCATAAAATAGAGAAACATAACTATAGTTTATATTGTATATGATGCAATATTAAAACTATAGATTATAAATATAATACGATAGATTGGTTATCATATTTATTTATATTGTTTATTATTTTGAATAGTAATCCTTTTTTTTTTCCTCTCAAAACACCTTCGTGGGTAGTTATGCAGTTTTTATGGAATTTTGGAATAAGGAAAAATGGTTTTTCTTTTCTTAAAAAAAAAATGAAACAGACGTGTGAACAAGTTTACACGAAAAACAAAAAGACTACACGATTGAGAAGATTCCTATGCGATAGTGTTCTTCCTCAATCGTCTTCCTCCTCAGAACTCAAAAAACTCCCTCCTAACTAAAATAGTTAGAGCCCACAACTCCTGGGTTCTCACCCCGAGCATACCGAAGATTTTAAATGGTGATGTCTTCCTTTTTGGTTTGTGAGATTCTTGAAGAAAGTCTTCAAGGCTGCTGTGTTCAAGTTCGTGATAGTTCGAGGGGTTTACAAGAAGAAGTGTTCTTCAAAGATTTAATTTTTTGAACTATATTTCTTGTTTAAAAAGCATGTTGTAATTTTACTTAGAATGCATAATTTGTATGTTTACTGTAAATTCATGTTTTCAACCTAAATGGAATTTGGACGATCCGCTTGTGCTCATGGATTTCCTTTAAAAAATGAGTTCCTTCAAATACTGTATGTGTAACAAAAGCTCCCATATTATAGGTTTGGGCTTATGAAATTTTGTCCACGTCAAGTAAGTTTATAGCCACCAAAGTTAGCAAGGCTTCAACTTTTAGAATTCTTAGATGGACTTGTTCTCGTGCTTCATCTTATAAATCATTGAGTAAGAATGTGTTTTAGCTCAAAAAAGTAAGTAACCAATCACTTAGTAATTATTGACATCTATCATAGTTTCATGCATTATGACTTACTCATTCTCTTATGTACATATGATTGTTTTGACGAGACTTGTACCCAACGCAGTAGAATAAGGTACAACGAGGACCAATTGGAAGGAAGAAGGATTTAGGAGGTTGAGGGGCATGATCATTCTCTTGATACTTATGAGTCCTTTAGGGGACACGATGGGTTGGACCAACATGTTGGAGAGCAAAAAAATCCTCCATCTGATGAATCCCATGTTGGTGCGCAAGATTAGCATATAACTAAGCATGTGCTATAGAGCCCAAATCACGTAGGTCGATTCAGACTAAGCAGGAGAAGGGTAAGAGGGAACATGATGAATCATCAAATAAGCAACATAAGTCCTCAAAATATCGCAATTCCAAATCCTACAAAGTTCTTAGGGAGGAAATTAAAGAAGTTCGAAAAGATTAGTGAACTTGACTACCATGGTCCGTCAGATGAGAGATACCTTTATTGTTCAGCATTATCTGATGGGCCAACAGTTGAACGAAATAAAGCTGCTAATCCAATTTCTAGTTGAGGTATGTATGAATATAATCCTAAAAGATCGTCTGAAAAATGCTAAACAATCATTATGAAAATCCTAAGCGATCGTTTGGAAAATCCTAAACGATCGTTTGGATAATCCTGAATGATCGTGTAGATAATCCTGAATGATCGTGTAGATAATCCTAAACGATCGTTTGGATAATCCTGAACGACCATTTAGATAATCCTAAATGATCATTCAGGATTCTCCAAACGACCTTTTAGAAAATCTTAAACGATTATGTGGATATTTATAAACGATCGTGTAGAAAATCTTAAATGATTATGTAGAATATCTTAAATGATCGTGTAGAATATCTTAAACGATCGTGTAGAATATTTTCTTTACTTGTATGTTTCATGTGGTTTGTTCAGGATAACAATGAAGGGATTCGTGATGGTAATAATAATGATGGTAATGATGATGATGGTGGTAATAATGAATGGACTCATGATGATGGTAATAATAATAATAATGGAGGAACCCCCCACGATGAGTAATCCAAATGTATTAGTGATCAATGTGGGGCTGTTGAGCACAATACCATGGAAGCAACAGTGATGAAAGACTTGAACTCCCCATACAATCGTTCAATCTTAGGAGCCACTTTATTTGGATCTAATGTTATGGAGAGTGCAACTCAAAAGAAAGCCATTAAAATGAAGGTACGACTATTGTATGAATTAATCATCCTAACATTGAAATCAAGGTAAGGCCATTATTATCTGACTGATTTATAGTTTAAATATAGAAGAAAAATGACCTCCCTCAGCATCGGAAAAGGAGAAACTAACCAAGTTTTCACTTGAGGATATGAAAAGGGGGGAAAAGTCACATGCGGTCAGTAACAAAGAGGGATAAGCTCAACCACCTTTCAGTGATTATCAACCATCTCTTCCAAGTGATCCTCAACCACTTTCAAGTGATCCACACCCTCAATTGAGATATTGTACATCGAGGGAACATGATTGTCACGCAGATAGCTTCAAAGCACAACGTTGCTGATCCATTTACAAAGGCCCTTATGGCTAAGGTGTTTGAGGGTCACCTGCAAAGTACAGGTCTATGGGACAGGTCATGTTTAGACTACGACAAGCGAAAGATTTGTAATGGGCGTGTTATGCCCTAGTTTATTATATGTATACTTTGTATATTAATTTGACTTTTATATTGTACACCCAACTAGCTTTAGGTCAAGTGGGAGAATGTTGGGGATTGTGTCCTAAATCTCGTAGGGTTCTATAGTTTGTGTAATGTACAAACATCTTATTTATTTAATAAAGCATATGATATTTTATTTCAATTTTAGTTGCAATAACCACAAACCAATAAACTAAGATCCAATATCTTGTAGCTTAAACATGTATGTAAAGACATACGGGTAGATCATATTTAAGTGATAACCTAAATGGTCTGTAGTAGATGGATAAGGCTGGATACCTTATCCCGGTGATACTACAAGTATAGTCTGCTTTGTAGATGTTACAATTGTTGTAAAGTGCTACAAATGATATGATCCTGATCATTCATGGAGACAAGTGAGGGGAGATATTCTATACAAAGAAGTTTGTATAAGACCAGATCACGAAATGTTTAGTCTCATTATATAACCCATTCATAAGAGAGACTTACATTTCACCAGGATGACTATAGGTAACATGACTTGAATCCCGAGTGAGTTGTGAACTCCTGTCTATGAAGGCGGTCCTTTGATTTGTATGGGTGAGAATGGTCAAATCGCCGACTAAATAAGCCTACCACTTTGGGGATTTGTCTGATTGGGGAGCTGGAAACACAACTACACAAGAAGGAATTCACTCCTCCCCCAACGTCAGGGTAAGTAAATAAATTGCTCCCTTAAGGGTTGATTCCAAGACTTGAACAATGTGGTGCCACACCTTTTCCTGGCCTAAGAGAGGTTTGATCATAGCTGAACTATGATTTATTGTTCATTAGAGGGATCAATGGTACTTAATAAATTGGATGTGACTATAGAGCAAAACGGTAATTCTGGCCCAGTGTACTTACGAGCAATTTGTGAAGGGTCATCGTACTATTGATTGGTTATATCCAATTGATACAGAAATATATCTATAGTGCGAAGAGTGCAGCTATCGATCTTTAGTGGAGTGCCCGACAGTTAATAGATGGTGAATACATTAATTAAAGAAGCTTAATTAATTATTCACGTACTGTTGGAGCTTCAAGCTACAGGTCCATGAGGTTCTCTCAGTAGCTCAACGGGAATAAATAAGAATAAGATTTTGGATTAATTTGATTTTTTCAAATTAATTGAGGGAATTAATTATATATGTATAATTAATTTAATTTTAATTATATATGATATAAGTACTATAATGTATTTGATACATTATAATATAAAGTATACTTGAAAGGAAATAAATATTTGAATATAATTCAAATACTAATTATATGAATTGGATTCATATAATTAAATTTAATATAAATGAGATTTATATTAAAAGCCATTGTTAGTAGAGAAGTGAAACTATATTATATGATTTATATAAATGAGATTTATATTAAAATCCATTTTTAGGATTCATATAATTAAATTTAATATAAATGCAATTTATATTGTATGATAAGGTAGTTATTACACACACATATATATATTAAATATTTTATTAAATAAATAAATAAATAAAATAAAATTTATTAATTTATTAAGAAAAACTAATTATAGGAGGGGGTTGTAACTCCCTCCCCTCCTTTTGCTCTCTCAGACGTGTGAGTGGGAAAGTAATTCCCTTTTTTCTACAGTGTATGAAAACAATAAAAGATAACAGAGTAATTCTCTCTCTACAGAAGGGTTCTGTGAGATCTTTTCTTTTCTTCATCTCCTCTCTCAAAATTCTCCTCTCTCTACCAAAATAGCCAGAGTTCACAACTCCTAAGTTCTCATTCCAAAGAATACCGAGGTAGTCATCATGGTGGTGTCTATATTATTCGAGGGAATCCATTGAAGAATGTTCTTCAAAGGTAAGAGTTCTTGAACCCAATTTTATTCTTCTACATTTATTTTGAGTATGTTGTAATTTTTGTACTAAATGCATATTGTATGTTATTCTTATGTAAAATTCTCTATTTTGTGAAATTGAAAAATTGGGACGATTTGCTTTTGCTCAATGACCTTTAACCGGGTTTCTTCAGCTATTAATAACATACCTTTATATTTTTCATACAGATGTGTCTCATCAACAACGATTACTGAACGTATGCAGTTCAAGAAAATCCCTAATACACGGACCAATTGCCATAAAGACATACTTAAAGTAAGGTCCATCCTTAACTTCAACCTCAAAGATCGTACCCGGATTTGTAAGCTTAAGTACCTCGTCATATGCCCTAATAATAGTATATGATCCGTTCAACTACCCTTGTGCAAACAACAATCCATACTCTCTAGCACGATCAGCCCGTCCGTAACTTATATTCCCTTCAAAATCTCGTCCGACGTCCTCCATGATATCCTTTGGGCGGTATGTTCGACCAACTTATTTGTATTTGGACTTGATTAAGTGTTCAATGACCCAACTTTTTGCTTGTCGATGATTATCCATTCTTATTTCAAGAGAACATGTATGTTCACTTGGATATTTTGTCACTTTGAAGGAATCACTTTCTTTCAAATTTTTTGCTTGGAGCTTCCACTTGCATTTCTACACAAAACACCGTATAGTTAGTAAGATCTTCGTTGACTTCTTTACATGGTAGTCGAAGTTCTTTTTTATTGCACGTATTGAAAATTTAAACAAACAAGTCATATTTCAGAAAGAAAATCTGATCGACCTTTATATCCTCGTCATTTAGATAATCATGAGGTATTGTGATGAGGTCGTCATACGATAGGCCCCTGATGGTCTGGGTATACCTATAATGATAGAGAGTACAAACATGAAACGGAAGAGATCGGAATAAATAAGCACCCTAATTACACTGAATTTGGGTTTTAAAAGCATGCAATAAAACATTTTTAAGGAAGAGGGTTTCAGAATGTTATACCTTTGATGAAAACTTTTCAATTTCAGCTCCTCTCCACGAAATTAGCCTTCAAAAATATAGTAGACCACCAAGAGGATCTTGTCTACTATCCTCTAACTCAAATATTATGGTGGAAATATTGAATTGAGGGCAATTGACTAAGGATGAAGGAGGGTTTTTGAAGAGAAATTTAGTAATTTGGAATTATAGTTGCATGATCCCCTCTCATTGCAAATTATGATAAATTGATTCATGAAAATCATGCAAATGATTGAGCTTAAGCTTTTTGACACCTCAAGGAGATAAACCCAAGTGGGCCAGGTGTTTGATATAAAAGCCTCCACTCCAATGTGGAATTTTCAATTTCCAATTTAATTTCATTTTTCAAAATTTAAACTTAATTTTCAAAAAATTAAATATAATTAAATTCAAAACTGAATTTTGAATTTCAAAAATTTGAAAAATATTTTAAATAAAATTTAATTAATTAATTTTTTAAAAAATTTAATATCAAATATTAAATTAATTAAATACCTAATTTAAACATGATTCCTATTCATGTTAATTAAATATTTAAATCAATATTTAAATATTCTAACAGTATGAATTGAGTGCCTTTGGATTATGCGATAAGCATGAAGGCCACGTGATCGTGCAATGCACATCAGGCAACGCATGGCATGCGATCGAGTGGACAACGACTATGCGATGAAGCATGATTGTTTTAACGATCGAGGAGCAAAAGTCGAATATTGTACACCGAGTGATCAAGTAGCCAGTGACTATGCGATGAGCATGCTGGACTACACGATCATTTAGTGCGCGTGCCATGCGACGAGTATTATATAGTCTATGCGATCGTTTACCCCGAGCATCTACGCAATCGAGTAACCAACACAACACGATCTAGCATTAGCCATGTGATCGTTTAGCAAATACTACACGATCGAGTAGAACTTTTCTACACGATTGCATAGCCCAATCTAAACGATCATTTAGCCAGGACTACACGAGNGTGATCGTTTAGCAAATACTACACGATCGAGTAGAACTTTTCTACACGATTGCATAGCCCAATCTAAACGATCATTTAGCCAGGACTACACGAGGCGACCAACCTTTGATCTTTTTCCTCGAAGCAAACAAAATCTCCATGCGTTCGAAGCCTCATCACAAACGACTCAAACAAAAAGAAAAACTTGAATATAGACTTGATTGCTTGTTAATTATGCCAAAAAAACGCAAAGGTCCTTACAAATTAACTTTTGAAATGTAAAGAAAGCTTTAAACAGAGGCAATTATCCTGAAATTACCCATAAACACATCCACAAACACATTTAACACTTAAAACGCTTAGTAGAATACTTAAAATCCACTAAGATTGTAAATGAAATTCAATATAGCAATGGAATTTGGAATATCAGAACAACCTGGCTCTGATATCAATTGAAGGAACTATAAAACTAGAGAACCAGTAAGCGGAAGCGGATCATTCTAAGTTCCATTGAGAAAAAACACACAGAAACAGTTATGCATAGAGAATAAATTACAACATGATTTTTAAGTAAATACAAGGGGATCGAGTATAATACCTTTGAAGAAATCTTTCTTCACGTACTTTCCTCGATCAGTCTCCAATGTGTCCAAACTAGAACACGAATGCATCGATCAGAACTCGATCTCAATGAGCAACTGGAAGATCTTCGATCACTAGTGAGTATAACTTGATCCTCGATCCTCGAACAAAATAAGACACCACCACAAGGTTACCTTGGTATTCTTATTGTGAGAATCCTGGAGTATTGGGCTCTGTATGATTTTGGATAGAGGAATGGAGGAAGTAAACGATTGAGTATACGTACAAACGATCGTGTAGAAGAAGAAGCCTATCGTATAGACTTGATACTCGATTGTTTAGTAATGAGTAACTATTGTATAGTAAACTCGATACTCTATCATTTAGTCTCTGAGGCTATTTTTTTGTAAAACTAGTTTTTACTCGATAGTGAATTCTTGTGAGATGATACGAATGGCTGAATTGAATTTTTTTTTTCTTTTTATCTCATAGTTATCATAAAGAAGCTAATAACCTCCCAATCAAGTCGGTTATTGAGAAAAATAATTATTAATTATCATATAATTAATAAGTTATAAATACATCCAATAACTAACTTATCATATTAATAACCTTTAGTTTTAATATTGCATCATATGCAACATATAAATCATAGTTCTTTTTCTATTTTATGGTATTTAATATAAATTATATTTTTGTTAATTACTCCAATCAAATAATAATGTATCAAATACATTATATCATATATAATCAAATTTCCTCTTGTTAATTTGAATACTTCAAACTAACTCAAAATCTGATTCTCAACCTGAATCCATTGAGCTACCAAGGAGACCATATGGATCTGTAGCTTGAAGCTCCAACAGTAC
This sequence comes from Benincasa hispida, assembly GCF_009727055.1. Classification (NCBI taxonomy): domain Eukaryota; kingdom Viridiplantae; phylum Streptophyta; class Magnoliopsida; order Cucurbitales; family Cucurbitaceae; genus Benincasa; species Benincasa hispida. The sequence goes on from NC_052359.1 coordinate 37,411,282, forward strand.
GTGAATAACTGACTAAATTATTTAATCATGATATCCACTATCTGTTAATTTTTGGGCACTCCACTAAAGATTAACAACTGCACTCTTCGCACTACATATATATTTCTGTGTCCATTGGATATAACGAATCATCAGTGCGATGACCCTTCACAAATCGCTCGTAAGTACAGTATGACCAATTTATCGTTTTGCCCATGTAGTTACATCTAACTCCTTAAGTACCATAGATTCATCTAATGAACAATAAGTCATAGTCCCACTATGACTAAGTCCTCTCTTCCCAAAAGAGGGTGGGACCACTATGTTAGAGACCCGGAATAAGCCCTTAAGGGAGCAATTTATCTACTAACCCCTACTTCGGGGAAGGAGTGGATTCCATCTTGTGTAGTTGAGTTCCCAACTCCCCAATCAGACGAATCCCCAAAATGGTAGTCTTGTTGAGTTGAAAATCTGACCACTCTTACCCATATAAATCAAAGGACCGCCCTTATAGGCAGGAGTTCCCAATTCATTTAGGATTCAGGTCATGTCATCTATGGTCATCCTAGTGAAATGTAAGTCTCTATTATCAACGGTGTTATATAAAAGGACAAATTATTTCGTGGTCCGGTCTTATACAAACTCGTATAGGATACCCCCGCTCGCATGTCTCCACATGAATAATCAGGATCAGATCATTTGTACCACTTTACAACACTTGTAACATCTACAAAGCGGGCCGTATCCGTAGTGTCACCAGGATGAGGTATCCCTCTTTCATCCGTATACTACAAACCATTTAGCTTATCAGTTAAGGCACGATCCACTTGTATGTCTCCACATACATGCTTAAGTTACATTAAAATAACCTCGGATCTTAGTTTATTGGATTAAGTAAATGCTTATAAAATAACACTTATTTTATTAATAACAATATGTTCATACAAAGTTTACAAACTACAAGATTACAAGAAGATTTAGGATACCATTCCCAACAATCTCCCACTTGTCCCAAAGTCTAGGGAGACTAATGTACAATACAAAGACAATACAAAAATACAATAAACTAGGACATACACTATATCCCACTAACATCTCCCACTTACCCTAGACAAGGTGCCACATCCCGCAGACCTAGACTTTCTAGATGACCCTCGAGCACTTTAGCTGTGAGAGCCTTTGTAAATGGATCAACAACGTTTTGCTCCGATAGGTTCTTCGTGACAATCACCTCACCGCGATGCACAATCTCCCGAATCAAATGATATTTCCATTCTATGTGCTTGCCTCTTTGGTGACTCCGAGGTTCCTTAGAATTTTTCATAACCCCACTGTTATCACAATAAAGTTTGATCGACAAAGAAATATTTGGAATAACTTCCAAATCAGTAAATGACTTCCTAAGCCAAACAACCTCTTTAGTGGCATCACAAGCAGTTACGTATTTAGCTTCCATAGTGGAGTTTGCGATGGATCCTTGCTTGATTCTTCGCCATACTATAGCTCCTCCATTCAGAGTTAAATTGACCCTGACGTTGATTTCCGAGAATCTCTATCAGTCTGAAAGTCAGAGTCTGTGTATTCTGTAAGGATCAAATCCTTATCTCCATACACGAGCATATAGTCCCTCGTTCTCCGAAGATACTCGTGGATCATTTTGACCGTCGTCCCGAGATCTAATCCTGGATTGGGCTGATATCGATTAACAATCCCTACTGCATAACAAATGTCAGGTCTAGCACATAACATTTCATATATAAGGCTACCAACATCCGATGCATAGGGAACCCATCTCATTTCCTCAACCTCTTGAGGTGTCTTAGGACACTGTTCCTTAGACAAAATTGTAAACCCCGTACTCCATTTTTCCTACATAAGTAAGTAACAAGCGTGTTAAGTAAAATTATGAAAGGAGGTAAAGAAGGTAGGCCGATGGAGGAAGGAAAATTCTAAGTGATAGAAATACTGAGTCAAGGGTGATTTTTAGATAATATAAAAAGTGAAAATTTGCTAAGTATGGAAGCAAAGTGTAGGCATGCGTTGATGGAGAAGTGTGGACGCATAGGGTTGCGTGTGTAGCAACCAAGGCTTGTAGAGGTTAAGTGTTAAGGGCAAGGGTAAACTATGCATTGGTACTAAGGATGAACGTATGGGTTGAAAGGCATGATGCATTGTTAAGGCTTGTGGCAGCCTCAAGTGCGTGGTGCAATGGTGTTGGACGATTGTGTAGCAGATGAGCGGTGCTATACGATTGGGTATGCGATCGTCTAGTAAGTGAACGATACTACACGATGAGGTAGGTGATCATGTAGACGGGCGCTGGGCGATCGTGTAGTAATTGCGCAGAGCTGAACGATGCACTAGACGATGAGCTGCACGACAATCGCTAGACGATAGAAATTAGGCGATAGATGATGGACGTCGGGCACTAGACGATAGATGTTGGGCACTAGACGATAGACGNTAGATGATGGACGTCGGGCACTAGACGATAGATGTTGGGCACTAGACGATAGACGTTGGGTGCTAGATGATAGACATTGGGCACTAGATGATGGACGTTGGGTGCTAGACGATAGACATGAGCATTAGATGATGGACGTTGGGTGCTAGACGATAGATATTGAGCACTAGATGATGGACGTTGGGTGCTAGACGATAGACATTGGGCGCTAGATGATAGACGCTGGGCGTTACATGATGGAGTATGCGATGTATGCAAGGCATTGAAACTCGATGCACGCTAAATTTATATTATGAGGCGAAGGCCTAACGTGGGTTATAAAGGAAGGGAAGGAAAAACAAATTTATTGAAGAAACTCACTAATGGGAATATCCGAAAGCACTAAGTGTTGGATGAGGTGGCAGTTTGATCCCTTAACAGGGGAGGTGGAAGGAAGCATAAAAGGGAGAGGAACTTATGAAGCTGAGTTTTGGAAAATGACTTGAGAAAATTAAGTGAGATTGGTGCTGTTTGAAAGCTGGGAGAATCTAGTTTTTGAGGTTATTATTCCGGAGAAAGATCTCACACAGAGAAGAAAAAAAAGTGAAGAATTTGCAGAAGGGGTAGATTCTCAGATTAATTAGAGCCCAGAGTGAAGATTGAAAGCTCCAGGATAAACTACAAGAAATTTTCGGCTGATATTTTGAAGGTAAGAAACTCAATTTTAAACAAGTTTGTAGAAGGAAATTTCTTAACAAGAGTCCTGGATTTTGAGTTATGAATTTTTGAAGTTGGAATAGGGAATCGTGCGTAAGCAGACAGCTGCTTGGGAAGATTAAGCAGGCAGCTCACCATAGTGAGCGAAAGCGAGCGAGCGATAAGAAAATGAGCGAGAGCGAGAGTTTGTTAAGGAAGAGGAGGATCTCGCAGGATGAAGATCTCGCTGGAAAGTCACAAATCTCACTGGAAAGTTACAAATCTCGCTGGAAAAGTCACAAATCTCGCTAGAAGTGGAAAATCTCGCTCATGAGGGTGATCTCGCTCCTAATGATCATCTTAGTAGTAATGTTGTTTTGTTGGTAAAAGTTTCATTAGTAAGTGAGCTACCTGATGCTTTTTGCTGAGAATTCTAAGGAATCTAACCGGGGATTATGTCCTTTCAGGCCAAGAAGAACTAGGAGAGGCATATAAACCGTTTAAGAGCCCGATGAGCTGTGAGTGACTATAAATATTTTATAAATATTTTAATAATCCATGCTTTATTGACAATTACTTTTATGTTGGTTATTTTACAAGAAATTCCAAGCAATGTATTTCTCTAAATTTTATGAACGCATGCTACAAAGTTTATGAAATATGCTTTGGTACAATGGTTGAACCATGGTAGTTTTCAAAAGGAGATTCTATGACATATTTATATTACAAGTATTTGTATTATGTTTTAAAGCATATGTGCTCTTAATGTTGTTGAGCATGCGTTAGCAAATGATATTCTTATGAAAACTATGATTTATGAGATCAAGCTTTCAGTAAACTTGTTTTATGAAAATGTTTTTCTATCGATATTTTCAGCTCAATACTGAAGTACAAGGAGAAGGTATCCGAGCTGTACTACCTAGTTTCAGTTATGTTATGATTTTGATGCTGAAGTACATATAGAAGGTATCAGAATAATTCACTTAGTTTAGTGATAAGCAGTGATACCTTGCTTCAGTTATGATCATTGACATCAGAATCTAGTTTGCTCTACGTGCACGTATGACAGTTAATCAGTTCAGTAGGATTGAACCACGAGGGTTCTTTTCTAGCATTGGCTATAAAGTGCTGAACAAAAGGGTTCTCACTATAGCCCATACTTATGTTTGAGAGATCGAACATAAGGGTTCCCTCTTAAACATGATACCTGAAGATAAGATTGAACCACAAGGGTTCTTTCTTAGCATTGGCCAGAAGGTGTTGAACAAAAGGGTTCTCACCCCAGGCCAGGCTAATGTTTGAGAGATTGAACAAAGGGGTTCTCTCTTGAACATGATATCCGACGTTGAGATTGAACCACGAGGTTCTCTCTCAATTGGGAATTAGTTTAGCTATGTTTTCAGATACAATGGTTTTAAAAGTTTTATGTACACGTTTGCTGGCATGTTTTAGTTACAATATTATGTTTTCTTGTTTTCAATTTAAGCATGATATTTATGTTTTTATTAAGTCACTCACTGGGCGAGTAGCTCATTCTTTCAAATGTTTTTCTTTTCCCAGGTAGTGGTCATCTTCCCAGAGGTTAGCTGTCATCCTGCTCTGCCACTCAAGGACTCCAGTTTAAAGTCCAAAGTCAAGAGAAAAGTTTTAGGTGTTTATTCTGTAAATGTCTGTACATATGTGTTGCTCATATTAGGGACTAGTAAAGTGTATTGAAACCGTTGAACTCTATATGTGTTAATATGATGTAATTATATTGTTGTTGATCCCTGGTGTTCTAAGGTTATTTTTAAAGTTTCATTAGTTTAGTGAATGTTATATATGTATTCTAGGGATCTAAGTAGGTTAAGGATGTTAGTTAGGCAGCAAGTGCCACAAAAAGGTTGGTAACTACTATCGTCACATTCACTTCTGGATTAAGAAGGGTAATCTGGGAGGGGGTGTGACAAAAATAATTCCATGCCTGAAAGGTAATAAACCCTTCTTAGAATTATGCATTGAATATTTAACAAGCATCTTGTCAATGTACGATGCTTGAGACAAGGCCAACCTTTTGTTCTTACGATCCCTTACGATATGGATCCCTAGAACAAACTGCACCTTTTCCAAATTTTTCATTTCGAATTGGGCGGCTAGCCATTTCTTAATGTCAATCAGAAAACCTACATCATTCCCAATGAGTTGTATAGCATCCACATACAACACAAGGAAAGCTACTGAGTTGTTGATGATTTTCTTATAAACACAAGACTCATCAACATTCTGACCAAAGCCATAAGATTTGATCGCAGTATCAAATCGTATATTCTAAGATCTAGATGATTGTTTCAGTCCATAAATGGATCGATTAAGCTTGCAAACTTTTTTCTCTTGATCTTGTTGAATGAATCCTTCTGGTTGAGCCACGTAGATGGTCTCCTCAAGATTACCATTCAAAAAGGTAGTATTGACTTCTATTTTCCATATCTCATAGTCATAATATGTGGCTATGGACAGGAGAATCCTCATAGACTTTAACATGACAACAGGTGAGAAAGTTTCTTCATAGTTCAGTCCCTCGATTTGGGTATAACCCTTTGCCACAAGTCTAGCCTTAAAAATCTGTACCTATCCATCTACACCTCTTTTCTATTTGTAGATCCATTTACAACCTATAGGTTTTACCCCATCAGGTTGATCTACAAGCTTCCAGACGAAATTGCAGTACATAGACTTCATTTCCTGATTCATGGCTTTGATCCATTCATCTTTGTCAACATCTTCCATTGCTTGCTTATAAGACAACGAATCCTCAACCGCATCATCAGATATGATGTTTTGGGCTTCTGGTAAAACCATGTAGCATACAGGTGGGTTCATAACCCTCCTACTACATCGAGACATTCTCAACTCTTGAGATGGTTGACTAGATGAACTGACATCCATAACTCATGTTGATCTATCAACCTATTCAAAACTCTTGTTGAAGTCTCAGTAGTTATTAGAAATCTCATTTAAAACAAGTTTACTTTGTGGCTTATGATCTCTCGTGTGGTCTTCTTCCAAGAAGGTAGCGTTTTTCGATACAAACACTTTATTTTCACTAGGATCATAGATGTATTTACCTCTTGTTTCTTTGAGGTAACCTACAAATAGGCATACTTTCGAACAAGGTTCCAACTTTTTAGGGTTAGCAAAAAGCACATGGGCTGAACATCCCCAAATTCTGAAGTGGCGTAAACTACCTTACGGCCCCTCCATAACTCAAAAGGTGTTTCAGAAACACTGTTTGAGGGAACATTGTTCAAAATGTAAACTGTAGTCTCTACTGCATATCCCCAAAATGAGTCTGGAAGATGAGCATAACTCATCATAGACCTAACCATATCCAACAGGGTTCTGTTTCTCCTTTCTAATACACCATTCTGCTGAGGTGAACCTAGGGCTGAGAGTTAAGACGTGATTCCATGTTCTAAAATATAGTTCTGGAATTCTAAATCCATATACTCTCCACCACGATCAGATCATAGTGTTTTTATCTTTTTACCTACAAGTTTTCAACTTCAGTCCTATACTCCTTGAACTTTTCAAGAGCGTCAAATTTATGTTGCATTAAGTATAGATACCCATATCTAGAATAATTATCTATGAAAGAGATGAAATATTCATACCCACCTCATGCTCTTACACTCATCGGACCACAGAGGTCTGAATGTATAAGCTCCAAGGTTTCCTTAGCTCTATAAACTTTTCCAGTAAAAGGTCATTTGATCATTTTGGGTTTAAGGCAAGATTCACATACTGGCAAAGAGTTTTCTTCTAAACTATTTAGAAGTCCACTTTTCACCAACTTTTTAACCCTATTGAGATTGATGTAACCTAACCTTAGATGCCAAAGATGGGCATTTTCTTTAGGAGAAACTCTTGGTTTTTTTTACAGTTGTTGCCATTTTGAACATTTCAGTATTAAGCAAGAATTTTATGACTAACGACCTCAGTACATACAAGTTATTTTCCATTGAACGAAAACCTATCTCTAAACCATTCTTAAAAATAAACAATTTATTCTTAGAAAAGAAGATAGAATAATTCTGTTCAATCAGACAATAAACTAAAATTAAGTTATTCTTGATATGAGGAACTACATAAACATTATCTAATAACAGATACCGCTTCTTGTCTAAAAATAACTTAGGCCTACCTACAGCAACAGTTGAAACGACCTCACCAGTACCGACTCTAAGAGTCAACTCTTCAACTTCTAACTTTTTCCAGGAACTAAATCCTTGATGGGAAGAACACACGTGGTTAGTGGCCCCTGAATCAATTATCCAGGCACAATCATCATTGTCTACCAAGCACATCTCCAAGATAAATAAATCAGATTTACCATCTTCGAAGTTCTCCTTTTTCTGGAGAGTAGTGAGATCAGTATCAGAACTTATATTATAACCTCCAAGTTCCATTTCAGAGAACAATTCTCGTCGATGAACTTCATCAGAGTCAGCAACAATTGCTTTCTCTATTAGTCCCTTGACATTTAATAAAGACTAGAAATTATCTTGGGAACTGACACCACTGGTTTTATTGTCATCAATCCCATTTTGCTTAAAAAGTGGGGACTTACATTCAAACAATTCTTGCAATGAGTCCATGATCTCATGTGCAATGACCATGTTCTCAACCCTTTTGGCCAATGCATCAGGTTTGCTAGCCAAAATATGAAGTCGAGCCTTCAAATTAGCCTTCATCCACACCTCATATGCATTACAAACATTTTCCGGTGCGTCAGGGTTTGGGACTTGAGAACACTCCTCAAACATGACAAAATCAAGGTCGTTTACCACGAAATATGTTTTAATAGACTCTTTCCACGTCATGTAATCGATCAAAGTAGAAAAGGCAACTAACGGAAAATCAAACATTAACTTTTTGCTGAAAAACAAACATATTGATCTACGTTAGATTTTAGCATAACTCTTTTAAAACAAATCCAATCAAGTTTAGAAAAATCTAAATGAACCCCATATAACATCTAGTTTTGCAATGACACTTCAATGTTTTAGGAAAAAAGCCACCGAAGGGTAGTCAATTTCTCCTTTCACTGAATTGAGACACTCTCAACTAATCATTATACCAGAATAAGTCTTATTCTTATAACGATTAGCCATCATTGATTTGGTCAAGAAATCATTAACTTACTTAACAATTTTTCGTAAGTGTGATGCTTCATTTTAGATCATAGAGTTCCGCCCCAAGCATCCAACCGAAGGAAAAAACCGATTGAAGCAAAAACTAAAGCGACCCTATCCATTTTTGGATTTTGCCTTGATATTGGCCAACTACATAAACCATCCAGAAGGGAACGCTCGCAGGGCGCCTTGAGGCCGTGCAAGAAGGTCTCACAGTGCAAATCAATGAAAGAGACCACAAAACATGTTGACACACATCCTTCTCCCACTTACTATAAATACTCTTTCCATTCACCTTAATATTGACCCATGCAAATACCATCTGAAGGGAGACGCTCCCTGGGTGCCATGAGGCCAAGTATGAATCTCACGGTGTGAACATTAAGGGAGAAACGTGAGTGGAATTGACCTATCATATATATCTTTTCCTCCCACTGAGTATTTTAAGAACCTAGAGTTTAATTTAATTAACCAAACAATCTATTTATACGGATTCCTCAAAAATGAAAAAAATAGACTATCATAATATATGACAGAAGCATCACCATCGTAGGTGCTCATTCGATTTTGATTTGAATGGACTGGGTCGGACAATTAAAGAATAGAGTTTCATTTTGCAAAGCAATGAAAAAAGCTATTGAATTAATTGAACAAGCGAGTTCAAAGGGAATTCAAGTATTGGTTCCTTCATTATTTTAGCAAAATCCCTGCGGCTTGAGCCAGCACCACTTTTTTTGGAATAAATCAAACAAACAGGGTCAAGTGAGCCCTCTCATTCTCTATAATCCCTATAGTTGCCCTGTATAAGCATTCTTAATACGGTTAATTATTTTTACTAAGTGACTGTTTAAGTTTGCCCAAAAGTAACACTTACTTTGGGAAGTCAAACAACTTTAATCAACATTCATTAAATACTTTAAAAAATATTAATCAACAATTGCATGCTTGTAGCAAATCTATCTAATTCATCTTTCAAGGTAGGTTCCCAGGTAGGGGTGTTCCGTTTTCGTTAGCTTAAATACCCCAGCCTAGCCAGAACCCACCTTAGATAAAAGGTCCCTTATAGATAGATTTATTACAAATTTAATCTTTTATTCAAATCAATTAGACCCTAACCGATTTAAAAGATTAAACTTAAGTATCTAATCTCATTAGAACCGTGATCTTAGGTCTATCTCAATCAAATTTTAAAACTCTTTTAAAACACGATCAAAGCCTAATTTTTATGCAACTCTTGGTTATTGATTTTAATTCTAATTTCATTAATTATAACTCTTAGAATGAAACAATCAAAATCAACTACATTGCTAAGCTAGACATCCATAAGGTATTTATAACTTTTATAAATAAACCTAAGTGTCATGCTTCATGCAATATTCATTCATTACTAATATATAACTTTTTTACATAACGAGTAATGAACTAAGCATACATGCTCTCATACACCCTTATATTATAACACTTATAATATAAAGATGATACATGGATATGCTTAATGCATGCATATATTATAATTCTTATATTATATGATGCATGAGCATGCTTTAAGGTAATTTAATCATGCAAACTACTATATTATAACACTTATAATATAAAGATGGTGCATGAATAAATGCATAACCTATGGTGGGTTTTAAATCTATATGTCATAAATTATGGCATATAAACTAACATACATCACATGTACATTAAAAAAAATTGATGGACTAGGATAATTAACCTCAAAACCGGAAAGAAAAACTAACTATTACAAAGAGTATCAAGTCAACCAGTTCAAACAGGTGAACTAAGTCTTGAACCGCCTGGGAAAAGCCTCGTCATTTGAACATGTAGCATCTCCTTCAGATCGTTGAGTACTGCCTATCGAGTATAAAAGATCGTGTAGTATGGATTGAGTGCCTTTTAATTATGCGATGAGCATGATGGCCACGCGATCGTGCAACGTACATCGAGCAGCGCATGCCATGCGATCGAGTAGACAATGACTATGCAATGAAGCATGATTGTCTAAACGATTGAGGAGCAAGCGTCGAGTATCGTATACCGAGTGATCAAGTAGTCGGTGAATATGCGATGAGCATGCTGGACTACAAGGTCGTTTAGTGCGCGCGCCATGTGATGAGTATCATATACTCTATGCGATCGTTTACCCCGAGCGTCTACGCGATCGAGTAGCCAATGCAATACGATCGTGTAAACTCTTTACTCGATCGCGTAGCATTAGCCATGCGACCATTTAGCAAATACTACGGGATCGAGTAGAACTTTTCTACACGATTGCATAGCCAAATCTAAGCGATCATTTAGCCAGAGCTACACAATGTGACCAGCCTTTGGTCTTCTTCCTCGAAGCAAACAACATCTCCATGCGTCTGAAGCTTCATCATGAATGATTCAAACAAAACAAAAAACTTGAATAAAGACTCAATTGCTTGTTAATTATGCCAAAAAACGTAGGGGCCTTTACAAATTAACTTTTGAGATGTAAAGAAAGCTTTAAACAGAGGCAATTATCCTGAAATTATCCATCAACACATCCACAAACACATTTAACACTTAAAAACTTTGTAGAATACTTAAAACCCACCAAGACTGTAAATGAAATTCAATACAGAAATGGAATTTGGAATATCATAAAAACCTGGCTCTGATACCAATTGAAGGAACTGTAAAACTAGAGAACCAGTGAGCAAAAGCGAATCATTCCAAGTTCCATTGAGAAAGAACACATACATTTACTGTCATATAGAAATAGTTATGTATAGAGAATAAATTACAACATGCTTCTTAAGTAAATACAAGGGGATCGAGTATAATACCTTTGAAGAACTCTTTCTTCACGTATTTTCCTCGATCAGTCTCCAACGTATCCAAACAAGAACTCAAACATAACGATCAGAACTCGATCTCAACGAGCAACTGAAAGATCCTCGATCACTAACGAGTATAACTCGATCCTCGAACAAAATAAGACACCACCATAAGGTTACCTTGGTATTCTCAGTGTGAGAATCCAGGAGTGGGCTCTATATGATTTTGGATAGAGGAATGGAGGAAGTAAACGATCGAGTATGCAATCAAACGATTGTGTAGAAGAAGAAGCCTATCGTATAGACTTGATACTCGATCGTATAGTAACGAGTAACTATTGTAAAATAAACTCGATACTTTATCATTTAGGCTCTGAGGCTATTATTTTGTAAAACTAGTTTTTACTCGATAGTGAATTCTTATGAGATGATACGACTGATTGAATTGAAAAATATTTTTTCTTTTTATCTCACAGTTACCATAAAACAACAGATAACCTCCCACTCAAGTCGGTTATTGAGAAAAAGAATTATTAATTATCATATAATTAATAAATTATAAATAAATACAATAACTAACTTATCATATTATATTTATAACCTATAGTTTTAATATTGCATCATATGCAACATATAAACTATAGTTCTTTTTCTATTTTATGGTATTTAATATAAATCATATTTATGTTAATTCCTCCAATTAAATAATAATGTATCAAATACATTATATCCATTATATCACATATAATTGAATTAATTTAATTATATCATATATAATCGAATTTCCTCTTGTTAATTTGAACACTTCATGTTAACCCAAAATCGGATTCTCAACCTGAATTCATTGAGCTACTGAGGGGACCTTATGGAGCTGTAGCTTGAAGCTCTAATATATGTGAGTAACTAACTAAACTTTTTAATCACGATATCCACCATCCGTTAACTGTCGGGCAGTTCACTAAAGATCAACAGTTCCACTCTTCGCATTATAAATATATTTTTGTGTCCATTGGATATAACCAATCAACAGTGCGATGTACATTCACAAATTGCTCGTAAGTACAGTTGGACCAATTTACCATTTTTCTCCTGTAGTTACATCTAACTCTTTAAGTACCACTGATTTCTCTAATGAGCAATAAGTCATAGTCCCACTATGACTAAATCCTCTCTTCCCAAGAGAGGGTGCGACCATTATGTTAAAGACCCAGAATCAGCCCTTAAGGGAGAAATTTATCTACTTACCCCTGCTTCGAGGAAGGAGTGAATTCTATCTTGTGTAGTTGAGTTACTAGCTCCTCAATCAGACGTATCCCCAAAATGGTAGTCTTGTTGAGTTGAAAATCTGACCACTCTCACCCATACAAATCAAAGGACTGCCCTCATTGGCAGGAGTTCCCAACTCATTCAGGATTCAGGTCATGACACCTATGGTCATCCTAGTGAAATGTAAGTCTCTATTATCAACGGCGTTATATAAAAAGACTAATCATATCGTGGTCTGGTCTTATACAAACTCTTTGTATAGGATACTCCGCTCGCATGTCTCTACATGAATGATCAGGATCAGATTATTTGTAGCACTTTACAATACTTGTAACATCTACAAAGCGGACCATATTCGTAGTGTTACCGAGATCACCAAGATAAAGTATCCCTCCTTTATCCATATACTACAAACCATTTTGGTTATCACTTAAAGCACGATCCACTTGTATGTCTCCATATACATGCTTAAGTTACATAAAATAACTTTAGATCTTAGTTTATTGGATTAAGTAATTGCTTATAAAATAACACTTATTTTATTAATAACAATACGTTCATATAGAGTTTACAAACGACGAGGCTACAAGGAGATTTAGGATACCATTCCCAACACTCATTACGTCAGTAAGAAAACTTGTCTCACTCCTAATGAGCAAGATATCATCAACATAAAGAACCAGGAAAACTACAATTTTGTTGACTATCTTTTTATAAACACAAGGTTCGTCAACATTCTGTTCAAAGCAATAAGACTTGATTGCAATATCAAACCTTATATTCCAAGATCTAGATGCTTGTTTGAATCTATAAATGGACCTTTTAAGCTTACAAACTTTTTACTCTTGACCCTGTTCAACAAACCCTTCTGGTTGAGACATGAAAATACTTTCATCAAGATGTCCATTCAAAAAGGCTATCTTGACATCCATTTGCCATATTTCATATTATAATATACGACAATGGACAAAGTATTCTTATAGATTTTATCTGGCAACAAAAGAGAAGGTTTCTTCATAGTCTACCCCCTCTTTTACAAAATCTCAATGTTACAGTCAATGCCTTCAATTGTTTAAGTGGTCAGACAGAAGTAGAAAACTAATTTTTCCTTTTATTTCTTTTTGCCACAAAACCAATAACCACCCACTAAGGTGGTTGAGAGAAAATAGAAATTTATTATTCAAAATAATAAAATAATATAAATAAATATGATAACTAACTTATCATATTATATTTATATTGAATTATATGTTATATCAAATATAACACATAACCTATAGATAATATTGTATCATATACAATATAAACTATAGTTTCTTTTCTCTATTTTATGACATTTAATATAAATCATATTTATATTAAATTTAACAACTATGAATCACATTCATAGAAAATATATTTGAATCTCATTCAAATATTTATTTCCTCTAATTAAACTATAATGTATCAAATACATTATAACAATTATATCATATAAAATTGAATTAACTTAATTATATCATATATAATTAAATTCCCTTTTATTAATTTGAACAATTCAATTTAACCAAAAAACTAATTCTCAACTAAATTCTTTTGAGCTACCAAGGGGACCTTATGGACCTGTAGCTTGAAGCTCCAATGATACGTGAATAATTAATTAAACTCTTTAATTACATTATCCACCATCCGCTAACATTCGGGCACTCCACTAAAGACCGAAAACTGCACTCTTCGCACTACAGATATATTTTTGTGTCCATTGGATATAACTAATCAACAGTACGATGAGCCTTCAAAAATTGCTTATAAGTACAGCTGGGTAAAATTACTGTTTTACCCCTGTAGTTACATCTAACTTCTTATGTACCATTGATCCCTCTAACGAATAATAGATCATAGTCCTACTATGACTGAACCCCTTTAGGGCCAGGAGGGGTGTGGCACCACATTGTTTAAGACTCAGAATCAGCCTTTAAGGGAGAAATTTATATACTTACTCCTGCTTTGAGGAAGAAGTGAATTCCATCTTGTGTAGTTGAGTTCCCAGCTCTCCAATCAGATGAATCCCAAAAATGGTAGGCTTGTTGAGTCGGTGATTTGGCCATTCTCACCCATACAAATCAAAGAACCGTCCTCATAGGCAGGAGTTCATAACTCACTCAAGATTAAGGTCATGTTACCTATGGTCATCCTAGTGAAATGAAAGTCCCTATTACGAATGGTGTTTTATAATGAAACTAAAAATTTCGTGGTCCGATCATATACAAACTCCTTTATATAGAATATCTCTGCTCGTATGTCTAATACGTGAATGATCAGGATCGGATCATTTGTAGTCCTTTACAACAATTGTAACACCTACAAAGTGGGCCATACTCGTAGTATTACCAGGATAAGGTATCCAACCTTATCCATATACTACAGACCATTTAGGTTATCACTTAAATATGATCCACCTGTATGTTTTCGAATATATGTTTAAGTTACAACGATAACCTTGGATGTTAGTTTATTAGTTTGTTGTTAATGCAACTAAAATATCACATATTTTATAGACAAAGTGGATAAAAGTATTATATATTATTGATTACATAAAAGTTTTTTTATATAATGTTTACAAACTATAGGACTCTACGAGATTTAGAGCATCAACCCCAATACAACCTTCCCACTATGTCGAGGCATTCTCAACTCTTAAGATGGACGTGATGGGGAAACAACTGTTGTTGATGGAGTAGCTCGATCAATCACTTTTGTTGATCTATCTGTAATTTCTCTAGTCATTTCACTCAATACTAATTTACTGCGAGGTTGATGATTCCTAATATGATCTTCTTTGAAGAATGTAGCATTTGTCGATACAAATACTTTATCTTCTTAAGGATAAAAAAATAGTCCACCTTCTGTTTCTTTAGGGTATCTTACAAATAGGCATAATTTTGAACGTCGTTGCAACTTCAGAGGGTTTTGCACTAACACGTGTGCCGGGCATCCCAGATTCTGTAGTGACGTAAACTAATTTTACGTCTTTTCCATAACTCATACGGTGTTTCAGAAATATTTTTTCTGAGGGAACCATGTCCAAAATATATACAGTAGTCATTACTGCATACCCCTAAAAGGATTGAGGTAACTGAGCATAACACATCAGCGAACGACCTATGTCCAACAAAGTTCAATTTCTCCTTTTTGCAACATCATTTGTTGTGGTGTTTTAGATGCTGTGAGTTGGGATTGAATTCCATGGTCTACTAGATAGTTCTGGAATTGTAAATCCATATATTCACCACCTAGATTGAATTCCATGGTCAACAAAGTGTTTTGATTCTTTTACCTAATAAGTTTTCGACTTCTGTCTTAAATTCTTTGAACTTTTTAAGAGTTTCAGACTTGTGACTCATTAAGTAAATATAGTCGTATCTCAAATAATCATAAAAAAAATTGACAAAATATTCATATCCTTCTCGAGCTTTCACATTCATCGGACCATAAAGGTTTTGAATGGATGAGTTCTAGAAGTTATTTGGCTCTAAGACCTTTTCCTGTAAAAGATCTTTTGGTCATTTTATCCTCAAGACATGATTCACATGGAGGTAATGAGCTGTCTTCTAACTGATTTAGATGACCGTTTTTTTACCAATATCTCAATTTGTTGAGATTTATGTGACCAAGTCTTAGGTGCCAAAGATAGGCATTGGGAGAAATCTTTCCAAAGATAGGCATTCAGAGAATTTTTTCACCTTTTATTTTGAGTTTCTACCGTTTTAAACATCTCTATTTTCAAAATGGCTTTTTCTTTATTCGGTTCTAAGATATACAAGTTATTTTCAAGTCTAGTAGAACAAATATGAACACCTCTTGAACTAATAAAGTCTTCATTGATATCAAAAGTTACTTTGTACATATTTTCTAGTAAACAAGAAACGAAGATTAAGTTCATTTTTATTTTGGGTACATAATACACATTTTCAAGTAAAATGTAAAAATCTTCGAAATATAACTTGACTTCTCTTACTGCTTTTGCAGAAATGACTTCACCCGTTCCCATTTTGAAAGTCATTTTATTTTTTGAAAGCCGAATCCAAGAACTAGTTTCCTGAAGAAAAATAAAAATGGTTAGCAATGTCTGACTTTAATATTAAAAATATGGTTAGCAATGCCTGAATCTAATATTAAAAATATGATTAGCGATGCCTGAATCTAATATTCAGGTTAAGTGAGAACTTTTAACTAAACATGTTTCAATTATAAGTAAATCTGATTTACTTTGATTTGCCTTTTCTGCTCCCATTTCAACAAGATATTGCAGGCAATTGCATTTCCAATGCCCGTCTTCATTCCAGTGGAAATATTTTTCTTTTGGTGCTTTGTTCTTGATTTTCTTAGTAGAGGTCTTTTTCTTCCCTTTTCCTTTATTCTTCATCTGGATACTTTTATCCTTTGAAGAAGAGGCATACTTCTTTTTCTCTGAAGGATTCGTTCCAGAGGAAGACCTCTTCAGAAACTTTTTCTGTGAAACAATATTTGCTTCACTTACCTTGTTTTTTTATTAAGGATTGGTAAGTTTGGATTTCATTCAGTAGAGTGGTCAGGTTGTAATCAATCTTCTTCATTACAGCGTTAGTTCTAAAAGTCAATAAGCTCTTTGGAAGAGACTCCATGATCATACTAACTTGACTCATCTCATCTATGACAGCGCCATGAGCTTCTGCATTGTTGAATGGACCATCATGTCTAGGACATGTTCTCTAATAGAGGTCCCTTCTTTCATATGGGAGTATAGACATATTTTATAGTTTCATGTTGTACCGAGGAAGATGGTTGCCCAAACATCTCTTGCGATGACGCCATGATCTCACGTGTAGTGACCTTGGCTTCATGCTTTTCATTGAGCACATCAGATATGCTGGCTAAGATATAGGCTCTGGCCTTCTTGTTAGCCCAAACTCATCTGTCATAGGCTTCCCGAATATTTCGGTTAGCATTTGAACTGGGAAGAGGAGGACATTCCTCAATTAAAGCAAACCTCAAATCGTCAACTACTAGTATTGTATTTATGTTTGACCTCCAATTTGAGTACCCTTCTCCGTTGAATTTATTGGAAGCTAGTAGTTGTATAATCAAGTTCGAAATTTCTGAAAATTAAACAAATTCTATTCAACTTATGCATATAAATCCAATTTTAGCAAAAAGTAATAAAGTATTTATTTGCAATAATACTTTAGTGAGTTAGAATAGATGCTACAGAGGGGTAGTCAAATATTCCTTAACTGAAGCAAGACAATCTTGACCAAATACTATATCCAGAGTAACAATTATTCCTATAGTCATTTAGTTACCGTTTTCGATCAAGAACTTACTAACACTTAGTAACTCTTGTAAGTATGACCCTCCATTTTCAGATTTCATAGAATGATATGAGTATGCCTCTGAATTGGAAGACAATGTTCAAGACAGAACTATGAAACTCTATTTATTTCTAAAGTTTGTGTTGTCCCGAATCCTATGTTACAGCCCTCCAAAGGGATCGCCATGGTTAACGACTAACTAGTACCACCTAAAAACGACAGCAGACGCAACATAAGAATATCACGGTTCAAACTAATGGAAGAGATAGTAGAATATGTTGACACATTTCCTTCACCCACTTATTATGAATTACTTCCCCCATTCACCTTGTTATTGACCCATGAAAACACTTTCTGAATGGAGCAGTCACAGTAAAAGCAATACAAAGCCGAGCATGGATCTCACAGTGTGAAATCTTGGGGACGTGAGAGCTAAAAACGATATATTGTATATATTGTTAATCCCCCATTGAAGTGTTCTAAATGTTTGGATATTATTTTACTTAGGTATATTTCGGCTAATAAACACTCGAAATCTATGTGATTTTTCCAAACATAACTCTTATATTTGGATTTAACGTACGATGTTTAGGTGATAAAACCATTTTATTACCTCACATCGCTCATGCAAGTTCATAAAACCAGTTAAAAACACTCAACATTTCGACCGTAATCTCCAGGTAGCAAGTGTTACGTAAATTGTCAACTTAAATATCTCCAACCTTAGTCATGATTATGGAACGATTGAGTTTGTAACCATATTTTATAAGATAACAACCTATTTTAATTATTAAAACAAGTGGTTAACCTAAATGAGTATGCTGCTTATCTTTGTTATAAAATTTAAAAGTCTAGTCTAATTTTATGACAACTTATAAAAAATAGACATGCTTTGCATTCATAACAAACATCAAAGACATTTAAACTTTAATATAACACTTATATTAAACTTTAGAAACCCTAATCCTGCATATTATATATTATAAATAACTTATAACATATGATTTTGCATGTAACATACTTTCATGGTCTACTATATGCACATACATGTTTCATTTAAATATAACATACATCACATGTATAAAAATTTAAACAACACTAATATGGTTAACCTTTGGCATCCTATGCAAGCAACTAATAACTAATTATTACATAAAAAGTTCAAAACTTCTTCAAATTGAGGATGGATCGCTTGACCCGACCTAAACCACTTGAACCGACCCTCCAATGCTCCATTTGAGGTTGAATTGGTCCAATTTGAGATGAACTAAACCAAGAGTCAATTAAACTGGTTGAACCATCGCAAGAATCGACTCATGAGCGTGCGTCTTTTTGGGTTGGGATGAGCAGTATTACAACGCTCCATCCCAGTGTTGCAATGCCACGGGCTTCATCAAGAGCAGTGTTGCAACGCTCTAGGGCAACGTTGCAATGTTGCATGGTAATAGCTATTCCTCCAGGTTTCTGCTATGGACCTTGCTTCCTTCAATCTTCGGTTACAACTTAATTTCAACTCTATTGACACTAATAAAATTACAGACTCTATAGCACACAAAAAAAGTCATCAATCTGAGCTAATTACAAATTAAAGTTCATAATCAAAGAGAAATCTAATGCGAAAGTTGAATTTCAACCATATTAGTCAACCAAACATGCATTCTTAGAAATTCACCAACCAAACTCAAATTAACGTTAATTGAGTACTTAAATCATGCTCTGATACCAATTTATAGAGAGTATAAACATGCAGTGGAAGAGATCAAAATCAATTAACACTCTAATTACACTTAATTTTGGTTTTAAAAGCATCCAATAAAACATTTTTAAGGAAGAGGGTTTTAGAATGTTATATCTTTGATGGAAACTTTTTAATTCTAGCTCCCCTCCACAAAAGTAGCCTTCAAAAACACAGTAGACCATAAAAAAAATCTTCTCTATTATCCTCTAACTCAGATTGTGTGGTGGAAATACTGAATTGAGGGCAATTGAATAGGGAAGAAGGAGGGTTTTTGAAGAGAAATGTATAAATTTGGAATTATAGTTGCAAGGTCCCCTCTCATTGCAAATTCCAATTTATTCATAAAAATCATGCAAATAATTGAGCTTCAACTTATTGACACCTCAAGGAGCTGAACCCAAGCGGGCTAGATGTTTGATTTGGAAGCTTCCTGTTAGGTTTTTAAAAGATATATATTTTCTATGTTAATTTTTCCCAAATCATGTTAATTATTTGCTTTTGATGCTAATTTTATAGGTAAAACGGTCTCGGAGGTGTTTAGGAATCATTCTGAGAAAATTGGGCCAAAAGGATAAAAAATGACCAAGAAAATCAATTAAGTTGAAGAGAATCAGAAAAATTACCACAATGCCATCGAGTAATGCCATTGAGTTTTAGCGTCATGATCCTAGGAGAAGTGTCGAGCATCGATTGAAGACAAAACGCTCACTTCTGCTGCAAAACAGGGCAGCATTGCAACCATCCAAATTTTGACGGGATTCATCCCACGCATGCGCCTTGCGCAACGTAGTGTCAACCTCCAGCATCACATCTCAAGTGCAATGCTTCTTGGCTTTTTGCAATTTAGTGTTGCAATGCTAGCCCCAGCGTCACGATGTTACCCTTCAAGTATAATTAATTTTTCTTTCATTTTTGCTGAGGGAGAGGAAGCACGATTTCAATGGAGGCCGAAATTTCTCTTTGTATCAATTAGTCTCTATGGTAATTTTGTTTCCTACTTAGTTTAGATTTTTATTTCTTTTTGAATTGTAATTAATAACTTGTAATTCTTCATGAATTTGTCTATGGACTTGTGAAGTAATGAAATCTTGTTTCTATTTCAAGAGTTCTTGCAAATTCTTTTGAGTTTTCTACTTGTCTTTATGATTTGAGCATTCTTGAATCCGTTTTTAATTCTTGAATCATGTTGATTGATCTATATCTTGAACATGTTTAGCCTAGAT
Source organism: Benincasa hispida (assembly GCF_009727055.1). Taxonomy (NCBI): domain Eukaryota; kingdom Viridiplantae; phylum Streptophyta; class Magnoliopsida; order Cucurbitales; family Cucurbitaceae; genus Benincasa; species Benincasa hispida. The sequence continues at coordinate 37,431,938 of NC_052359.1, forward strand.
GCTTGGTTTTGTCACACTCATGATTGAATGCGTTGCTTTTAATGTGTTTGATAGAATGTCTAGCCAAGATCTATAAGAAGCAATAGTAATTATGTGTTGAATGACTATCCTAGGATGCACTAAATACTAGATCTGAAGAAATTTCGGTTAATTGAGTAAGCTATCTTAACAATTAATCGGCGCATTTGAATTCTAGAACTTAATGCGCGTGTTTTCTCTTCTATATGGCCGTTATCATACCCTTGATAGGGTTAGGGCTATCCTACATTAATTGTTGATTAGGACGCTCTCTTAACTAAGGTTATGCTAGTTGTCCACCTTCGTAGAGATTAGTTTAATCTAGTTAAGTGAGTGGTTGCGAGCTTAATTCGATTGTGAATTAAATTTAGAATTCAATGATAGGAATTGCATTGAACATCTAACTTGGATTATAAGCAAGATGGTTCTAAATTTTGTTACAATTATCCTTTGTCTTTTGATTTTTAGCATGTTTCTTGTCTTAATAAAAACCCCCGTTTTATAGCTTTCATAGTTAAGCTTGGTTAAGGAAAAAATTAAATAACATTTCCCTGTGGATTGACCTCTTACTTCCACTTTAACTACGAGTTAGTTTAGGTTGTTGTTCGAGCTTTACAAATATTGTTTGTTTCAGGTGGGGTAGAACTAACGACACCTACTTAGCTTTGAACACATCCATTCCAAACTTGGAAAATTTGAAAAATTCCACTAATGTGGAATTTTCAATTTTCAATTCAATTTCATTTTTCAAAATTTAAACTTAATTAAATTCAAAACTGAATTTTGAATTTCAAAAATTTGAAAAATGTTTTATTTAAATAATTAACTAAACAAATTTAATTAATTAATTAAATAAACATTTTATATCAAATATTAAATTAATTAAACACCTAATATAACATGGATCCTATTCTTGTTAATTCAATATTTAAGTCAATATTTAAATATTCTAATCTCTCCTATTTCGTTCAATTTAACAAAATTAAACGTTTTAATTATATTGAATATAATTAATCAAACCCTAAATCGAATTTGAACATTTCAAATTGAAAATCCTAATTCTGAATTTGAACATTTCAAATCCGCTCAATTCATTAATCCAAGATGTAATTTTATGAGGTAGTAGAGGGACCTGATAGACCTACAGATCATGAGTTCAATGATTTGAGATTAATTAGCTAAACTCTTTAGACCGAATTAATCAATATTCGTTAACTACCAAGACATACCACTATAGCTCGATAGTTGCATTCTCCTTACTATATATATATTTCTGTCCATTTTAACTATAATCAGTAATTCAATCCTTCACAGGTTATTTGTATTTACAGCTAGGTCAAAATTACCGTTTTACCCTGTAAATACATCTTGCTCCTTAAGCTAGTCCAACTAATAAACCATGTATCTCTCAATCATGAGAGGACGGGACCCCATTGTTCAAGACTAGGAATCAATATTTAAGAGAACAACCTATATGCTAACCTTAAATCGGGTAGGAGTGAATTGGATCTTGCAGGTCTATGTCCTCAACTATTTACATGGTCTTATCCCCAAAATAGGAGGTTTAAGCAATGTTGTTTGACTACTCTCACTCATGCAGATCAAAGGACAATCTTGAATAAACAGGAGTTCATAGTTAGCTCAGGATTAAGATTGAGTTACCCTATGTCATCGAATTTTAAATAGTCAATTTTAACAGTAAAGGACCGTTATAAAGAAAAGTGACTATTTCGAGTTTCAATCTTATGTAAACATCATTTGCACAGGATGCTCCCACTCGCATGTCTTCACGTGAATGATCTTGGGATCACATCGTTTGTATCAGTATACAAAGTGGATTATACCTAATAGTATTACCAAGATGAGGTATCCAATCTCATCCATATACTTGTAGACCATTTTGGCTATAAACTAAAACTTGATCAACTTTTATGTCTCCACATAAAGTTAAAGTATTCATATTATAGCCATGGATCCGTTTGTTGGATTTTTATAACAGAATGCAATATCAATAATATTTATTAAATGAAAAACTCAATAATACTTTTATTGATAAGTAGAATATGTTTCTAACATTTACGAACTGCAAGTTTTAGGACATTCCCAATATATAAATGGTTGGGTTGAAAGGATAGAATGCATTTGAACTGGAGGCATCACAACAAGTGGGATGGGAGTAGGTGGGGTTGGAACATGAATGTAAGGTGTTGGAGAAGTTTGTGGTCTTGAAGATTGTCCATATTCATGGTTAGTATCGAACTGTGAAGTACATCTGGGAATATTACATGTTGGAATGGTTGCATATCCAAATTTTGACTAGTTGGGATGGGCTGATTCGTTGGATTGTACTGTTGGTACATATTCTCAGTGTGTACTCTATGACTTTCGCAAGCTGTAACTGATACAAATAACGGCATCCAGGATGCATCACTGCCTTCTAAAAAGAAGCTAAGATCTTCATGGTCGACTATGTCAATTGGGGGAGTTGGGACCAATAGATTGTAGCAACATTTGATGTGTATATCAAATATATTTGGATCAATATTCAGTCATTAGTACATAATAATATTCACTAATTCACTGATTGTTATATCATTTCTAACCTTCAAACCTTTCATATGACCTCCAACATAATTGCTTCTCGATTAGTCCCATTCTCCATCAAATCGTACAAAGATTCAGTGTCATTGATCTGCAATTGGATTAGCAAATTTTAAGCAATACCCAATTAAATTTTAAGAAATTGCGTAGTAATTGATAAGGGATCACCCAACTATTATAAGTGTTCGTTTAAAATTGTACGTGATCGCATATATACTACTAAATGATTGTTCAGTATTATATACACGATCGTTTATGTTTATATAATACTACACGATCATGAAGTAGAATATAAAAGATCGTTTATATAATACTAAACGATCATATACATAATACTAAATGATCGTTCATATAATACTAAACGAGCATTTATATTGTAATGAACGATCGTCTATCTATTGCTATAGATCGTTCATTCAATACTAACGATCTGGAGGACAAGAAATACTGTAGAATATCACTTACATTCTTTCTATTTTTGGATTTGATGAACAAATGTTCTATACCTAAAGACACAATGAAATAAACAAAGATGAAAGCGATCGACAATGAGGATATTGTAAGAAACTCTCAGAGAACAATGGGAGAATGAAAAGCATGTGACGAAAAATGAATAACCAAGAGTGACCTTTCATTCTTGATATCAATTTTATCCAATGCTATTGGTAGAATATTAGTTGGGAATAAATGCGTTAGTGGAATGTTAGTGTTGCATTGAATACATATTGAATGAAGAGTTGAAGAAATCGTTGAAGGAAGAAGAAATATGGCGTGGTTTGAAGCGGTTTTTAAATTAGGGATATAATTGGTATTTCACATGGCCAAAAGGTTAATCATGGATAAGTTTTTAGGAAGTGGTCATCTATAGAAAAGTTTTTGAGATTTGGGTTATTACATGAAATTTTCCCCATATTTTCCTTCCCGTTCTACTTGTTAGTTAGTTTTGGTCTATGTTTCACTTATAATTTTACACCCTACAGTTTTGGTTTGTAATAATTTGTGAAGAAAGATATCAACAGGTGATAACCGATTAGACAATTTATGTTTGTATCTTTCATATAAGCTTGTTGGAAAATTGATGATTTAATCAAAATTTCGAGGCAACCACATATATATGTATATTTTAAAAAAAGTTAAATAATCACTTTAAATTTAATTGCATTATTTTTTTTGAAAGTTCTAATTAGAGGTTAATAAGACATTTGTGACCAAGACAACACAAAATAATCTATCTATTTTTCTTTCTCACTTTGATGATTTGATCAACTTATTTATTTTAAATTAAAGTATTATTTTTTTTTTTCAAAATTTTGTGATAATCTTATCTATATTATATTTTTTTTAATAATTTTTTTCTATTCTTGTATAAAATTTAGTGTAATTTTTCCTGCATGTATAGATTAAAAAAACTACAAAAAATATAAAAAAAATATAATCACTCTATATGATTTTACAAAATTGAAAAGAGAGAGAGCAAAGAGGTTAGTCCCTCGGGGTTTGGGAAACAAATGAGCCGATGTCGGATTAGCATCCTACAATCTCGAGTATCAAAAACGTCTATGACATCCTTGTCGTGGGCATATATTAGAGGATTGGCTTAACACTAAAGGGGAAGAGTAAGTATTCACTAGGAGAGAGACATGACCTTATTTCTTTCCGTGCTTAGTTGAATTAGTCACTCTAAATTATAACTTAAGTGTATCGAAGAGTTGTCGACTTGATACTATACTAGTGAGAGGATCTCTTACATAGGTTAGCTTAAACTGGATCGAGACGAGACCCGAAGGAAGCGAGTCAAAGATCAAGGCCACCGGGTACCTGCGACAATGCGAACGAGATCTAAGGGTCAACAAATTCAATAATTTCAAAGAGTAAACTTTTTCAATGATAGAACCTAGTGTTGGAAATGCGACCAAATCCCACATTGGTTAAATAAGAGGATGATCATGGGTTTACAAGTGAGGATAACTATCTCCATTGGTATGAGACCTTTTGAAATAAAATCAAAAGCAAAATCATGAGGGTGTATGTCCAATGTGGACAATATCATACCATTGCGGACATAATTGGAGAGTCGTTACCCCCAACACCTAGAATATCTGTGATGCCAGATAATTTCATGTTATATTTATTTTTTTAGATGTTGCGTCACACCTTTTAAATCAAGATTGACGGTGTTAGATGTTCAGTCACACCTTCTACACGCTTTCTGGTTTTTAAGTCCAAACTCACGCCATTTGCTAGCTTTAGTTTAAGGAGATGCTATTGTAGCTCATTGGTTACTTTTTGTTTAGTAGTATATTATGTTAGCAAGTCGCAATATTTTTTTGTCATAGTTTTTGAGCTCGATCTCTCTCTGTTTATTTAAACCAACTCTGTAGTCTTCATTATCGACTAAGAAAATCAATTACAGTTTCACAATTTTGTGAAAGATTCTGACTTAGCACATTACTTATTACGAATATACAGGAAGCTTTGAAGTCCAACCTTCTTGATCAATATATGAAATATGTGTATAGTGTTTGATCTCAACTCCAACCAGTCTCTTAAGCCAAGGCACACGTTTTGATGTGTCTGCTCCTGGCCCAATACAACGGCTCTCTGCATACGTCAAATTTATCCTACAACATTATATACAAACAAAAATATAATTTAGAGTTCATTTGATAATAGTCTTCTACTGAGACCCCAAGGAAAATTAGAGAACATTTAGAAATAGAAAAACTATAGTAAAAAAAAATTGAGGAAGATTTCTTATATATTGGAAAGATGACGAGACCTCCTCATCCCTATAACATAGATTGATGGGTTTTCATTGTCAATTGATTTTTTTTTGTTGACAACATGTGGGGTGACGAATCAAAACCTCTAACCTCGAAGTCGATAGTACAAAGTTTCATAGCAGTTGAACTATACTCATTTTGATCATTGTTAATTGGTCTTGAGATGGAATTCTATGTTTATCTAATAAAAATGAATAACAGATATTTGATCATGACTTGATAATCAAAATGATGAGTTGAGAGCGTATATATGCATAAATAGAGAGTACAATACAATACTAGATAGAACATATGACTCAATCCCAAAATCAAATGACAATTAGAAGAGTAATCCATTTATTTTATAGATCCTAAACGATGCTTCATTAGAAGATTTTGATACCATATAAGATAAAATTGAAAATTCAACTCAGAACTAATTGGCTAAGAGAGAGAAGTAATCCTCGTGTCTCCTAAGATAATGATACCTCTTCATTATCTTAATTTTCAATGTTTTGGGATCCCCAACACACAGTACTAGAACAATGTTAGACATGTGATATATGTCCATTTGTTTGCCACACTACTATGTCATGTTGCTATATAAGAATATAGTATAAAGTTGGTCAAATTATAAATTTGACCCTTACGATTCGAAGAAAGTTAGAATTCAATCTCTAATAGTTTGATAAGACATTCATAAATAGTTTCTATGTATGAAGATTTTATCAAATTATAGGAATTATTTATAAAATTTTATTAAACCATAAAAGCTAAATTCTAACTTTGAAAACTATAGGGATTATAAATTTGAACTTTTTTCTAAATCATTGAGACTAAATTTATAATTAAACCTATAAAGTTAGCCGAAGTTTTTAAAGAATAATGGTTGGACATACCTTTCCAGAACTAACAAATTTATAAAGCAAAGAGGGAAATATAAATGAAATGAAAGAAAGTTATTACTCATGGCCAAGTTGTTCCCAAGAATTCCAACCAGCAGGGCTAATGCAAGATGGTAGAAAAGATAGATGGAAAATGACAGTGGAGAAAGGTCTATAAGCCCTTCCAAGAAAAACATTCCCACTTCCCATCACTGTGCATCCAATGAATACAAACCCATTGCTTTCACTTGCATTATTCTTTCCTTGAGCTGTTATGTAACCAATATTTAGTATTGGAGCATACACATTGATTGGTATATTTATCACACATTTCTGCAATCAAACAACACAAAACAAAAAATCAATATTTCAATTTAACTAATGCAATGAAAGACACTTCTTTGTATATTTTTCTGATAATGCAACTCACCGGTGAAAGTACTATAGTTATGTGAACTTAATTGTTGAGATATCCTGGTTCACCTAATTATTGATTCCACTACTTTTAATATCTTGTTAAAAAAAGATTGATCATAGATTGACCTAATGTGACATTTGAGAGCATGTGAAAAAACAAAAAAGACTTTCTCGTCTCATACAATTGGTCTAAACACGCGTGTAAACTGACTCAGACACTTGTGGATATGAAAAGCCGGACTCGTAAATGAATTTCATTTACTTAGAAGTTAACCTTATAGATAGACTGACCAAAACCAGATATGACATCAATGACACCTTCAATGTAGCATTGAGTGAATAGATGACGGCCATGTCCGTCCCACAAAGTATCTTGGAGCCCGATGAAGCCACAATTATGGAATATCCCTTTGTCTCCTTCTATGCGAGCTGCAATTGCTGGTGTTATATCTTCACGTTTCCTCACATTTCCTGCTGCATTATGAGTATTCTGCCAATTTCGTATACAAACCCCTTAACTTAATCATATTTTCATCTAAATTACATCCATTTTGCAATAATCTTGTACTTTGACATGTTTGTATGACTTTTTTAAGTGAAAAAAAAAAAAACAAAACGTTTGTGGTCCTTAGATTTTGGGTCTAGGTTTCATTTAGTCTCTAAATTTCAAAATATTACACATTTAATTCTTAAATTTTGAATTTGGTTTCAATTTAGTCCATATATGTTTAGAAATGCTACAATTTTATTTTTATCATTGAAATTTGAGTTTTGTTTCAATTTAGTCTCTTGATTTCAAGATTTTACACTTTTAACACTGATTTTTCATTAAATATTCACTTTCAGCTATTGACGTCAATACCTATTAATTAGTTATTTAAAATAATTATGAAATGAAATTTTAAATTCAATTTTAATATGTTTAATAATAGTGAAATGAATGAATTAATTATAATTCTTTTAATTATTTTAAATTAACAAAAAGATATTAATACTAAAGACAGAAAATGAGTATCTGCAAAAGAATTAGGGTTAAAAATATAAATCTTGAAATTTAAGAACCAAATTAAAACAAAACTCAAAACTCAAGGGTAAAATTATAAAATTTTGAAATCTATGGACTAAATTGAAACTAAATTCAAAACTTAAAAACTAAATGTGTAACATTTTAAAATTTAGGGACCAAATAAAGACTAAACGCAAAACCTAGAGACTAAATATATATTTTTCCCAAACGTAGTGGATAGAATACAGCAAAGACATAAAATGTAAGAAAAAGAATTGAATGATAATATAATTATGAAATAGATTTAATTTTAGTATAAAGTTTAAAACAATAAAAATATAAATAAAAAAAATAAAAAAAAATGTGAGTTTAAAATAGTATGTACCCTAAATGTAATGCCTTGTACCACGAGGTTTTCTGCAAAAGAAGTGAAGGTGGGACTAGTAGCTGTAGTTATATAGTCATTCCATTGAATTTCAGTTGTTTTACGGCCACTACCATCTAGAAATATGCATGATTTTTCTGGAGGAATCATCACCTTTTCCCTGTTACCCAAAAAATCAAAACAAAATCCAATTTTCATATGTCAATTTATTTTAATTCTTTTTAAAAAATAGGTGAACAAAAAAAAAAAATATATAATATACTCATGTATTTAGTTGAGAAACTTACTCAAATAAGAACAAACATACAAATGAAAAGAAAAAAAAAAAAAACTCAAACCTATTTGAATACATAACTATAATGAATAATCGCTGATTAGAATTCCATTTTGTTCAATGTAATTTGAGTTTCGTTTCATTTTGAATCGAATATTTATTTGGACTTTTTGGACTCCTAACGACATATTAGATGAACATGAGGTTTCATTTAAAAACCAATTGACATAGAGAGAAGTAACTTTTTTATCTTATAAGGATCGTAACGTTTCCCCATTTTTTCAACCTAAGATTCTCAATAAGTTTTAATTTAATCTCTAGGTTTCAAAATGCTAAACTTTTATCCTTAGAAATTTAAGTTTTGCTTCGATCTGGTCTTTAGATTTCAAGATTTTACAATTTATTCTCGATTTCTTTACTAAATATGCATTTCAATGAGTTAATGTCTATTAATTAATTTAAAATAATTATGAAATAAAATTTTAAAATTAATTTTAATAATAATAAAAAATAAACTAAATTAGTTATAATTATTTTAACTTATATAATAGACATTAACATCGAAAACTGCTAGTGAATATTTAATGAAAAATTAAGGTTAAAAATGCAAATCTTAAAATCTAGAACCAATTTATATTGATACAAAACTTAAATCTCAAGAATAAAATTGTAATATTTTGAAACTTATATACTAATAGTGCAACATTTTAAATCCTACAAACTAAATGAACTAGACTACCTAAAATCTAGGAATCAAAAAAGAAAAAAAAAATCCTATATATATATTTTTTATTAAATTGGTTAAATAATAGTTTATGCCATGCAAGAAAAAGACATAATGTAGTGTGAGTATGTTTTATAGGAGGAAGACTACTAAAGACTAAATTATATGTTTGAAAGTTGTAACACTAAACTAATGGTGAGGACTGCTTTTTAAGTTTTATTGAAAATAAATGAACCAAGTTTGAACGTGTGAAAGTATCTCAACAAAAAATAGAATAAAATTTAAAATATATGGACTAAAATGATATCTTAAACAAAAATAAATAAACGATATATCTTACGAATATATGCCGGGAAAAATTCGAACTCTAATCCATTTGGTACTTTGCAAAGGGATTGAATTAATGGCACTTTGGATTGTTGTGAAGTTTCCTCTCCCTAATTTGTCAACAACAATAGTATATGCAACTTTATGAGGATCATTATAATTCAACTCACAATCCAATGACTTTGAAACTTTGAAACAAACAAACAACAACAACGTTGTTATTAACAAAATTCTCTCTTTCGAATGTTCCATTTTCTTGGGAGGAAACAAGTTATAAAACCTTTTACCAAAAGACTTGTATTTATGTAATAACATGATAAAATTAAAATGTAGTGGCCAGAAATCTTTTTATTTATTTCCATTATGAGAATGTGAGTTTTGTAATTTCCTGATTTAGTTGGTAATAATTAATTTTCTTTGCTGATTAATATATGATAAAGAAATGATGAGTTATATACAGATCATACTGATTAGAATCCAAGTTATATAACAAATTAAATTTGTTGGCATTTTAATGTATGAATTCGACTAAGGCAAATTAGATATCTCACAACTTAAATATTCTAAATTTAATTAAACCGCAAAGATTTGCCACTTATTTGTATAAGTTATACAAAAGATAAAGTTGCAAGAAATTGTAGTTGAATGAAAATTACATTTTATTGAGAGTTCAAGTTTTATACTAGTTGATAAGGTTTTTGAACTGTTTTGTCTCAAAGTTAATTTTCTAATTTCAAGCACGTCGCATAATTAATTATTTCTTTTTATATTATTTGTAATTATATTATTTAAAAGATGTTCAATTTTGTAAATAAAGTCGTTAGTTGTGTATAGTGATATTTGAATGGATTTATCAATTTTTCCATTGATTTTTCATTATTATTTTCCACTTCTTTAATTTAAAAGTTTAAAATTTTGCAAATCAATTTTACAACCTTTGAAGTATATATATACTAATAAAAGAACTAGAAAAACAATAATCCGCTTCAGAAATTCAACGAATTCACTCAAGAAAAATTTTCCACCACACATGAGATCAGCCCCCAGTAAATGTTCAAAAGGCTAATCAGTCTACCGCGTGATTCAGTCAACAACTAATATGTAGAAATTGTTGCACTCTCATGTGCCCCTTAACCTCCAAACTCTCCTCCATAAAGGACCTGGAAACAGTCAAATTCATCTCCTCTGCATTCAATAATCACATGACAACCAAACTATCCGACTCCTGAATAGAAACCCATTGAAGTAATACGGTTCATACCATTTGGTAAGACCCAAACCTCTCCATCAACAATGGATTATACTGCCCACAAACATGCCGACATCCCGCACCACAAACATGCCGACATCCCGCACCAGGAAGAATCCCCTCATGGTCCCGCAAGACCCAAACCAAAGCCGCTTCCCCATCATCCTGTCGTCATCCAACATTACACGATAAGGACAAAATCTGAGGGGGATTGAACCATCTCAGAGGATCCACCAACCGCCACTTCACAAACTGTTGCCGAGCCTTCATTGCATCCATCATTGATCTCACAGTCTCCAGGAACTCAATAACAAACCCTACGCTCAATGGAATCCATTTCTGACCTTCCCTGATCTGAGTGTCTTGCCTTCGTTTTGGCTTGTCCCCACGGGTGTCATGCGGACATCCAACTACAAGCAATGCATTCTTTCTCATACTAAACTCATACCAATTTGACAGTGGAGTTGCGGTCATTTGTTTATGCGTTGATCCTGGTGACTTACTTTC
>NC_052359.1:37443106-37569201 GCF_009727055.1 Benincasa hispida
GCCCTCACGGGTGTCATGCAGTCATCCAACTACGAGCAATGCACTTTTCCTCAAACTAAACTCATACCAATTTGACAGTGGAGTTGCGGTCATTTGTTTATGCGTTGATCCTGGTGACTTACTTTCATTTTGGCTTGCCCTACGTGTGTCATGCGGACATCCAACTATGGGTAAGTGCCTTTCACAACTTAACTCTTATCAACATGGGGTTTCCTATTGCATTGACAGTGGAGTTGTTATTCTCAATATATATTTTTTTTTAAGAAATAGCAAGGTTGGAAAATAAATACCTCACCCTAAATTTAAAATGCGGCAATGTTCTCATTGCCAAAAGATTAAAATAAGTCATGCGATGGTCATAGAATACGTTGTAAAGAGAGTTTGAAAGAAAGCTAGCAAACCCCTAACTTCTAGAAATATTTCATGAGGTGATATCGTAAGACTAAGTTGACTCTAGTATATACGAAAGAAATGGAAGCATATTTTTCATCATTGAAATCATACTTGGCAAAGAAACAGAATGCAATAACTCCCTAAATTTATCTATGTCAACTGATTGCAGTGATCAAAGAGGATGCAGTGATAAAACTTTGAAGACTAAAATGCAATGTGATAGCACAAAATTTGAAATAAAGATAAGGAAGAGTAAACCCCCAAATTTTGCGCTGTCACCCGCATTATATTGATGCATCCATCTTTGTGGCGATCTCTCTTTTTGGGTTGCGGTGATGGAGTAAGATAAGTACTTTGTCGCGTAACATCCCCACAATCCAGCGCCTCGATCGTTGCAAGAAAAACAAAGAGATTGTCAAATTATTTTAAACAAAATAAAACTCATTATCATTTTTTTTTTGAAAATAAAATAAGGATAGGTAAAGATTGAAAGGATAAAGTGAAAATTTCGAATAGTGGAAAAGAGTTGAAGAATTGATGTTTCCCAAAACTTGCGTCCCTGACAGATTGCGATCATATAATACTCAGGGACCACTTATTCCAGGCTGGTTTGTTCACGTCCATGGTGGCTTTTCTCCCTTTTCCTTGTCCTTTGGGATCTTTACTGCCTCAATCCGGAGTTTCTCCCCATGAATGCTCATTACAATTTTTCCCTTGCACACATCAATTTGAGCGCGACCGGTTGAAAGGAATGGTCGTCCCAATATGATGGGCACATCTTCGTCCACTTTATAATCCAAAATGGGGAAGTCTACCGGTAGGATGAATTTATTGATTGAAATGCAACATTTTTCAACTCCCCTTCAGGTTGTATTCGAGATCTGTTAGCGAGCAAGAGAGTTTCCTTTGTGGGCATAAGTATGCCGGCATTCAATTGTTTGAAGATTGATAGCGGCATTATGTTTATACTTGCCCCAAGATCGCATAGTGCTTGGCCACTGAAGGTCCCTTCGATAGAGCATGGGATCGTGAAGATTCTTGGGTCGCCCATTTTAGGTGGGATCATAGCAGTTTGTGCTGCAGCCACTATTGCGATATTTTGTTCCTCTTTCAATTTTTGTGGAGTCACTGGTGGTTGAACTTCTTCTGTCTCAAGATCTAAAGGCTTAAGGGTGGATGCAACTTCAGGGTCTATTTTCTCGAGCTTCTCCAAACTATAGGTCAACGGGTCTTCGGTTATCACCGCATTCAAGCTGGTCGTAATGCGCTTCTCCCCTACTTCCATAGTTATGTTGTCACTTAGCAAAGAGACTGCTAAGCATTATTCCTTCCCATTACCCCCAGCATTTCGAGGGAGCTCAGTTGAGCTCGGCAACGCTCATTGCGGTCTATTTTTCAGTTCGGCCGCAATTTTTCCCATTTGAATTTCGAGATTTCTAATGGATGTAGCTTGATTCTGAAGCACGGATTCTTTTTTCTCAATATATTGCTTCAATAAGCTCTCTAAGGACGAAGATTGCGGTGGTTGTGAGCTGCTAGCTTGGCTTTGCGCTGGACAGTTGTTTTGCGAGAAAAATCCGGGTGGCCCTCCTTTTTGTGCCACAGGTTGAAAACTTTGCTGTTGATTTTTCCATGCAAATTTTGGGTGGTTTCGCCACCCAGGGTTATATGTATTGGAATAGGGATTATATCTCATGAAGTATACCGATTGCAGGTTTGTTGGGCATTCCTCCATCGGGTGAGCATCTCTGCAAATGACCCAACTTGCGGNCATGTTGTCGCTTAGCAAAGAGACTGCTAAGCATTGTTCCTTCCCGTTACCCCCAGCATTGTGAGGGAGCTTAGTTGAGCTCGACAACGCTTCTTGTGGCAAAGGTTGAAAGCTTTGTTGTTGATTTTTCCATGCAAAATTTGGGTGGTTTCGCCACCCAGGGTTATATGTATTGGAATAGGGATTATATCTCATGAAGTATACCGACTGGGGGTTTGTTGGGCATTCTTCCATTAGGTGAGCATCATCGCAAATGACACAACTTATGGTCGTTTGAGTGATTGCGCTGACTTGCCCTTTTTTCGCTCTTGTATTACTAATTGCGATGCCTTGTATCAGACTCATCATCATAGTCATTTGATTTTGCAGGGATGCGATGGCCCCATTGTTTATGTCATTTTCTTTGATTCTTAACCTCTGATCGCTTTCCCTCCAATCCTTGTGCTTTTTGGAAATGAGATCAAGTATACTCTTAGCCTTCTCATATGTTTTGTCGAGCAGACCAACAGTGGCTGCCGCATTGGAAGCGGTCTAGGAAGAGGGGTTCAATTATTGGTAGAAAATCTCCATTTGCAGGCAATCTGGTAAGCCATTGTGTGGACAGTCTCTTACCAACCGCTTAAACCTCGCCCAAGCATTGCTGAGTGATTCGTCATCTTCTTGTTCAAAATTTGTTATTAATTTCCTTCTCCTAGCATTCTCAGTGGTGGGAAATACTTTTTCATAAACTTTTCCACCACCTGTTCCCATGAAGTGATCTCTCCCAGTTTGAGAAAATATGCCCATTTTCTCGCCTGATCACACAAAGAAAATGAAAACAGAGTTAGTCGAACTTCCTCGGTTGAGATATTCGGGAATAAAAAAGTGTTGTAGATTTCTATGAAGCTCCGAAGGTGGGCGTACGGGTCTTCGCCACACAGTCTGGATCATCTACAACATTACCGGCTTCATTTCAAACCTCAATCCATCTAGCGTCGGCCTCATGATTTCTGGAGAGAAATCGTAGAGGTTAGGTGACGCATAGTCCCGGATGGGTCATTTTCCAAAAGGATGGGGTTAGCCATTATATTATTCGCGTTAGTGGCCTTTGCGTCCGGTTGCTCCGCCATTCTTGGTGTTCTTTCTTGTTGTTGTTGGCGGTCTCTTAATCTTCTTTTGAATGTCCTTTCAATCTCCGGGTCGTAATTCGCCAAAGATTGAGAGTCTGCAAAGAAATCAAAAAATTACCGTTAGCACTCTATTTTGCCGAAGTCCCCGACAACGACGCCAAAAACATGATGCTTGTATTTATGAAGTGGAAATGTGGATGATATGCATTGATGGATTTGCGTTGTGCACTTAAGTTTCCCCAGCGGAATCCAAGTGTAAATTCCTCTGAGTTTCTTGGTAAGTCCAGGGTCGAACACAGGGACTTATGAAAATAGTTTACGTTGGTAATTTTTATGAAGAACTTTGCGGTGACCGGATAGATAAATAAAGTGTTGGGTTTGTTGTTTGCGTTGATGAAAAATAAGTAAATGTGGCGGAGTTTGAAAAGAGTTCGTAAACGGGAGATGCGATGAATATGCGGTGAACGGGTTGAGAAGGGTTTCGACTAGCACTCCCTAGAATGCGTTCATGCTATTTGATCATGCAACATGCATACAATAGTAAACCAACTCTCGGTGCGAATACCACGGCTTCTAAAGCTAGAATGCATGTGATATATGTAACAAATCTACAGGGTCTACACATAAACCTCTATTTCTATTTATGCGATGACAACATGACATCCACACAAATATGCGACCACATAATATCATTCCCATCTCTAGGATGCATGCGATGCAGGTTGACAAACAGAGCTTATCTCTAAGTCCCTATCTCTTGTTTATGCAGTTCTAATCTTGCTCTCTCGAGTCCAGATTCTAACTTAGCTCTCTCGAGACATTAGGTTCTTTCTGTAGACTCTCTCTCGAGTAACTCTAAAGGGTATTTTGCACAACATAAAATAAGACAATCGCAAGCAAAGAACTTCCTAGGTCATGTTAGCTTAGTTCTTCTCAACCTATTCGACTAGTTTAGCTACTCATGCATATTAAGAGAGTGAACAGATGTAGACATAGAACTTCCATTGTATAAGTATGAAGATGAAGTACAGAATAACAATGCAAGTATAGAATAAAGAGCCTGGTAGCAATCTCTTGCTGCCAGGCGTTTACACTGTTCCTACTCGTGCTCAAAATATAATCTTGCTCTCGTGAGAGTTGGCTCGCTCTCTGCTCTTATGCCCTAAGGTTCTCTCTCAAGTTGCCATGAGCAATCTCTGGCGCCACCACTCTTCTCTTGCTTCGCCTTAAAATGGAAAGGAAACTATGTACAGAAGCGTGAACTAAATGGTGAACTAATCAACTGGTTAACCCCCTTATCTGAAGAATGCCCTTGGTATTTATAGAGCATCCATGGTGAAAGGCGGCTTCTCTCTCCTAGTTGTACAGATGGGACAACTTTAATTCTTGACCGATGTACCGAATAATTATCACCAATAAAGCTGAATGTATTTTGTGACCGTTATCAGCTGTCAACTTAATTTGGATAGGACTGTCATCAGCTTTCTATCCCATCGCTCTTAATTGGCCTTTCACCCAGATGCGCTCACCATGTTACGTGGACCAAGTTGCAGCGATCCTTCTTGAACGAATGTTTGCGAACACGATCAACGCAAAGCCTTGTGTTGAAGTTGTGCTCGACTAATGAATTCCTATGATCGTAATCTTTGCATTGCATTACGCAAATTCTGCACAAAAATACAAAAATCAACTATTCTAATGCGTTGTATGCATGCGACCGCAATATCATGAAAATGACACTTAATGGACGCAAGTTAACATATTTCACAATGCAATCCAACATTGTTTAAGAACTTAGCACTATGATAACGTGTATTTCTTCCTGTTATCAGCTACATGATGTGAAGAAAAGCTAGACAATCATATAGCAATGGGCGTTGGTCATTGTGATGTTGAACGCTAAACGATCGTGTACCTGCGGGAGCTAAACGATGCAGTCAAATGCTATACGATAACACTACACAATCGTTTAGTTTTTGCATGGGAAATAAACGATACGTTTGATTTGTTATACGATGGCACTACACGATTGTGTAGCTGCGGCGCGGGCTAAGCGATGCGATAAATTGCTATGCGATAGTGCTGAGCGATCGTCTCGATGCGACGCTGAGCGATTGTGTAGATGTGGTGCTAAGCGATGCATTGAAGTTTCTATACGATGTAACTAAATGATCGTTTAGGTATGGTGCTGAACGACGTGATATGTTTTATAAGATAGAGCTAAGCGATCGTTTAGCTATGGCGGACACTTAGGCGATGGTGTTAAACGATCGTGTAGTTCTACACAAGAGCTAAGCGATTTCTCTATGCGATAGACAGATGACACTAAGCGATCGTGTACCTCTTCTAAACACAAGGCGATGGTGTTAGGCGATTGGCTTTAGCACTACACGATTGGCTTTAGCAAGACTTTGAGGTTGGACCGAGAGCAGTCGGTTCGACTGGTTTTCTCGAGGTCCAATCCGGTTCAACCTCAAAGTGTTTTTGTCTGGTCTGGTTCAGACTTATCCAATCCGGTTCAAGATGCTTGGGTTTTTTTTGGAGCGGTTCGAGCGGTTCAAAGACGGGTTTTGAAGCTGTTTGTAATAGTTAGGCTTCTGTTTGCTTGTTTATGCAAAACTAAAACCATATCAGTCTATGTTTAATTATTTATGCATTTGATGTACGTTATAATTCAATAAATCTTGTATGTGCATACAGTATGCCATTTAAATTTAAAATCCTACCATAGGAAGCATGTTACATGCATTGAAAGTATGTTATAATCTGTTATAATATATAGTATGCATGTTACGGTTTCTTATATCTAATATAAGTGTTATATTAAATATTGAATGTCTTTATGTATGTTATGGATGTTTAGCATGTCTAAAGTTTTACAAGTTGTTATAAAACTGGGTTAGACATCGTAGGTTAAAATCCAATTATAAGCATTATACTTGGATAAACCACATAGACTTAGAGTTGTTTTATTAGCCGAAAAGAACCTAAGTATAAATCTACCCAATAGAACACTTCAGTGAAAGTTTAATAACTTCTACATGATAGAGTTATTAGAAAACTTCAGTAGGAGATTAATAACATATATGATATGTTATTTTTAGCTCTCGCGTCCCTAAAAGTTCACAGTCTGGATTTAAGCGGTACTTTGTGTCACCCTGGATGTGATCTCCTTTCGGAAAGTATTTTTTAGCTTAAATCTAGATTGCGGCGAATGGGAAGTTGTTCAAACATAAGTCTATTATTCGATATATAGATTTCAACTGCCACGTCTCCACATAGTTTACACTGTGAGTTTCATATGATGCTTTATGTCACCTTGAAAATGGCCTCCATTTGGAAAGTGTTTTGTATGAGTCAATAATAAGGTAAATGGAGGAAGTAGTTCATAGTAAGTGGGTGAAGGATATCTGTCAATATATCCTGCGGTCTCCTCCATTAGTTTGAATCATGAGATTCCTATGTTGTGGCCTGTTGGTTTGCTTTAGACGGTCCTTGCTAGTCGTTTAATGATGGCTATCCACTTGGAGGGTTGTAACATAGGATTCGGAACAACCCAGGCTTCAGTAAAATGAATAGGGTCTTATAGTTCCGTCTTAGATATTGTCTTCTACTTTGGAGGCATATTCATACTGTCTTATAAGATCTGAAAATGGCAAGTCACACTTACAAGAATTACTAATTGTTAGTAAAGATCTTGACCAAAAAGGATAACTAAACAACTATAGGAATAAGAGTTATTCCAGAGACAATAAGAATAAGAGTTATTCCAGAAATAGGTTTGGTCAAAATTGTTTTTTTAGTGAAGGAGTATCTGACTGCCTCTTGGTAGCACATATTCTGACTCACTAAAGTATCGTTGCAAATAAATAATGTCGAATTCTTCTAGAATACTCACTTCCGAATTAAATTACAGTAAAACCAAACGAACAAAAAAATTACTAGCGGTTGATTACACCAAGAGTTTTAACAGAGGATTGTCCTCTAACTCCCATCTCATCTGAAATTTTGAATTATGTAGATGAGAATACAGAATTCAAACAAGTTAAATATGATTTACTTGTTATCGAAGCATGTTTAGTGGAATGATAAAATCTAGATAATTGATTCAGGTGCTGCTAATCATGTTTGTACTATCTCACAAGAAACAAGTTCCTAGAGACAGTTAACAGAAGGTGAAACAATCTTTAAGGTAGGGACTAGGGAGGTTGTTTCAGCTAAAGCAGTGGGAAATATGAAGTTATTTATAGGAGATAAGTATATTTATTTGAAAAATGTATATTATATTCCTTCTATGAAAATGAATCTAATATCTATCTCTTGTTTGCTAGAACAAAATTATAATGTTTAATTCGAAAATGATGAAGTGTTCACCAATAGAAGAAGTAAACATATTTGCTTTGCAAAATTAGAAAATAACTTATATATGTTAAAACCAATTGAGGTTAAAGCCGTATTAAACATAGAGATGTTTAATACTACTAAGACTGGGTCACATAAATCTCAACAGGATTGAGAGATTAGTTAAGAGCAGTCATCTAAATAAGTTGGGAGACACTTCATTACCACCATATGAGTCCTGCTTCGAGGGTAAAATGACAAAAAGATCTTTTTCTGGAAAAGGTCTTAGAGCGAAAGGACCCCTAGAGCTGATTCACTTAGACCTTTATGGGTTTCTAAATGTTAAAGCGAGAGGAGGGTATGAATATTTTATCAGTTTTATAGATGATTATTCCAGGTATGGGCATATTTACCTAATGCATGAAAAGTTTGAAACTCTTGAAAAGTACAAAGAGTATAAGGCTGAGGTTGAAAACCAATTAGGTAAAAAGATTAAAATGCTTCGATCGGATTGAGGTGGTGAGTATATGGACTTAGAATTCCAGAACTATTTGATAGAACATGGAATTTAGTCTCAACTCACAGCCCCTGGCACACCTCAGCAAAACGGTGTGGTAGAAATGAGAAACAGAACCTTATTGGACATGGTTTGTTCCATGATGAGTTACGCTCAGTTACCAAATTCTTTTTGGGGAGATGCAGTTGGGACTGCAGTGTATATTTTGAACATGGTTCCCTTGAAAAATGTTTCTGAAACACCTTACGAGCTCTGGAGAGGACGTAAAGGAAATTTAAGACACTTTAGGATTTGAGTTGTCCAGCACATGTGTTGGTGCAAAATCTTAAAAATTTGGAACACCGTTCAAAAGTATGCCTATTTGTAGGCTACCCAAAAGAAACAAAAGGTGGTTTCTTTTATGATCCTTAGAAAGACAAGGTATTTGTATCGACAAATGCAATCTTCCTGGAGAAAAACCATGTGAAGAATCATCAACCTCGCAGTAAGCTAGTAATAGATGAAATGTCCAGAGAAACGACAAATGTATCAACAAGAGTTGTTGATATAGTAGGTCCTTCAACAAGAGTTGTTGATAGAGCAGGTCCATCAACAAGAGTTGTTGATGAAACCGAAACTTCACATCCTTCTCAAGAGTTGAGAATGCCTCGTTGTAGTGGGAGGGTTGTGCAGTAGCCTGACCGATACATGGGATTAACTGAAACTCAAGTCACCATACCAGATGATGGTTTAGAAGATCCATTGTCTTTTAACCAAGCAATGAATGATGTGGATAAAGACCAATGGATTAAAGCTATGAACCTTGAAATGGGATCTATGTATTTCAATTCTTTCTGGGATCGACCTGAAGGGGCAAAACCCATCGGATGTAAATGAATCTACAAGAGAAAACGAGACCAAGCTGGTAAGGTACAGACCTACAAAGCTAGACTTGTGGCAAAAGGATTTACCCAAAGAGAGGGGGTAGATTATGAAGAAACCTTCTCTCCAGTTGCCATGATAAAGTCAATTAGAATACTCTTATCCATGGCCACATTTTATGATTATGAAATATGAAAAATGGATGTCAAGACAACTTTTTTGAATGGCTATCTTGAAGAGAGTATCTATATGTCTCAACCAAAAGGGTTTATACAGTAGGATCAAGAGTAAAAGGTTTTCAAACTTAATTGATCAATTTATGGATTGAAACAAGCTTCTACATCCTAGAATATGAGATTTGACACTGCGATCAAATCTTATGGCTTTGAACAAAATGTTGACGAACCCTGTATATACAAGAAAATCGATCGTTAACAAAACTGTCACTTTTTTTGTGTTGTATGTTGATGATATTCTACTCATTAGGAATGAGGTAGAATATCTAACTGACATTAAGAGATGGCTGACTTCACAATTCTAAGTGAAAGATTTGGGAGAAGGACAGTATGTTCTTGGAATCCAAATAGTTCGGAATCGCAAGAACAGAACATTAGCATTTTCTCAAGCATCTTATATAGACAAGATGTTGTCTACGTATAAAATGAAAAATTCCAAGAAAGGATTTTTACCTTTCAGACATGGAATTCACCTGTCTAAAGAACAGAGTCCTAAGACATCTCAAAGGTTGAGGAGATGAATCGAATTCCATATGCATCAGCAGTAGGGAGTTTAATGTATGCAATGTTGGGTACTCGCCCTAATATATGCTATACCATAGAAATAGTCAGCAGATTTCAGTTCAATCCTGGATATGATCATTAGACTGCTGTTAAAAAAATTCTTAAGTATCTTCGGAGAACGAGAGATTATATGCTCGTGTATGGTGCTAAAAGTCTGATCTTTACTGGATATAATGATTCTGACTTTCAGAATGATATTGATTCGAGGAAATCCACTTTGAGGTCAGTATTCACTCTAAATGGAGGAGCATTTTTGTGGAGAAACATCAAGTAGAGTTGTATTACTGACTCCACAATAGAAGCTGAGTATGTAGTTGTAAGTAAAGCAACAAAAGAAGTAGTATGGCTAGGAAAGTTCCTGACAGATTAGGAAGTAGTTTCAAATATGCACCTACTTGTCACACTCTATTGTGACAACAGTGGAATAGTTGCAAATTCAAAGGAACCAAGAAGCCATAAAAGGGGAAAGCATATCGAACAAAAGTACCATCTCATCAGGGAGATTGTACACAGAGGAGACGTAATCGTCACTTAGATTGCTTCACAATACAACTTAGTTGATCCATTTATAAAGGCCCTCTTGGGTAAAGTGTTCGATGGTCACCTAGTAGGACTAAGAGTATGAGTTTTGTATCACCAGGCAAGTGGGAGAATTTATCGGTATTGTAATGCCCCAGTTTATTATATTTGTACATTTTATTCTCTCCATGTAAACTCAACATTGTATATATTGATCCACTGAAGTTTTAGTCCAAGTGGGAGTATTGTTGGGTTTTATGTCCTAAAACTCTCAGTTTGTAAAATGATAAACATTTTCTATAATAAATATACTTATTATTGATTTTATAAATTGTATGAAAGTCTAAATCCAATAAACTAAGACCCATGACTATTACATGAGTACTTGAACTTTATGTGGAGATATAAGAATGGATCAGGTTCTAGTAAATAGTCAAAATGATCTATAGTATATGAATAAAGTTGGGTACCTTATTCTGGTAACACTATTGGATGCGGCCTACTTTGTAGTTGTTACAAAGGGTTGTAAAGTGCTACAAACGATGTGATCCTAATTCGTACATGTTATGACATGAGGAGTGGGGGCGTCCTATGCAATAAGTTTGCATAAGATCGGACCAAGAAATAAGTCACTCTTACTTTATAACGCTATTTACTGTATAAGACTGACTATTTCACCTAGATGATCTAGGTAACTCGATCTTAATCCTGAGCTAACTATGAACTCCAGTTTATTCAGGATTATCCTTAGATTTGCATAAATGAAGGTTAGCTTAACACCACCGGCTCAATAAGCCTCCCATTTCAAGGGTAAGACTTAATAGATAGTTGGGGACATAGGATGTAAGACGAAATTCACGCCTACCCAATTTAAGAATAGGAGAAAAGTTGTTCTCTCAAGTACTGAATCCAGGTCTTGGACAAGGGGCCCCACCCTCTCACTGGGCTGAGAGAGTTTGGTTTAGTGATCAGTTGTTGATTAGAGGATTAGTAGGAACTTGAGGAATAAGACGTAATCTCGGGGTTAAAACAGATATTTAACCCAACTGTTATTACGAATAACCTATAAAGGGTTGACTTACTGATTATGGTTAAATTATGTAGACATAATATATCTACAGTGAGAAGAGTGCAACTATGGGCTTTAGTGGAGTGACCCATTAGTTAACGAACGGGGATTAATTTGGTCTAATCAGTTTAGCCAATTAATCTCGGATCGTTGGAGCCCATGATGTGTAGGTCCGTGAGGTCTCCCTACTAGCTCGTATCAGACTAGCTCTAGAATCTGTCTCTTATACACATCTAGATGTGTATAAGAGACAGGATTTAAGCGGTCTAATGAGTTTAGCCAATTAATCTCGGATCGTTGGAGCCCATGATGTGTAGGTCCGTGAGGTCTCCCTACTAGCTCGTATCAGACTAGCTCTAGAATAGCGTGATAAGTTAATCTGAAACGTTCAAATTAAAATTAAGGGAATTAGTAATTATATGAGATATAATTACGTGTTTAATTTAAGAATTAAAAAGAATAGGAGAATTTATATTTAAATATGATTTAAATATATAAAGATAGATATGTGTAAAAATTAATTTAATATTTGATATTAAATTAATTAGTTTTTTTAAATTATTTTTTTTTTTTTAATTTTAAAATCAAAATGGATTTTGGAAGAAATCAAGTTTTGATTTTGAAATAAAATTAGAAAATTGGAAAAATCATGCACAAATGGAATATTGAGATATTCCATTATCTATC
Source organism: Benincasa hispida (assembly GCF_009727055.1). NCBI lineage: Eukaryota > Viridiplantae > Streptophyta > Magnoliopsida > Cucurbitales > Cucurbitaceae > Benincasa > Benincasa hispida. The sequence goes on from NC_052359.1 coordinate 37,455,174, forward strand.
TTCTTCATGCTCACACAATTTCCATTTTCTCTTATTCATTAACTCCAAGCATGAGCTGTAACTCATGCAACTCTCTTTCTTGCATGATGATTTGCAATATATTGAAGAGATTGGAGTAAATTTGAGGTATGCAATCAAGAGAGAATTTTAGAGAAAATTCGTGTTGAAGAAGGGGTTCTTCAACAAGATTGCTGATGTGAGCAATTCTCCATAATTCGTTGATTGAAGCTTATTTTGAGTTCCACAACTCAATCTAGAGCACCAAGAGAATAGTGTGGAAGATCTTGAGGTGGTCTGCAACAAGATTTAGAGAAGATTGTAGTTAGAGAATGAGCTTTGAAGAAGTTCTACAAAAGTATGTCATGAAACTCACTTGTTTTCTACAAGAGCATACTTTATGCAAATAACGTATTGTGAAATCCAGATGGGCCAAATGGACAGTACCACTTGGAAACTGCAGTATTCTCTTGTGAGAATCCAGGAGTTGTGGGCTATGGTGAAATTTGATTGAGAGGAAAGGGAGAAAAATGAGAGGAAAAGCAAAGAAAAAAATTTCTGAGATTTCATAAAAAACAAAGAACTATTTTGTATCTCATCTCTTCTCTATTTTGCATGATAAAAAAGATGACCCCTCTCTCCAGCAACTGTCCATTTACGTGGGTGGAGAGAAAAAAGGGGAGGGAAGTTAATTCCCTCCCAAAAATAAAAAATAATTAACTTAAAAAAAATTAAATTATTTAATTAATATAACGTGTGTATATATATATATATATATAACATATAACATATAACCTGTAGTTTTTATATTGTATCAAATGCAATATAGCCTATAGTTTCAATTTTCTCTCAGTAATGGCTTTTAGTATAAATCACATTTACACTAAATTTAATTAAATGAATCTAATTCATATAATTAATATTTGAATCATATTCAAATATTTATTTCCTCTCACAAATAATATAATGTATCAAATACATTATAATAATTATATAATATATAATTAATTAATTAATTAATTATATCATTTATAATTAATTCCCTCAAATAATTTGAACAATTCAAATTAATCCAAAAACTAATTCTCATTTAAATCTCGTTGAGCTACTGAGGGGACCTAAAAAATCTGTAGCTTGAAGCTTCAATGGTATGTGAAGGATTAATTAAACGTTTTAATTAAATTGTTCACCATCCATTAACTATCAGGCACTTCACTAAAAACCGACAACTGCACACTTCACACTACAGATATATTTTTGTATCCATTGGATATAACCAATCAACGATACGATGACCCTTCACAAATTGCTCATAAGCACAGTGGGGCCAAAATTACCGTTTTGTCTCTGTAGTTACATCTAACTTTGTAAATGCCATTGATCCCTCTAATGAACAATAAATCATAGTCTGAATATGATCATATCCCTCTCGGGCCAAGAGAGGGTATGCTGTCACAATGTTCAAGCCTCGGAATCAGCCTTTAAGGGAGCAATTTATCTGTTTGCCCCAACATTAGGGAATGAGTGAATTCCTTCTTGTGTAGCTATGTTCCCAGCTCCCCAATCAGACTAATCCCAAAATTGTAGGCTTGTTGAGTCGGCGATCTGGACACTCTCACCTATACAAATCAAAGGACCGCCCTCATAGGCAGGAGTTCAAAACTCACTTAGGATTCAGGTCATGTTACCTATGGTCATCTTGGTGAAATGTAAGTATTTTTTATGAACGGCGTTATATAATGAGACTAAAAATTTCGTGGTCCGGCTTTATACAAACTTCTTTGTATAGAATATTCCCGCTCACATGTCTCAAAATGAATGATCAAGATCAGATCTTTTGTAGCACTTTACAACAATTGTAATACCTACAAAGCAGGCCATAATCGTAGTGTCACTAGGATAAGGTATCCAGCCTTATCCATCTACTACAAACCATTTAGGTTATTACTTAAACATGATCTACCTATATGTCTCTACATACATGTTTAAGCTACAAGATAACCTTGGATGTTAGTTTATTGGTTTGTGGTTAATGCAACTAATTTTGAAATAAAACACCAAATATTTTGTTACAAAAATGTTTGTACAATACAATAACAAACTATAGAACCCTATGAGATTTAGGGCATTGACCCCAACAATCTCCCATTTGACCTAAAGCTAGTAGGGTGTACAGTGTAAAAGTCATACTAAAATACAAAGTACACAAATCAATAAACTAAGGCACAGACCGCCCTGTACAAAATCTCCCACTTGCGCTAGTCTAAACGTGGCCTGTCTCATAGACAATTCTGCAGGTGACCCTTAAACACCTTAGTCGTGAGGGCCTTTGTAGACGAATTAGTAACATTGTGCTCCAAAGCTATCTGTGTGACGATTACGACTTCTTGATGCGGATGAGATGATACTTCTGCTCTATGTGTTTCTCACACTTGTGACTCCTAAACTCTCGGGAATCAGCCACGGTACCACTATTATCACAACAAAGTCTGATGGGCTTCGACATGTCTGGAACGACATCTAGATTTTTCAAGAATTTCTTGAGCCAAACAACTTTCGTAACAGTTTAACAAGCCGCCACATACTTGACCTCTATAGTGGAGTCAACAATGCACCCTTTCTTGTTTCTCCTCCAAACTACCGGCCTTCCGTTAAGAGTGAACACTGATACTGATGTGGATTTCCTAGAACTATACACGAGCATGTAGTCCCTCATTCTCCATAGATATTTGAGGATTTTTTTAATGACGGTTTAGTGATCAAATCCTAGATTAGATTGATATCTACTAACTATTCTTACTGCATAGGAGATGTTAGGTTTTGTACATAACATAACATACATCAAGCTGCCAACAACCAATGCATAGGGGATCTGTCTCATTTCCTCAACCTTTTGAGGTGTCTTAGGACACTATTTCTTAAACAAGATAACTCCATGCCTGAAAGGTAGTAAATCTCTCTTGGAGTTCTACATCGAATACTTAACAAGCATTTTGTCAATGTACGATGCTTGAGATAGAGCTAACGTTTTGTTCTTTCAATCTTGAAAGATTTGAATTTCCATAACAAGCTGAGCCTCTCCCAAATCTTTCATTTGGAATTGGGTTGCTAGCCAGTTCATAACTTCAATCAACAGACCTACATTATTCCCAATAAGTAGGATATTGTCTACATATAACACTAGGAAAGCTATTGAACTATTGATGATCCTTTTGTGTACAAACGGCTTATCAATATTTTGATCAAAGCCATAAGATTTGATCGCAGTATTAAACCTGATGTTCCAAGATCGAGAAGCCTGCTTCAGTCTATAAATGGATCGATTAAGCCTGCAAACATTTTGCTCTTGTCCTTGGGTTATGAATCCCTCAGGTTGCTCCACATAAATGGTCCCCTTGAGATTTACCAAATATTATAGTCATAATATGAGGCAATGGATAGGAGAATTCTAATAGACTTTATCATGGCAACAGGTAAGAAAGTCTCCCTGTAGTCGACTTCCTTAACATGGGTATAACCCTTTGCCACCAGTCTAGCCTTGAAGGTTTGCACATTCTCATCAGCACCCCGTTTTCTCTTATAGATCTATTTGCAACCTATAGGTTTTACCCCATCAGGTTGATCTATGAGATCCCATACTAAATTGAAGTATATTGACTCCATTATGAGATCCACAACTTTGATCCACTCATCCTTGTCAACATCCTTCATTGCTTTCTTGTAAGACAATGGATCCTCAACATCTCCGTCAGCTACCATAGCTAGGATTTCCGTTAAACCCATGTAATGGATAGGTGGGTTTGCAACTCTCCCACTACATCGAGGTTCCCTCAACACTTGACGTGGAATTCACCTACTAGATGATCCAATTTCGACAACTCCTATTGAGGTGTTGGGTTCTTCAATAACTCTTGTTGAAGGTTCAGTAGTTTCTTTGGAAAATTCATTCAACATAATGTTACTGCAAGGCTTGTGCTCCTTTATGTGGTATTCTTCAAGAAAAGTAGTGTTTATCGATATAAATACTTTATTTTCTTTTTGGTAAAAAAAAGTAACCACCTCTCGTTCCTTTGGGGTAGGCTACAAATAGGCACAATTTTGAACGAGATTCAGTTTCTTAGGATTCGCCACAAACACATGTGCTGGGTAATCCTAGATTTTTAAATGACGTAAACTAGCTTTACGACCATTCCATTCCAAAGGTGTTCTGGTAACAATCTTGGATGGAACATAGTTCAAAATATACGCTGCAATCTCCACTGCATAACCCTAAAATGAGTCAGGTAAGAAAGTGTAACTCATCATAGACCGAACCATGTCCAATAGGGTTCGATTTCTCCTTTTTGATACACCATTCTTTTGAGGTGTACAAGGTGCTGAGAGTTGGGATACAATTCCGTGTTTTATCAAATAATTTTGGAATTTCAGATCCATAAACTCTCCATCTCGATCAGATCGAAATTTCTTTATTGTTTTACTTTATGCATTTTCAACTTCAGCCTTTAATTCTTTGAACTTTTCAAAAGTTTCAGATTTATGTTGCATTAAATAAACATACCTATATCTTGAATAATCATCAATAAAAATGATGAAATATTCATAACCTCCCCTAGCTTTTATATTCATCGAACCACAGAGGTCTGAATGTACTAGCTCTAAAGGTGCTTTGGCCCTGTGACCTTTTCTAGTAAAGGTTCTTTTAGTGATTTTGCCTTCAAGGCATGAATCACACATAGGTAAAGGATTTTCTTCTAATTCGCTTAGAAGTCCATTCTGCACCAATCTCTCAATCCTATTGAAATTAATGTATTTTAGTTTTAGGTGCCAAAGTTGGGCATTTTCTTTAGGAGAAATTTTAAATCTTTTATGTTAAGTTACCACAAATTTAAACGTTTCAGTGTTATAGAGTGCCTTAGTTGCTAACGGTCTTAGCACATAAAGGTTGTTTTCTAGTTTCGCAAAATAAATATCAATACCATTTTTGGAAATAAACACTTTATTTACAATAAAGTTGATATAGTACGATTGTTCAAGCAAACACATTACAGAAATTAGATTTCCTTTTTAAACCAGAAACTACATATACATTTTCTAATAAAATGAATGTATTATGTAAAGTCAACTGGAGACCTCCAACTGCCACAGTCGAGACGACATGCCCAGTTCCAACTTGCATTGTCATCTCACCAACATCAAGTTTCCGCTGGGAACTAATTCCCTGAAATGAAGAAAAAATGTGGTTAATGACGCCAGATTCTATAATCCAGGCAGAATCATCATTCTTCACTAAACATGTTTCCAATACAAGCAAATCATATTTATCATGCTTGGCCTTCTTCTTTTCTGCCATATACTTGTAGTAGTTCCTCTTCCAATTCCTATTTTGGTTGCAATGGAAACATATTCCCTTTGCACCGTGACTTTCTTTTGAGCAGCGACTAGTGGGTTAGCTTTCCTCTTTTCACCTTTCTTCGTCTTTTAGTTTTTATTGTCGGAGGAAGAAGGTACAGACTTTGTCCCACAAGTCGAACCTCTGTGGAACTTCTTAGAGGATGAAGCAATATCTGCTTCACCATTCTGTCCCTTGTTTTCAACAAGGACTGAAATTTGTAGCTAGTTGAGGAGGGTGGTTAGGTTGTAGTCAATCCTGTTCAAAACACCATTGCTACAGAAATGAAGGAAACTTTCAGGTAAAGATTCTAAAATGAAGTTAACCTAGTTTTCTTCATCGATGATGGACCCATTCATCTCCGTCACATTGAGTGGACCATCATGTTGAGAACATGTTCTCGAACAGATGCCCCTTCTTGTATACTAGCATTAAAGATTTGCTTGAGAGCGTCATGCTTGAGTTGTGTGGACGATTTTCCGAACATTCCCTTCAAGGACTCGTCTATGAGTGTGATCTCATGCTTCTTAGCCAAGACTTCAGAAAGACTAGCCAAGATATACGCTCGAGCCTTTACATTTGCCCGTGTCTAATGCTTGTATGCTTCTCGAACATTTCGAGTAGCATTTGGAGCTAGAATGGGAGGATAGTCCTCCACCAGGATGAAACAAAGGTCATCGATAATTACAATTATGTTGATCATGTTTTTCCATGAAATGTAGTTATCGCCCGTTAACTTTTCGACGGCGAGTAGATTTAATGTTGCGGAAGTCAAAGTGAAAAACGTTTGCTGAAACCATACAAATTATCTTTTATTAGTTCATTTGTATTAAACCAACAAGACAACCAATCAATTTTAGCAAAATAATCTAATGTACCCTGAGTGACATCTATTTTGCAATGATGTTTCAGGGAGGCAGGACAAAGGTCATCGTAGGATGATCAAGTGCCCCGTCACTAAAATGAGACATTCTCAACAAATAGACAGAACAACTTCTTATTCTTGTAACTATTAGTCACCATTGTTCGGTCTAGAATTTGTTAAACTCGCTTAACAATTCTTTTAAGTGTAACCCCTCATTTTAGGTCCTAAACTTCTGCCCCAATGAGCCAATTGTAGGAAAAAACCGATTGAGACATGAAACTAAAGCAACCCTATCCATTTCTAGAGTTTGAATAAAACGTCATGCAAAAATGCCATCCTTTAGGGGGACACCCACGGTGCCACGAGGCCATGCATGAAACTTTACATTGAACTAATGAGAGAGACTGAGGGATATGTTGTCATACGTCCCACTTCCACTTACTATAAACACTCTCTCCATTCACCTTGATATTGATCCATACAAATGCCACCCGTAGAGGGACACCCATAGTGCCTCAAGGCCGAGTATGAATCTCACGATGTAAACTTTAAGAAGAAACGTGAAGATGATAAAATGAAGTATCATATACTCAATTTTTCTCCCACTGAGTGTTTTATCTAGGGTTAATTAACTTAGGAAAATCTGGCTACTGATTTTAACTAAGTGAATGTTTAATTTTTCCAAAAACAACATTTGTCTTTGGATAGTTAAACAATTTTGATCAAAGTCTATTAAACTCTTTATTAAACTTTAATCAAACTTGCATGCATGTAACAAATCTATCTAATTCATCTTTCCAAGTAAGTTCACAGGTAGGGATATTACATTTCCGTGAACTTAAATACCCCAGCCTAGACAAAACTCGCCTTAGACAAAAGTCACTTATAGATACATTTGTTACATTGTTAATCTTTTATTATAAATCAATTTAATCCTATTAAAACCAATTAAAAGAGTAAACTTAGATCTCTAATCTCATTAGAAACGTGACCTTAGGTCTATCTCAATCATATTTAAAACAATTTTAAAAGATGAATTTAAAAGATGAATATAACCTAAGGTTTGCATACAACTCTAAATTATTGATTTTAATTCTAATTTCATTTAATTATAACGATTATAAAGAAATGAAACAATTAAAACCATACATCGCATGCTTTGACATACTTTAGTAAAATATAACATTTATAATTTAACATAAAGTAGTGTCACGCTTCATGCAATTTCATTTCACTACTAACATAAAGTAATGAAACATTCAATAGCATACTACAATACATGCATTGAACCATATATTATAACAATTATAATATAAATGATTCATGAATATGCTATTAATGCATGCATGCATATATTATAACATATATAATATATAATGCATTAGCATGCTATATAATTTAAATTATGCATAAACATATATTATAACACTTATAATATAGATGATGCATGAAATTAAATGAATAACCTATGGTGGATTTTAATTCTATATGAAATACAATATTGTATGCAATATAGAATAAAACCCACCGTAGGTTGTTCATTTTCATGTATATATACATACAAATACATCATATTTATATTAAAACAACAGTTGGTGGACCAGGATTGGACGTCTAAATAAAATTTAAAGCCTAACTATTACATAAAACATATTCAACCAATTCGAAACAAGTGCATCGGGTCTTGAACTACTCGAACCGGACCAGGAACAGGTCTAGAAGAACTCAAAACAGTTGAACTGGAGAACCCTCAATCGACCTGGACTGCAGACCACGAACCACGTGCAAACTGCAGCTAAACTGTGTGAAATTTTTGTTTCGCACAATGTTGCGACGCTATAGAAATTTCCTTCCGTCTGCTGCATTCGTCGCAATGGTAGGATACAACATTGCGACGCTGTAGCACAGTCGCCAACTGTGCTGCTTCGATCTTCTTAGAAAACATCAAACTTCTCATCGAATTCTCTAGAAAACAAATGGGGAACCCATGAATGACTTAACAATTGAATATAAACTCAATAATAGTAAAATATGCCCCAAAACATACTACAAGAATTTTGGGCTTTAATGTCGATTGGAAAAAGTGAAATCGGATGAATAATGTCGGTTTTGTTTTTTTTTTAAAATGGATCTTTAACGTCGGTTTTAAACTGACATTGTAGGTATACATTTAATAAGACCCGGTTTTCTTTTTTTTCCTTAAAAAAAAAAAAAAAAACCCATTCCCCATCAGCCACCTCTCCCCCCCCCCCCCATTTTTGTTTCTTACGAAAATGATATTAGGTTACATTTTGTTTCTCTTCTTTCTCTCTCAGATTTCAGAAAAACCTTCGTAGACGGCGAAAAGGACTGAAACTGAAAGCTATCAAAAATGGCGACCAAAAATGCCAAAAAAGCCAATCTCTTAGATCATCACTCCCTCAAACACCTACTCGATGAATCTGTTTTTGAGGTAGAGAAGTAAGAGATATGTGGAACCAACGAGAAATGGCAGAACCCGTAGATAGGTCGGTAATGTCGGTCCATGTAGTACCGATTTGAAATCAATTTTACATCTTTTCGTACTCCCAATGTCATTGATAAACATGTAGCGAGAGTCATTGTCGATGCTTTGAGAAGATTCCAACGATGATTGAAAAAATAAATTGAAGAAACAACAGAGAGATCGGTAGAGATATGAAGGATTTGAATCTGTTTCTGAGGTAATTCAATTTGCAATTTCATTTCCCCTTTTTTAGATCTTTTTCGTGTCAATTTTAATCTAGGTTTGAGCTTTTTCCTTGCAGATTGTCACCAACCGTAATGAAGGATTTGAATATGAAGGATTTGAATCTGTTTCTGAGGTAATGCTATTTGGCTACATTTTAGTGTTTCTAAATATAAACCAACTAAAAAAACCACAAAGTTCTAAGAGTTTTGGTAATGTGATACATTTTTTGTTTCGTCATTCATCTGTACTTCTTAGAGGAAAGAGGGATACTAGAGCATTAGAGATTTGGAGAAAGACTTTATTGATGTTTGATTCATTGTTAGTTCATGTCTCTCTAGAAAGTGTCAAGTTGAAGAAAAAGAAGAAACATAAGAGAACAGAAAGGCCCAGGTTGGTAATTCTTTTGACATTTTTTTCCAGCACCATTTGTTACATAAGTGTGCCATATTCAGATATTCCAATCCTACAGATGGTAGCAAAACTACATGGAATACTGAGACCATTTCTACTTCGGAGAATGAAATCTGATGTCGAGCTAATGCTCCCTCAGAAGAAAGAAATCATAATATATTGGTTATGATTGAAGGTAGCATTGTTTTTAATCTAATTTTTATAGATAGATTCTATAACCTGTGCATCAACTTCTCTTGTTTTCATAAATATTATTTATATATTTAGATATATATCTCCGCCCAATCCCTCCCCTCTCGCCCAAATCCCTCTCGCTCTCGCTCATAAAGGTCAAATCCCTCCCCTCTCGCTCTCGCTCTCGCTCTCGCTCATACCTCCACTCTCGCTACTCTCACTCTCGCTCATACCTCCACTCTCGCTCTCGCACATAAATTTCATGGCTGAAAATACAGTTAGCTATGTGTCGTGGTTGTTTGTTCCATAATAGTCCATGTGTGCTCAATTTGAATCATGCCTTTTTGAGTTAATCCTACTGGTGGCCGCTTTATGTTTATTGTATGGTGGCTTAATATTTGGTGATTGATCCTTGTTAACAAGAATTATTGGTACAGGAAGTTCACTTTGGGAAATTGATAGTCTTCGACACCATTATTTTCCTCTTGTTTCAAGGTATGCAGTTTAATATTGATCCAGAAACTTCTGTTGCTTTGGATTTCATACTGAAAACTAGTCCTTATGTTCTTGTAGGTTAGTTTTATGCCTAGTATCCCCGTACAATCAAGTGTATGAAGTGTTCAAGAGAGAGCTTGGCATGACACCGGATAAGGTATATTTACTTGGCTAAACCTGTTTCATATAATTAGATTATGCATTCATTTTATTGAATGGAGATTACTTTTGCAATCTGACAGAAGCTTGTTATCTTGATTGTGTTACTGTTACATATGAGTTGGCACTTCTGTTTTCTGTATTCTGATCACATTGTAGCACGTTTCAATGTGCATGACAGATTGAAGTTTCATTAACATTTGGCCTTTCATATGATTATATAAATGTGGTTATGGTTATAATATTAATTTTTCTCCTTGGATCAGAGTCTGCTTGAGGTTAAATTCTTAATCTCAGGCACATTACTTGTTAAGTTGAAGTTAGATTCTAAATCTTTCCAATTCTTCTGTAGTTGTTGGATGAGCTGAAGAAGAAGAATCCTGATAATGAAGTCCATCTCAACACCGTATATTACATCTCTTAATCTCTCAAACCCTCCCAAATTTATAGACAAATAAAATTGTGTTGCCCTTACATGGAAGATTCTGTTGCCCTTGTAAAATCATAATCTTTGTATTACTTGTAATTTATGTTTTCAAGGCTTGAATTATTGTACACCTTTTAAATATAATTCTATAGCAGAATTTGTGGATTAAATGTAATAGATTTACAATCCATACATGAATAATGTCATAGCCATAATGTTCGATGATGATGTGTCATGTTATACTTTTTTTACCGAAAAAATGGATTTGGCAAGGAAACTTTAAAAAATGGACAATAATTGATAAAACGGATAGATTCGGGCTTCAATGTCGGTTAAAAATCTAAAAAAAAAAAAAAGGCTTTAATGTCGGTTGCAACCGACAAGCTTTAATCACTAAAGACCTTTAATGTCGGTTGCAACCGACATTGAAGGTTGTGTTATTGGTGTTATTGAAGCCCTTTAATGTCGGTTTAAAACCGACATTAAAGGGCTTTAATAACACTATCTTTAATGTCGGTTGCCAACCGATATTAAAGCCCTTTATTGTCGGTTTAAAACCGACATTAAAGCCCAAATTTCTTCTAGTGAAATTCAAAAAAAAAAAAAAAAAAGCCATAAATCTATATCCAATCCTAGAAAAATCCATCAACGTAATATCACATTCAACAGAAAACTCATCACATGAAATAATCACATAATGCATATCCAAAACCCACCAAAACTGTAAAATTAATTTAAAAAAATGGGAATTGGGATAAAAAACGAAATGCTCAGATACCAATTGAAGGAATCCTAATGAAGGGATCCTAATGAAGGGATCTTGAGCAGAAGCAGGATCGTCCCAATTTTCGAATTTTCACAGAATTGAAATTTTACAAACAATAAAAGAAAAATTGTGCATTTATAGAAAAATACAGTACGCATATAAAAGAAAAAATTAGGGTTTCAGAAACCTTTACCTTTGAAGACCTTCTTCCTGTAAAATCCTTTCTCTGTGCAAATCATGTACTGTGAAATCCAAATGGGCCAAATGGACACCACAACTCGGGAACCTCCATATTCTCTGGTGAGAATCTAGGAGGTGTGGACTCTAGTGAAATTGGATTGAGAGGGAATGGGAGAAAAATGAGAGGAAGAGCAAAGAAAAAAGATTTGTAGATTTCTAAAAAAACACAGAACTATTCTGTATCTCATCTCTTTTCTATTTTGCAGGATAAAAAAGAAAACTTGTCTCTCCAGCAACTGTTCACTTACGTAGGTGGAGAGAAAAAAAGGTAAGGGAAGTTAATTCCCTCCCAAAAATAAAAAATAATTAATTTCTAAAAAAATCAATTAATTAATTAATATACCATATATATATAATACACATATAACATATAACCTATATTTTTTATATTGTATCAAATGCAATATAGCCTATAATTTCAATTTTCTCTCACTAATGACTTTTAATATAAATTACATTTACATTAAATTTAATTATATGAATCCAATTCATATAATTAATATTTGAATCATATTCATATATTTATTTTCTCTCACAAATAATACAATGTATCAAATACATTATAATAACAATATCATATATAATTAAATAATTAATTAATTATATCATATATGATTAATTCCATCAAATAATTTGAACAATTCAAATAAATCCAAAAACTTATTCTCATTTAAATCTCGTTGAGCTACCGAGGGAACCTCAAAGATCTGTAGCTTGAAGCTTCAACGGTATATGAATGATTAATTAAACTTTTTAATTAAATTGTTCACCATCCGTTAACTATCAGGCACTCCACTAAAGACCGACAACTGCACACTTCGTACTATAGATATATTTTTGTATCCATTGGATATAACCAATCAACGATACGATGACCCTTCACAAATTACTCATAAGCACAGTGGGGCCAAAATTACCGTTTTGTCTCTATAGTTATATCTAACTTTGTAAATGCCATTGATCCCTCTAATGAACAATAAATCATAGTCCAAATATGATCATATCCCTCTCGGGCCAGGAGAGAGTATGGCACCATATTGTTCAAGCCCCAAGATCAGCCCTTTAGGGAGCAATTTATCTACTTGCCCTAATATTAGGGAAAGAGTGAATTCCTTTTTGTATAGTTGTGTTCCCAGCTCCTCAATCAGACTAATCCCTAAAATGGTAGGCTTGTTGAGTCAGCGATCTGGCCACTCTCACCCATACAAATCAAAGGTCCGCCCTCATAGGCAGGAGTTCACAACTTACTCAGGATTCAAGTCTCTATTATGAACGACGTTATATAATGGGACTAAACATTTCATGGTCCAATCTTATACAAACTCTTGTGTATAGAATATCCCAGCTCACATGTCTCCACATGAATGATCAGGATTGGACCATTTGTAGCATTTTACAACAATTGTAACACCTACAAAGCGGGTCATACTCGTAGTGTCACTAGGATAAGGTATCCAGCCTTATCCATCTACGACAGACCATTTAGGTTATTACTTAAACATGATCCACCCGTATGTCTCTACATACATGTTTAAGCTACAAGATAAACCTGGATATTAGTTTATTGGTTTTTGATTAATGCAACTAATTTTGAAATAAAAAAATCAAATATTTTATTACAAAAATGTTTGTACAATATAATTACAAACTATAGGACTCTACAAGATCTAGGGCATCAACCCCAACACTTGTGACATTAACCATCCAACTGACCTTTTTTGCTTAAACGTAAACACAATCGAACATATGCATACAACTTGAGCATATAAAGGCAACAAGTTTGATTACACATAGACAACTCAACATTTTCGAATGCAAGTTTATTTCATAACCAAGACCCTGACATCACCTCTACTGAGGTTAATGAATACGTGCTAACTTTATAACTTCAAAACTCTTAAATACTTGACCTATTAAATGATCTAAGATGGTGGTTGTCTAACACTTTGCAAACAAACAACCCTGAAACCCTGAAACTCTCCTAGTACCTAGGAAGTAGGGAAACAAAACATTGGAAAGCATGAGTTGAGGAGCCCAGTGAGTGGTGTATTTCATATGAATATAGCTTTTACTTTGGAAATTCCTTTAGAAATTATTTATGTAAAATAAGATCTTATTAGATATCCCGATCATAAACTAAATCTTTCAAACATGTTTAGCCCAATCATACATTAAAAACTCTTACAAACGTACGTACATTAGAAAAGAACTTGAACATAAACCTTCTCAGTTAAACCAAATAATAAACTTACACTGAAATTCTAGTGAAATCCGAAGTTAGCTCATTAAATCTTTTTAATTAAAACAGAGATTACATTCACATTAAGTTCCAGTAAATCTAGGAAAATAACATAATAAATCTTCTCAATGAAACCAAAGGTTAAACCCATATAACTTCTAGTAAAACCAGGAAAATCACACTCAACCCTCTACCCATTTTATCCTATCCCCATGTTCACATGTCAACCATTCCCACTAGACATACTCGAGTATGCTGACAATTCTCTACTATCATTGTTGTTTATATTGTGTAAAATATTGAAAAACTCCTGTAACACCCCTTATTTTTTTTAGTATTAATGTAATTTCAGTAAATTTTATTAATTGAGGACATTTTTGAAATTTTAGACCTTAAGTGTAATTGCGGGAATTTAATTATTGACATTGAAAATTATTTATGTTGGAATTGAATGGCAGGAGTTAATTCTTTTTGAAAGGAATGCAGTTTAAAGAATTTATGTGGATTAAGAAAAAAAAATAAAATAAAATAAAATACATTTATTATTTTATTTTATTTTATTTTCTTTTCTTTTCTCCCCTCCCCCCTCCCATCCCCCCCCTCTTCTCTCCCCTTCCCTCTTCTTCCTCACGCAGACTCCCCATTTTACCCTTGCTGTTCACGTGCCCTAGCAGCCACCAACCACGAACCCCGCCACATGCCAAACACCCTCCACCTCTCGCATCTCTCTCTCGACAAACCTCGCCTCTTCGCTCATGCCAGATCTCACCAACCGGTAAAGTCGCGCCGCCTCCCGATTGACGTCTTAAACCCAGCCACGCGTCCATCTGAAGTAGTGTGCCGCTTGTCCTCATCCATCGTCGCGTCTCCCCAAGGTCGTTCATGTCAGATCTGAGGATTTAACCGCATCGCTAGTAGCCGTCCGACACTACGAGCATCGCTTCAAGTTGCAGCGCCACTCCAGCCCCGCGTCCGCCACCCCAATCGCTTCGCTACCAGCTGTCGTCGTTCTGTCGTGTCGGGTTCGTCTTGGCCTTCGTCAGATCTGTTGGGGTAAGGTTGTGTCGGTTTGTTTCGTTCTCTTGGCCATTAATATTGTGTTTCAGTGTTATGACTCACCTTTGCTGGATTTTGTTTCAAGCTTAAGTTGTCAAGGAGTTCGGAAGTCAAAGGAGGAACCATCGTGGAAGGTGGAAGTGATTTTCATTCTTTGAGTAAGTCCTTGATAGTTTGGATTTGGACCTGAAGTCTTACAATTGTGGCTTCAATTGAAATTTGAGAGTTATTTTGTTGTGAGGGCCGCTATTTTGGATTGTCGTTATAGTTTGGTGCTCTAATTTTTTATCTGTGGAGTATCGACTCAAGGTAAGTAATCTTACTACTGGAACTGCCCACGGGCCAGTCACTGGATGTATGCTAGCATGATGGATGGATGTTATGGTAGAATGACAACATGATGAACTGATAGTTTAGTATAACCGCTGTACGTTTTTGTTTGGGGATATGAAAGATGTATTTATGCACATGGATACTTGAATGCTAGCATGAGATGATATTTGATTCCATGAGGTTATATGTGATCTGTGATATTGAGGCATGTGTATTTCTTGTAGAGCCATGGTGTTGAAGCATATATGTATGTCATAGAGTTATTGTGATAATTATGGTGTCGAGCCTATGCTAGTGATTTTACTAATTAGTTAGAATGGCCACTAGATTTGTGTTTCCTTCGAGATTCACTAATTTGTGTTTCTTTTGGGATTCACCAGTTTGGTTTTCTTCAGGATTCACCAGTTTATGTTTCCTTCAGGATTCACCAGTTTGTGTTTCCTTTGGGATTCACCAATTTGTGTTTCCTTCAGGATTCATTAGAGGTAGTGAGCATATTTAGTTACAGTAGGATAGAACTCAGTTTGTCATGTATGTATGTGTCCCCTGAGGACTAGGACAGTTTATATATTCCACCAGAGGTAGACATCTAGAGAACATAGATGCCTAGCCTAACCCCAGTAGTGGGGTTACTTACTGAGTATTTTATACTCATTCTTTTTCATGTTGTTGTTTCAGGTAAAGGTAGGTATGCACCAGCGATGGACAAACGGAATTCGTGATCGAGCCACTGGGACTAGTTTTATGATTCCGCTCATGAGATTTAAGAATCATTTTTAGATTTATTTATTATCATTTATGATTTATGGGTATCTTACTGTTGTTTTTAATATTTGAATTTAATAAAAGCCTTTTGAACTTACCTTATTTAATTAGCATTTATTTCACCATATCAGAGTGTCATTTTAAGTTCCATGCATGCATGTATTTAGTAATGACCTAACTTAAGTCCTTAGGGGTCGGGTCATTACAACTCCTTTTATCATTATGAATGCATCCATAGTCTATTGTCCATCCATCTCTTCTTCTTCAACCATGAGCAACTAATTTTCTTTATGGGTTGAGAAACATTGCAGCTAACATGAATTAAGTTAAGTTTAATCATGTGTTTATCTTGGTTTACTTAAGCTTTATAAACTGTTTGAATAAATTGAAAGATTGTTATAATAGAATGAATCTATGTTTAGAAAAAGCAAAGAATTTAGACCTCATAAAGCAAAAAGAGAATATCTTTAGAAATAAAGAGGCATCTTTTGCATCAAAGACTCATTGCATGCATCCTAGAAATAGGACATTGAGAAATGTAGCTAAATACATTGAGAAATGTAGGTTATGACTTTTGAGTAATTCGCTTGAATGCACGATTTATGCATTTAGTTAGGAATTGTTAATGAATATTTCTCTCAACCTTATTTTATTCATTGGAAATCTATATCTCTACACATAAGTTGTTTTACTTACGATTGTGACTCCCATCGCATCCACCATCATTTATTTGCATTAGCAGTAGAATAGGAACATCAACTCATCGCATATTTACTAACAATTCGCGTCTAGATCAAAACAATCATTGTCATCGCATCAATAGAACGCAATCCCTGGACTTACGAGGATTTTACTTAGATTTATACTTGGGTCTAATTAGATAAAACAGTGTGTTTCTAAAGGCATTACATAGCACTCAGTTCATTACTTTCATCACATAGTAAAACACATTAAGTTTTTGGCGCCATTCCTGGGGATTACGGTAACTAAGTTACGGTAAGATTATTGTTCTGTTTTTCGTAGGTTTCAATCTTTGGCGTATTGTACCTTAATTTGTGAACGGTACAAACGTCTTATGAGCGAGAGATCAACACCTGAGCCAGTATACGACCTAGAGATTGAGAGAATCTTTCACAGAAGAAAAAGAACAAATAAGAAGAAAAGGCAAAGAAACAAGGCTCAAAAGATGGCAGATTAGTAGAAGCAAATTGAATTGTTAAATGCAGTGATAAATGCAAGAAATAATGTGAACAATGCAATTGCTCCTGCCAATCCAATACTTCTATCCAATGATTGCAATAGATCGATCCGAGACTATGCTTTGCATATTCTATATGATTTCTCACCTGGGATTATACGTCCAACTTTGGATGGTTCTAGATTTGTAATGAAACCAGTCATACTTCAGATGATTCAGATAGTCAGACAATTTGGTGGGAGACTAGATGAAGACCCTCACACTCACTTGATTAGTTTCATAAAATATGCAACACGTTTGTATTCCCAAATATCACCCTCAAAGAAGTCAAGCTAACCCTTTTTCCATTTTCACTATGTGAGGGCACTAGGAGGTGGGCTTACTCACTTGGGCCCAGCAAAATCACATCATGGGAATAAGTAGTTGAGAGATTCATGAAGAAATATTTTCCTCCAACGAAAAATGCAAAGAGAAGAAAGGCAATATCTAACTTCTAGTAAGGGGAGAATGAAACTCTAAGCGATGCATGGGCAGGGTTCAAACGATTGGTGAGAAATTGTCTCACAATAGACTACTAGATTGTTTACAAATGGAAATCTTTTTATGATGGCTTGAATGAAGCATCTCAAACTGCTACAAATGTTGCCGTAGTAGGAGGATTATTAGACAAAACCTATATCGAAGCCAAATACATCCTTGATCGCATGTCAAGGAATCATGAGGACTAGAAGGATAATGACTATGGCTCAAGATCAAATGAGAGAGGAAGAAATGAAAATTCACATGATAATAGTGCCATCATAGTATTGCAGACATAGGTAAATGTGATGACAAATTTTTTATAAGCAATGTCTATAGTGCAAACCGGCGTTAGAAACGGACAGGTGAATGTGGTCACTTAGATGGCTAAAAAGAGTTGTATCGTATGTAAAGAAGCACACACATTTGAAAGGTGCTCGCATAATCTAGAGTTCATTTAATTCATCAAGAATAACCCATATTCAAATACCTACAACCCTAATTGGAAGAACCACCCAAAATTTTCATTGGGTGGAAATTAGTAGGTATACACCAACCACCACGACATTCCTAATGTAACTAAAGATGAACCACCTAGGTTTCATCAAGGGCAGAATCGACATCCACAAATGCCCAACTCATCTCAACAACCATTAACTTCTTCACCATTAGTAAATCTTTTGAAAAAAATATATCTAGAAAAACGATGTGGTGCTACAAAGCCAGGCATCAACTATTTGAAACCTTGAACAAGATTGGACAGATCACTAAAGACCCAAAAAATAGACCACAAGACACTGCCAAGTAACACTGAGGTTCCTCACCATGCGGGGAGTTCAGGCAAAGAACAACGTCATGTGGTGACTTTGAAAAGTGGTCACATAATGAAGGAATATCCAAGAGAAAAGGCAATCAAGCTTACCAATGAGATGCAAAGACACTCTTCTGATGAAAAGACTGATAAACAACCAACGTAGGAAATTTAAATACCATTATACAATAATCAAGAGGAATGTAGAGATTTATCTATGATAGCTTCAACTTCTAAGGCATCAAAATGAAGTACAACTCCCTCCTTATCTGTAATGGTTAAAGAGGAAGAATGATAAAGGAAAATTTCACTGCTTTCTTGGAGTGTTAAAGTAGCTACATATTAGCATCCCACTCATCAAAGCATTGGAGTAAATGCCATCTTATGCTAAATTATTAAAAGATATCATCTCAAAGAAAAGAATGATGGGGAATTATGAGACTATTGCACTAACGCAAAAATGCAACACCATTATACAAGAAAGTATTCATCCAAAAATGCAAGATCCAAGAAGCTTCACTATTCCTTGTCCAATTAGAGGAGTTTACATAGGGCAAGCCCCATGCGATCTTGGAGCTAGCATCAATCTCATGCAATTATCAATGTTAAAGCGACTGGGAATAGAAGAACTTGCACCAACAAAAGTTACTTTACAATTAGCAGATCGTTCGCTGGTACACCCAGAAGGAAAATTGGAGAATGTTCTCGTGAAGGTGGATAAATTTGTCTTGCCATCCGATGTCATTATACTGGATTATGAAGCTGACAAAGATGTACCCATTATTTTGGAAAGACCTTTCTTATCCATAGGAAGAACCCAAATTGATGCGTACAAAGGCGAGACAACCATGCAAGTCAGTGGCCAAAAGATGAAGTTTAACATTCTTAAGGCAATTAAATATTCTGATGAGGTCAACACATGCCAAGCAGCTAAATTGGAAAAGTATTAGCCTTATAAGCTTGAATTTAAAATTAATAAGGCGATGGAGGAGCTAAAGGAAAAGACGAACACAATGCTTGAATCTTGCCATGTGATAAAAGAGATTCAAAGGAATTTTGAACCTTTGGGTTTAGAAAGTTGATAAGGCAAGATCAAGCCTTCGCTCGAGCAATCTCCAGTTTTAGAGTAAGGCACTCCCTACTCACCTGAATTATGAATTCCTTGGTAAGAACGATATTTTACTCGTAATTATTTCAGCAACACTCTTTGAAGAAAAGAAGGATGCTCTCTTAAAAGTTTTAAAGAAATACATTAAGAAGATAGGGTGGATCCTGACAGATATTAGGGGAATCAGCTCATCCTATTACATGCACAAATTCAACTCAAGGATGGAAAGGAAGGCTCTATTGAACCAATATAGGCTCGATCTTGCAATAAAGGAAGTTTCCAAGAAAGAAACCATCAAGTGGTTGGACGCTGGAGTTATTTTTCCTATTTCAGATAGCAAATAGGTTAGCCCCATGCAATGCATCCCCAAGAAAGGCGATATAACTGTAGTTCCCAACCAAAATAATGAACTCATTCCAACACGCATGGTCACCAGTTGGAGAATATGTATGGACTACAGGAAGCTCAACACAACAATAAAGAAGGACCAATTTCCCTTACCTTTTATTGATCAGATGTTGGATCGATTAGCAGGGAGTGACTTTTTTTGTTTTCTAGACAGCTATGCAAGCTATAATCAAATTATGATTGTGCCAAAAGATCAAGAAAAGACAACCTTCACTTACCCATATGGGACATTCGCTTTCCAGCGCATGCTATTTGGGCTATACAACGCCCTGAACACTTTTCAGAGTTTATGATGGCCAACTTCTTAGACTACCTTGAGAAGTTAGTTCAAATTTTATGGATGATTTTTTAGTATATATGGCAAGATATATGAAGTATGTCTAGCTAATCTCGAGAAAATTTTGAGAAGATGAGAAGACACCAATCTAGTTTTAAATTAGGAAAAATATCATTTCATTGTGACAGATGAAATTATGCTTGGCCACAAGATGTCTAAGATGGGATTTGAGGTTGACAAGACTAAAATTGAAGCTGTAGAAAAACTGTCACCGCCAACAAAAGTGAAAACACTTCGAATCTTTCTTGGACATGTCGTGTTCTACCGTAAGTTTGTCAAAGATTTCTCTCAAATCACATGCCCCTTGAACTTGTTACTGGAAGTCAATAGATCTTTTGAATTCGATCATAACTATCTAAGAACATTTGAAACACTGAAGCAAGCACTAGCCACGGTGCCTATTTTTATTGCATAGAACTGGTCAAAGCCATTTGAGTTGATGTGTGATGCAAGCGATTATGCGATGGGTGCAACCTTAACCCAATGCAAAGAAAAAGTTCTTCATTCAATCATATATGCAAACAAAAATTTCAATAACACATAGAAGAATTATACGAAAAACAAAGAAAGAGTTGCTTGCAGTAGTGTTTGTTGTGGAGAAGTTCAAACCGTACTTATTGGGATCAAAAGTGATCATTCATACAGATCATTCAGCGATTAAGTATCTTATGACTAAGAAGGACGAGAAGCTTCGTTTGATCAGATGGGTGTACTGCTATAAGTGTTTGATACTGAAATCATTGATCACAAAGGATCAGAAAATAAAGTTGTAGTTCACCTATCGTGGCTTGAGAACATTGAATGTGATCACCTTCAGCCAGAAGCGAACGCATGTTTTCCTGATGAAACGATATTAAAAGTTGATGAGTTCTTGCCTTGGTATGCAGAAATTGTAAATTTTCTTGTCTGCAAACAATTTTTAAATGAGTACACCATGCAACAAAAGAATAAGCTTATACATGAATGTAAATTTTACTATTGGGACGAGCCACATCTTTATAAAAGAGGCCCAAATCATATATTTCAGGCACTGTGTTCTAGAAACTACATTTCAACTCATCCTATATCAATGTCACGAGTCACCGTTCAGTGACCTTGGAGATCAGTTCACGGTAGTAAAAGTACTTAAGAGTGGGTATTATTGGCCCACGCTCTTCAAAGATGCCAGAGATTACATAATGAAGTGTGATAGTTGCCAACACACTGGGAATATTTCTGGAAGAAATGAAATGGCACTAAATGTTATCCTAGAAGTTGAATTATTTGATGTATGGAGAATTGACTTCATGGGTTCATTTTTGCCTTCCAATGGCCACAGCTACGTTTTAGTATTTGTTGAGTATATTTCAAACTGGGTCGAAGCAATTTCATGTGCTACAAACGATGTGACAACAGTCTTAAATTTCCTGCAGAAAAATATTTTCACTCACTTTGGCACACCGCGTCCTATCATAAGCGATGAAGGCACACATTTCATCAACTGTATTGTCAGTAAGCTTCTAATCAAATACAACATCCATCACAAAATTGCAATAGCCTACCACCCTCAGACTAATAGACAAGTTGAGGTGTCCAATAGGGAATTGACCTCATGGGTACAACATTCATATTTGAAAAGATTGTTAATTCAACACGAAAGGATTGAGCACAAAAGCTAGACGAGGCACTATGGGCTTACCGAATGACATATAAAACGCCAATTGGAATGTCCCCATATGCGCTCTTACTTGATGAGGATTGCCACTTTCCCTTAGAACTTGAATGCAAGGCATTCTGGGCCACCAAGAAGCTCAACTTTAATATTGAAGCATCAGGAGAAGCAAGGAAGTTGCAGTTATGCGAGATGAATGAGTGGAGATTACAAGCGTATGAAAACACTAAAATTTACAAAGGCTGAATGAAGCATTTTCATGACCAATGCATTAGTAAGAAAAAATTTGAAGTTGGCCAAAAGGTCCTGTTATGTAACTCATATCTCCATTTGTTCCCAGGAAAATTAAAATCGCGCTGGTCTGGACCCTTTGTTATTAAGGAGATCTACCCTCATCGAGCGGTGGAGCTAACGCATGAGGATGGGTCAAATGAATTCAAGGTTAATGGACAAAGGATCAAACCATATTGTGGAGGTAATTTTGATTGAGAAAAAGTCTTCATTGACCTGGAAAAACCTGAATGATGCTGATTGGAGAGTCCCTGCGTTAAAATAGTTGTCATCTTTTCAGAGACGTATCATATCCTTTTTTTGTATCCTTTTGTGCTTTCTTTTATTTTGCTTTTACTTCTAATTGATTGATTTCTTTACTTGTACTTTTGTGCAAAAACAATGATTGCTTTATAAGATTAGATCTATTTGGGATTAGTTGAGAAAGCGATGAGTGTTATGATGAGTTTTGGAATGCGTTGAAATCTCAACTCAACGCATCCCAGCATAACTCATCGTAGGAGAGAGTACCTTAAGCGTAAAAAATCATACCGTTAGGATCACTGAAAAGATGCCATTTAAGCCCAACATTCCCCTACATTTCTTATGTTTTCAAAGAACCAAACCCTTGCGATTTTTGGCGAAGCTTCTATTTGACAATTGTTAAGTTCACCATCTCTTATTTCTTTTTCACTGTACTCACATTTCAACCCCATTTTCTGCCTTTTATCAGAATGACCACCAAAACCCTTCCTCATCCACTCTCGCGGCAACGTCCTCTTCTTCCTATAAAGTTGTAATGTTGTCAGCAAGCATCCAACCCATATCCTTTCCCATCGTCCCTGAATCTATCTATGCGCTGCCAGCAAACGTGATGGCTCAACCACTATTCAACCTTACCCTCCTCAGAAATACCTCCATAAATCACCAAGAACCTACGTTGTCTCAATCATCATTGCCACACGAGCGTGTTCAACTACCAACCTCCAACGCCATACAACCTAATGCCTGAAGCTAATGTATGGCTCTACTTCATCAAAAGGATGTTGCTTCTCATAATGGATGATCATTCCATTTCAAGAGATCACATAATGATTATTTACTGCATAATGCGACTTATTCCAATTGACATTGGCCGCATTATCGCAGGTCGATTTGGACTTAACCAAGGGGGCAGCTATTTTCCCATAACTGATTACAAGGTTGTGCGCAACGCAAGGCTTGTTTGAAGAAGAATAAGAGTTAGTAGTGAGAGGAGTGCCCATACATCACTCTCTCTGCCGACTCATGAGATTGCCAGTATCCCCAAGTGAAAGTCGCTTAGCCAAAGCAATCAGCAAAGCGACAATCCCAATAGCAAGCTCAATATCCTCCAAGGCCTTCTCAACAAAAAAAGAGAAAAGTGGTTATTATGCCCAACACAAACAAAGAAAGGGATTGCATCACCCAAGTTGAGAATAAACTTCCTCCCCACCGAAGCAAAACCTGATCATCTTAGCCTAGGCCAGACACTCCCCTGCATCAAGACGATCTTGATGTGGAAGCAATTGTATCACCAACATATAGAGCCTCTAAGATAGGCATTGACCAGAATAAGCACCCTCCCCCTCTTGAAGAACCATCTCTCCATATTTTGCCCGTAGGATATGGAATCAATTGCATCACCAATACCTCCACCTTCCGCAAAAGAAACAAGGTAAGCTTCGATTCCGAAAGAGCCCAAGGTACCAAGCGTTCAACCTATGTTGCCCATTGCTAATAACCCAGGCCTACCAACTCCTACCCTTGAAGTAGGGGGAAGATCCGACATTGATGAGGATTGTGGGCATCCAACAGGTGAAAATAGCCAATGCCAAAATCCTATCACGTATGAGGAGAAGTTGATCTGAGCGTTGACGAGTGGTACAGATTCCACCATGAAGACCTTTGAGAGCCTATCTTGGGTTGTCTTGACAAGTTGTCACGACAGTAGAGCAAATCAGTTGAAAGACCTGATGCGGCAACAACAAGAGCTCGTTAATCAACATCATGAGTTGAGAGAATTTGTCAATCGTCAAGTCCAGGCAGTTTAACACCAACTGATTGTGACTAGGACCTTCATACGCCAGCAGACGTAGCGGCAACATGAACAATTTCACTTTATGATACAATTTTTCCAAGATGTTCTTGCTCGCCTCATGCTTGGACCAGCCATTCCCCCACATCTCCAAGCTCCTTTGCAATTTCCAAAGGAAAACATTCCTTTGCTTTAAGATTCCACCTGACTGATGAACCTAGAATTTCGAAATGAGGAAGGGGACCACTAATAGATCTTACATCAACAGAGTACTTATCGAAAACAAGAGGATCAAAACAGCAATGATGCAGGTGAAAACTAAATTTGAGGGTGTTTGAATTCATCTCCTTTCTTTCTTTCTTTCTTTTTTTATGCTTGTTACCACAGTTTTTATAATCAATTAATATGGATTTCATTCCAAGTGTTAATTTTTCTGTGCCTTTTCTTTAAGTTTGTCCCTCACATATCTTTATTGATTTCTTAATATGCTCTTTTGTTTTGTTGCATTCCATAAATGACCTCAATGATGATACTTGTGCTAGCCAACGCAATGATTAGTATGACTAGTTTTAGTACTTAGCTTTAGGACTTTACCTTAGGACATATTTCTTGAAGTACTTAGCTTTGATTTTCAGCAATGAGAACCATGATGCCCTCTAAATTTGGGGATGGAAGAGGTTTGAGCTAAATACGTTTGAAATAGAATTATTTTTTAAACCTCTTTGTCTTTATCATTCAAAAAAAGAAAAGAAAAAAGAAAAGAAAAAAATGGGCGCATTAAGATCGGAACCTGCTCTTAGTTGGATGTCCGCATGACACCCTTGGGGCAAGCTAGAACGAAGGCAGGATCATCATCAACACATAAAATAATTGATCACAACTCTGCTGCCTAAAAAACTTTTTAAAAGGCATGAGTTAAGTCAGAAAAAAGCATCTTGCTCGTAATTGGATGTCTGCATGACACCTATGGGGGTGAGCCAAAATAAAGGTGAGATGCTCAGATCTACGCATGGTCAAACCAAAATAAGCGCCTCAAGGAGAATCGTTTTTTCTAAATTTTGAAACAAAAGCTCATTCCTTAAAACGAAATATAAGATAACTTTGGAAATGAGTAAAAGATTTTTGAAAAATAAGCTTGCCGCATCTAAAGGCTGGAAATATTTTCATAGGTAAAAGAATAAAACAAAGGAAAACTTTGGTTTAACAAATCTAGAATATAAGGCACTTTGAGAAGTCTAAGTAATGCGTCAAAACTTTTAAGATATATTAAGACTCTAAACATATGCTTGAGAACAAACATTGTTTTAAATTTGAGGGTGTGATAACTTATAGATATATAAGTTATTTTATCTCTTTTATTTAAAACAATTAGGAAAAATCATGGAAAATACAACAGTTTGGTAAGAAAATCATGGAATTAATTATATTATGCGATCACATGTGTACAAAATCTTATAATCCACAAAAACTATAAAAATCATGTTTTTTGAATGCAGAAATCTATTCATGTGATCATAAGATGTCAACACAAAAGAAATTCCCGATGCCAACATTGGAATCACATAGTTTGAATCACATAGCCTCATGCAATAGAAGATGACATGACGCAAGGCCGATGGAGGTCAAATCTAAGACTAAGTTGGTAGCTGACAAGAAAACTTCGCAGTAGAGCCAATAAACTTCTAACGCGGAGTAGGCAACGCAACAGGGTATGGAAGTTAATGCATCTTGTCAATACAATCATTAGTGAGAGATCAAGAAATCGCTCCTTGACACCTACAAATACTCAAAGAAATCTCCATCTCAAAATATAAGGCAGAAGAGAGCCAAGACATTGGAGGGAACTTTGCATAAATCCTCACTTCAAAAACAATTTCCTTTGAGCCCTCATGAAATCTTGAGTGAAAGCTCAAGATTTCTTCCTGAAAACAAAGAGGAAACTTCACCTTCAGCACTATCTTTGCAAAGCAGTCATCCAAAAGCCGGAAGGAGCAAGGAATTTCACCTCACGACTTGATTTTCTATCTCTATCTCTTTTTTTGTACTATTATTTTTTGTTTATATTGTGTAAAACGTTGCAAAACTCCTTTTATCAATATGAATGCATCCATAATCTATTGTTCATCCATCTCTCATTCTTCAACCATGAGCAACTAATTTTCTTTATGGGTTGAGAAATATTGTAGCTAACATGAACTAAGCTAAGCTTAATCATACGTTCAACTTGTTTTATGTAAGCGTTTTAAACTGTTTGAATAAATCGAAGGATTATTCTAATAGAATGAATCTATGTTTAAAAAAACCAAACAAAGGATTTAGACCTCATAAAGCAAGAAGAGATTATGTTTATAAATAAAGAAACGTTTTCTGCATCAAAGACTCATTGCATTCATCCTAGAAATAGGACATTGTGGCTAAAACACTGAGAAGTGTAGGTTATGACTTTTGAGTAATTCGCATGAACGCATGATTTATGCATTTACTTAGGAATTGCTAACGAATATTTCACTCAATCCATTTTATTCATTGGAAATCTACATCTCTTCGTATAGGTTGTTTTACTTACGATTGTGACTCCCATTGCATCCACCACCATTTATTTGCATTAGCGATAGAATGGGAACATTGATTCATCGCGTATTTACCAACAATTCACGTCAAGATCAAAACAATCATTGTCATCGCGTCAATAGAATACAATCCTTGAGTTCAACCCTAGGCTTACCAGGAATCTAGTTAGATTTATATTTGGGTCTAATTAGATAAAACAATTCTTTTCTAAAGGCAACAGATAGCACTCAATGTTAGGGTTAGATAACATGTAGCGGAAGTATCAAAGATCTATAAGTATTCAAATTCACTAATTTTGGCAGAAACTAAAGCATGCTTTTCTAAAAAGAGGGTTTTAAGATCATACATTTGAAGAACTTTCCAAGAACTTGATTGTACAGCAGCAGTCTTCACCAAAGATCATCATGTACCACCTTAAGATCTTCTCCACTATCCTCTTGGACCTTGAAACCGAGTTGTGGGACTTAAGAACAGCTTGAAACGATGAAGAACAGTGAATAACTCACAGCAGCTCACTTTTGAAGAACGCTTTCTTCTCACTGAAATTTTCTCTCAAAATTTCTGTGTTAGCATGCCTTCAAATCACTCCAAACTTCTTTATTTATTGCAGATGAACATGCAAAGAAGAGAATTACATGACTTGCAGCTCATGCTTGGAGTATTAATGAAAAGAAAGAAATGAACTTTGTGTGAGTATGAAGAAGATGATATTGGAAAATCAACATTTTCCATTTTGAACATGCAAAACCGATTTTCCAATTTTCTTTTAAAATCAAAATTTGATTTCAAAACCATTTTGATTTATAAAACTGAAAAATATATATCTAAAATTAATTTTCATAAATTAATTTAATATCAAACATTAAATTAATTTATGCATAGTCATCATCTTCATATATATATATCATATTTAAATATATATTCTTATATTCCGATTAATTTGAACGTTTCAAATTAATTTTTCAAGCTACTCTAAAGCTTAACCATTTACAAGCTAGTAGGGACCTCACGAACCTACAGATCATGGGCTTCAACGATTCGAGATTAATCGGCTAAACTCATTAGTCCAATCTAAACCCCATTCCTTAACTAATGGGACACTCCATTATAGCCCATAGTTGAACTCCCCTCACTATAGATATATTTTGTCTACTTAATAATCATAATTAGTAGGTCGATCCTTCACAGGTTGTTCGTAATCACAACTAAGTCAAAATTACCATTTTACCCTTGTGAATACATTTTGTTCCTTAAGTTCCTACTGACTCTCTAATGAACAATTCTGATTCATAATCTTTATGAATCAAATCCATTCTCTATCATGAGAAGGCGGGGCCTCGATTGTTCAAGACCTGTAATCAGTAATTAAGAGAACAACCTATCTACTAACCCTAAATAGGGTAGGAGTGAATTCCATCTTGCAAGGCTATGTCCCCAACTATTCATTCAGACTTATCCCCAAAATAGGAAGCTTATTGAGCAGTGCTGTTGGACTACTCTCACCGTTTACAGATCAAAGGATAATCTCGAACAAACAGGAGTTCATAGCTAGCTCAGGAATAAGATCGAGTTGACATAGGTTATATGATAAATGAAATAGTCAGTTTTAACAATAAACGATCGTTATAAAGAAAAGTGACTATTTTGTGGTCCAATCTATATGCAAACCCATTGCATAGGATGCCTCCACTCACATGCCTCAACATGAACAATTTGTGGATCACATCGTTTTTAGCACCTTACAATTTCTTGTAACAACTATAGAGTCGGCCGCATCCAATAGTGTTACTAAGATGAGATATCCAATTTCATCCATATACTTATTAGATCATTTAAGCTATATACAGTCAACTTGATCCTGTTTATGTCACTACATAAAGTTACGGTATTCAGACTATAGCCAAGGATACATTTATTGAATTTTCATAATAAGATGCAAAATCAACAAGTCATTATTATTGATAAATAGAATGTTTAACACGAACTGCGAGTTCTAGGACATGCCTAACAATCTCCCACTTGGACTAAAACTCCAGTGAAAACAAATATATATAATATAATGTTGAGAAACATAATGGGAAAAATACAATAAACTAGGGCATCTATAATACCATAGAAAATTTTCCACTTACCCTAGATTACACTACTCGAAGTCCTAGTCCAACTAAGTGGCCCTCGAAAACTTTAGCCGATAGGGCCTTTGTGAATGGATCAGCAAGGTTGTCTTTAGAGGCAATCTTTGTGACGATGACATCTCCTCTGTGTACTATCTCTTGGATGAGATGGTACTTTCTTTCAATGTGTATTCTACGTTTGTGACGCTTGGGTTCCTTTGAGTTGGCAACTGTACCACTGTTATCATAATATTGTGTGATAGACAAGTGCATATTTGGAATTCCAAATCAGCCAAGAATTTACGTAACATACTGCTTCCTTAGTAGCTTCACATGCAGCTACGTATTCTACTTCCATGGTGGAGTCAGCTATACAACTTTGCTTGATATTTCTCCAAACTATAGCTCTTCTGTTAAGAGTGAGAACTGATCTTAAGGTAGATTTCCTGGAATCTACGTCAGCCTGAAAATCAGAATTAGTGTATCCTATAAGGATCAAGTCCTTAGGTTCATACACAAGCATATAGTCCCTCATTCTCCTTAGATACTTGAGGATATTTTTTACAGCAATCAAATGACCATGTCCAGGATTGGATTGGAACTTGCTGACGATTCCAACTGCAAAACATATGTCAGGATATGTACACAACATAGCGTACATCAAACTCTCAACTGTAGATGCATATGGAATTCTCTTCATCTCCTCAACTTCTTGAGGTGTCTTAGGACATTGTTCCTTGGACAAATGAATCCCATGCCTGAAAGGTAATAAACCTTTCTTGGAATTTTGTATATTATATCTTGACAACATCTTGTCAATATAAGATGCCTGAGATAGTGCCAATGTTCTATTCTTTCGGTTCCAAAAGATCTGTATTCCTAGAACATACTAAGCATCACCCAAATCTTTCATTTGGAACTGTTTTGCTAACCATCTCTTTACGTCAGCAAGAAAACTTGTTTCATTCTCAATGAGCAAGATATCATCAACATATAGAACTAAGAATGCTATAGTTTTGTTGACTATCTTTTTGTATAAACAAGGTTCGTCAATATTCTGTTCAAAACCATAAGATTTGATCGCAGTATCAAATCTTATATTCCAAGATTTGGACGCTTGTTTCAATCCATAAATGGATCGATTAAGCTTACAGACTTTCTATTCCTGTCCTTTTTTTACAAACCCTTCTGGTTGAGACATAAAAATACTTTCATCAAGATAGTCATTCAAAAAATTCGTCTTGACATTCATTTGCCATATCTCATAGTCATAATATGTGGTAGTGGAAAGAAGTATTATTGACATCCGTCTTGATATGCATAATATATATTATAACAATTATTACATACTTTCAATACATGTAACATGCTTCATACGGTGGGGTTTTAAATCTACATTGCATACTGTATGCATATACATGAATTATTTAATTGTTACATACATCTCATGCACAAACAATTAAATACTAACTAATATAGTTTTCATTTTAGCATAAACAAACAAACAGATGCCTAACTATTACAAATAGTTTCAAAACCATTTTTGAACCGCTCGAACCGCTCCAAACCGAACTCAAGCATCTTCAACCGAACTGGATGAGTCTGAACCGGACCAACCAAAAATCCTTTGAGGCTAAACCGGATTGGATCTTGAAAAGACCGGTCAAACCGGCTGCTCTCGGTCCAACCTCAAAGTCTTGCTAAGGCCGATCGTGTAGCGTTGAAGGCAATCGTCTAGTGTCATCGCCTTATGTTGGGAGTAGGTACACGATCGCTTAGTGTTTGCTGAAGCTAAACGATCGTTTAGCTCTATCGTATAGAACTACACGATCACTTAGTTCCATCGCCTTGCTATTTCTTAGCTCTATCACATAGAACTACACGATCGCTTAACACCATTGCCAAGCGCTTTCATGTCATCGCTTAATATCTGCCGCAACTAAACAATCGCTTAGCTCCATCGTATAAAACATCATCGCATCACTTAGCTCCGCATCTAAACGATCGCTTAGAGCTATTGCGTAGCACTTCATTACATCGCTTAGCGCACGTCTTAGCTAAACGGTTGTATAGTGCCATCATTTAGAAAATCCAACGTATCTTTTAGTTCTCACGCCAAAGTTAAACGATCGCATAATGTTGTCGTATAGTATTTAAACACATCACTTAGCTCCCACAGGTACACGATCGCTTAGCGTTCAACATCACAACTACCAGTGTCCATTGCTATACGATCCTCTAGATTTTTTTCACATCCTGTAACATCGAGAACTAAACGATTGCTTAGCAACTAAACCTCAACAACGAATTTGAGTAGAAGTTGAAAATTTGGAACAGCAGCTCGGCCTTCTTCACTTGTTTCTTCAATTACATCTTAATTTCAACTCTAATGACTCCAAATAAATTATAGACTCTTGCTAACACATAAAAGCTCATCAAATAAGAGCCAATTGCAAATTTAAGTGAGAAATTAAAGAGAATTAAAATGTCAAAATTCATAAAACCATATCAGTGCTTGAGTTTCATATATCTCATGAAAAACACCACACCAATTGTTAGTGTTAGATAACATGCAGTGGAAGTATCAAGAATCCATAATCATTCATATTCACAAATTTTGGCAGAAGCTAAAGCATGCTTTTCTAAAAAGAAGATTTTATGATTATACCTTTGAAGAACACTCCAAGAATTTGATTGTACAACAGCAGTCTTCACCAAATATCACCGTGAACCACCTTAAGATCTTTCCCGCTATCCTCTTGGAGCTTTAGACCGAGTTGTGGAACTTAGGAATAGCTTGAAATGATGAAGAACAGTGAATAACTCACATCAGCTCACTTTTGAAGAACTCTTTCTTCTCACTGAAATTTTCTCTCAAATTTCCTGTGTTAGCATGCCTTCAAATCACTCCAAACTTCTTTATTTATTGCAGATGAACATGCAAAGAAGAGAATTGTATAGCTGTGGCTCATACTTGGAGTATTAATGAAGAGAAGGAAATGGACTTTGTGTAAGCATGAAGAAGATGATATTGGAAAATCAACATTTTCCATTTTGAACATGCAAAACCGATTTTCCAATTTTCTTTTAAAATCAAATTTTGATTTCAAAACCATTTTGATTTATAAAACAGAAAAATAATTTTCTAATTTAAAATATCAATTAATTTAATATCAAATATTAAATTAATTTTTGCACAATCGTCATCTTCATATATTTAAATCATATTTAAATATATATTCTTCTATTTCGATTAATTTGAATGTTTCAAGTTAATTTCTCAAGCTACTCTAAAGCTTAACCATTTACGAGCTAGTAGGTGGACCACATGGACCTACAGACCATGGGCTCCAACGCTCTGTGATTAATCGACTAAACTCATTAGTCCGATTTAACCCCCATTCCTTAACTAATGGGACACTCCATTATAGCCCACAGTTGAACTCCCCTCACTGTAGATATATTATATGCACTTAATAACCATAATCAGTAAGTTGATCCTTCACAGGTTGTTCGTAATCATAGCTAGGTCAAAATTACCGTTTTACCCCTAGAATACAACTTGTTCCTTAAGTTCCTATTGACCCTCTAATGAACAATTATGATTCATAATCTCTATGAATCAAATCTTTTCTCTATAATGAGAAGGTGAGACCCTGATTGTTCAAGACCTATAATCAGTACTTAAGAGAACAACCTATCTGCTAACCCTAAATAGGGTAGGAGTGAATTTCATCCTACAAGACTATGTCCCCAGCTATTCATCCGATCTTATCCCCAAAATAGGAAGCTTATTGAGCAGTGCTATTGGACTACTCTTACCGTTTGCAGATCAAAGGATAATCCCGAACAAACAGGAGTTCATAGCTAGCTCATGATTAAGATCGAGTTAATCTAGATTATATGATAAATGAAATAGTCAGTTTTAACAGTAAGTGGTTGTTATAAAGAAAAGTGACTATTTTCGTGGTCCAGTCTATATGCAAACTCATTGCATAGGATGCCCCCACTCACGTCTCAACATGAACGATTTGTGGATCACATCGTTTGTAGCACCTTACAACTTCTTGTAACAACTACAGAGTCGGCCGCATCCAATAGTGTTACCAAGATGAGATACTCAATTTCATCCATATACTTATTAGACCATTTAGGCTATATACTGTCAACTTGGTCCTGTTTATGTCACTGCATAAAGTTACAGTATTCAAACTATAGCCAGGGATATGTTTATTGGATTTTCATAATAAGATGCAAAATCATCAAGTCATTATTATTGATAAATAGAATGTTTAACACGAACTGCGAGTTTTAGGACATTCCCAACATTCAATTCACCGCATAGTAAAACGCATCGGCCACCCTTTCGATGCCTTGTCCATGGTTTTCAACGCGTGAACCTCCTAACCAAGGCTCACCATGAGCACCTAAACCAACGAATACTCATCCTTCTTCCCTTTGCAAGCCAAATGCCTAGCTCTCTCTTCTCACAACCAAACTTGATTCTTACTAAGTACCTTAAGCCATTTCCATGCATAGAGCATCACTCCTAATTAACCTTAACTTGGAAAATCTTAAGGGAAGAGTTTCAAGGCTTACAATTGGAACTTATAATTGTAGGTCCATTAGATGCCTCTGTTAGATCACAACGAGTTAAACAAAGATATTTAGTTTTGAAAGAATTTGAAATGTTCAAATTGTTTTAAGGAAATTAATGTTGATTGTATATGATGCAATTAATATAATGTACATAGATAGATTATAATATAAAGCTTTAGATTATAATATAAAGTTAATTGTGAATAAAATTAAATTAAACTATATAAATATGAGGGTATTAATATTTGAATAAGATTCATATACTAATTTAACATGACTTGAATTCATATTTAAACTATAGGTTAAAACTAACGTAAATTGGGATTCATATTAAAACTATAGGTTATGAGAGATTATGTACATTAGAATATGATTTATATGTACAATAAGTTAAATATATGATGTTTAATAACTGAATTAATTTAATTTAATTTAATTTACATTTAGTTTAATTATATTCAAATAAATTAGATTTATTTAATTAATTTAATTACATAAATCCTTCGTAGTTGTAGGGGAGTGGTGAATGGGTCATGGGAATTAAAACTCCCCTCGCTTATTAAATTTGCAGAGTGATTTGCATTTTAGTTGGTTGAATTTTTTTACAGAAAAACTATCAAGTCGTCTCCCCATTTTGTGCTCTCAAAATTACAAAGAAGGGTTTTTTGCCTAACTATATTCACTATACCTTCCAAAAGGATCCCACCATCAAGATCGGAAGAAGACTTGAAGTTTGGTTTCTTCAAAGGTAAGTAGATTTCTCCCACATTCTTCTATAAAAGCATGGTTAATCTTATTTTGTTCTGTTCTGTATGTTAATTTCTATAACAAAATTGGGCCATAGCAATCATGTGTTCCGAAAAGGAATTCGATTCCTTCACATTGTGCCTTCATTATTTTTGGATGCCTCTGTCACCATGATATTTGGGGATGTTTCTGGGCTTGAAATCTGAGCATCAATAGTTTGAAGAATGTCACCTAAATTGACATATAATTCATCCATCTCATAGTCCACTGATATGCCTATGTTTGATGATGCTTTGGTGATTTGTATTTCACCCTTTTTAAATGGAGTGATGGCGTGTTCTGTTTTTTCTTCTACATTGGGTTTCATGCTGTCTTTTTCATTCCCACTTCTATCGTTATTTGGACTAGAAGCAGCCATGTTTTCCTCCATGGGCTTGTCTATTAGATGTTAAGCATGCTCGATTAGGCTATTTACCACAATTGGGCTGGGCTTTTTTTTAGTTTTATCTCCAACGGACTTTGCTTTCAAAATATGCGTTGGGGCATTGGAAGTATTAAATAATATTTTATCTTTTGGAGAAGGGAAAATGACTTTCTTTTTCATTAGGGCTGGTTTCAGCTGTTGTTTCATCTTTTCAGCATAGTTTAGATCTTCTTCAACCACTTTACTTTTTCCTTTTCTATTTCTTTCTTTCACTTCTTGTTCTATCAGATCCTCGTCATTCTGATCATTTTCTTATGCAGGTGGTTATGTTGGTTGTCTCTATATTTTTCTAAGACACCTTTGGGTGGTTTTTGCTGTTGCTATAAATGAAGTCTTAACATTTGTCTCAAACAATACTATTTTCTGCAGAATATTTTTCTTTCCTAATATGGAAATTATACGCGAAATAGTTTTCTTTCCTACTCTGGAAAATCTCACCAAATGTATATCGCTCAACATTTTCCTTATTCATGAAGCAACTTACTTTGACTGAAGCGAAAATATGTTTCGGAAATTCTTTCCTTAGTTGGCTACGATTTTTAAAAGAAAAATAATGGCTTTCATTTTGGCAGCCACATTTGTTCATAGTGAGATAGTGTCTTTGTTCTGGCCGAATCATGCAATATCATGTCTAGATCTTTGCTCACTGTATTTCGCTGTGCAATTAAATCGTTTGAATCGTTCAAGAACTTGAAGATAACTTCTATCGTAGGGGGAGTCTAAGGCATCACTGAAGAGAAGAGATTCTCGATCTTAAGGGGAGCCCAAGATTTCATTCTCGAGAAGGATTTCTCCATCTTAGGGAGGACCTAAGATCCATCAGTGATGGGAGTTCACTGAAGTATAAGGATGATCATCAAGTAGATAAGGATCTCACATACTATCAGAAGCTGAAGTACTAATATTATCACACTTAGGGGGAGCCTAAGTACAATCGAGAAGGAGTCTCACATCTAGATGGAGTCGAGATGTCATTTGAGTTGGACTCTACATGAGTCACTGTAGTAGTTGTTGTATTATAAATAAGTACTACGTTGTAATTGTTCTACATTAAGCAAGTTGATCACAAATTGACACCAAATTCATTAAGATTTAAGTGGAAAAATAGGTGTTTAAGTAAGTGGAGCACTTTGGATTTTTTTCACCAACTTATGTTGAATTTCAAAAATTCAATTTATAAAAGAAATTTAAATTTTAAATAAAATTAATTCAAGTAATTGATTTTAGATAAAATGATTTCTTTTAAACCAATTTCAAATAAAAATAATTTTAAATAAATAATTTAATTAATAATATAAATTTAATATCAAATATTAAATTAATAATAAACACCAATTCTGAACATGAATCCCTATTCATGTGTAATATTTAAATCATATTTAAATATTGTAAATTCTTCAAATCGTTTAATTCGACAATTAAACATTTAATTATATCGTATATAGTTAATACTTTATTTCCTAAACCAAATTTGAACGTTTCAAATTCTCATCACACTATTCTAAGGTTTAGTCCGATATGAGCTAGCATGAGAACCTAATGGACCTACAGATCATGAGTTCCAACGATCCGAGATTAACCTGCTAAACTCTTTAACCTAATTAACCAACATTCATTACCTCATGCATATTAAAAGATAATCACGAATAAACAGAGTTCATAGTTAGCTCAGAATTAAGATCAAGTTACCTAGGTCACAAAATTGAAATATTCAGTCTTATTAGTAAACGGTGTTATAAAGTAAAAGTGACTATTTTGTGGTTCGGTCTTATGCAAACCATTTCATAGAACGCCTTCACTCGCATGTATCCACATGAATGATTCAGGATCACATCGATTGTATCAAATACAAAGTGGGTCGCATCCATAGTGTCCCTAAGTTAAGGTATCTAGCCTTATCCCTATACAATAGACTTTTTTGGCTATAACTCGAACTTGATCCACTTTTATGTCTCTACATAAAGTTCAAGTATTCATGCTATAGCTAGGAGTTCTTAGTTTATTGGATTTAGGGTAAAAAGGTGCAATTCACATATTGAATAACATCTTTACTGAATAAACCTCACTAGCAACTTTATTGTAAAATAGAATATGTTTAAAGTTCACAAACCAAGAGTTTTAAGACATAAAACCCAACACCTATCTCTCTTTCAATTGGTATAATACCGGGACACCTTTATCTCAGGTGCTTCAATCATGGACGAAATCAAAGAAAGTATCTCCACCATTCGTCCCTCTATTTTAAATGGAACAAACTATTCATACTAGAAAGCTCGAATGACTTCCTTTCTAAAGTCGATTGATAGCAAACATGGATGGCTTTAGTTACTGGTTGGCCTCGTCCAACAACTAAAACTAATGATAGAAGGAAAATCTTGAAACCTGAACTACAGTGGTATGAAGTAGAAGACGAAGCATCGTTAGAGAATTCTCGTGCCTTGAAAGTTATATTTAATGGTGTTGGTTGCAACATATTCAGAGTGATTAATATGTGTGCCTCTGCTATGGAGGCATGGGATAGTTTATCAGTTGCTCATGAAAGAACTTAGAAGTTAAAATGTCATGATTGTAGTTGTTGACTTTAAAGTTTTAGGATGTTAAAATGTACGATGATGAATGAAATACTAAATTCAATGTTTGGTTACTAGACATTGCAAATGAGCCAGGTGACAAAATTTCAGAAGAAAGACTTGTTGAGAAGGTGCTTATGTCTTTACCTAAGAAATTTGACATGAAAGTTACTGCAATCAAGGAAGCTCAAAACATAATAAAGTTGAAATTAGATTAATTATTTGGCTCCTTGCTCACCTTTGAGATGTCTATGGATGGGAAACCTAAAAAGAAGAATAAGGGAATTGCCTTACAATCTTTAGTTATAGATGAACCTAATGACCCTGACAGAGAATATGAGTATTCCCTTGTTGTCTTTTTCATTACTTTCAAAATAATTCAATTGTGTTCTCAAACGATTTTGAAAGAAGCCGGGCAATTTTAATTCTAAAACGTATAAGTCTTATGGCTCTCTTTCTCTTAAGCAAGTCAAAGTTCAAAGTAGTAAGAAGGCAGCTAATAAGTCAAGGGCTTTAAATTCCCAAAAAGAAAAGTCCTTCAAATGTAGAGAATGTGAAAGCTATGGACACTTTCAAGTAGAATGTCTTAATTTCTTAAAGAATCAGGGTAAAAGTTATGTTTTAACTCTATATGATGATGAGTCCGAAGATATTAGTGACTTAGAAGATGATGTCAAAGTACTTACTAGTAACATCGCATCTGACACCTCGTCATGTGAGATTTTTTAGTATTATGTGTATGTAAAAAATGTTCACGACACTGTCAAAGATGGGTCTACCGATCCTTCATATCAAGCTCTTTTTACCAATGGCAAGATGATCTGGAAGTTCTTGTTGTGCAAAAAGAAATAATTGAGACTTTGATGGCTGACAACCACAGACTTATGGCTACTACTAAAAATATAAAGCGTGAACTTAATCAGGTTAGAGCTAAGAAAGACTCTGTACGTAAAAATGTTAGAATGTTGAAATTGTTGACAAAGGGAAAGACAGCTAGTGATCATTTTGGGCTAGGTTTTTCAAAAGGTGAAAGTTAGCATACTAAACAATATCAGTTCAAAGGGAAGTAAAAGATTAAGTCTGTCAAAGCTCATAATCCAAAGTCTTATTGCTTTATAGGTACATCCTCCAACAATTCAACTAGAGAAGTCAACCAAATTTACAAACCAAGATAGATTTTTCACTTTTGTGGAAGATTGAGCCACAAACATCTTTTTTGCTATCAATTATTAAAAGTGTTTCACAACTCCACAAGCTCAGTCAAGGCTCCTTACTTCTCTTGAAACGAATATCAAAGAGAGCCAAAACTAAAATAGATTTGAAGAGTGAGGAATGTTTAGAATAAATGCAATGTTAAACTGATATCCCTCAAATCTTCTGCTAAGGGAGATTGGTACTTTGATAGTAGGAGTTCTAGACACATGACTGGTGAAAAGAACTACATGTATGACCTCAAATTTGTCAGCTAAGGAAAGGTCACTTTTGGAGATGATGCTTCTGGTAAAATCATTGGGGAAAGGAAACTTAACTACCCAGGTCTTCCATCCTTTAATGATGTAATGTTGGTTGAAGGGTTCACTACCAATCTTATTAACATTAGTCAATTATGTGATCAAGGTCTGAACGTGAGATTTACAAAAGATAAGTGTTGTCATAGATAATGTTAAAGCTCTTGTTATGACCGATACACGTTCATCTGATAATTTTTATCTGTGGAATCCCGACAATAATGCTTCGTAGGTTTGTCATCTCTCACGACAAAATTAAGCAAGCCTATGGCATAAATGCCTAGGCTATGTGAGCATGAAGACGATTCAAAAGGCACTAGCTAAATATATTATATCTGTTAGGATTCATGTCCTAAATCTTGTACTCTGTGTAAATTTGTAAACAAATTATATAAACAAAGTGTTTATTTAATGAATAATGTATTCTACTATTTGCATAATTAAAAATTTAATAAACTAAGATCCAAGGTCATTTAATGTAACTTGAACAGTATGTGGTTGACATACAACTGGATCGTGTTCAAGGAATAACCTGAAAGATCTATAGTATATGGATAGGTTGGGTACCTTATCCTGTTAACACTATGGATACAGCCCACAACCCACTTTGTAAAGTTACAACTGTTGTAAGTATTACAAACAATTTGATCCAAATCATTCATGCAATGACATGGAAGTGGGGGCATCCTATATAGTGGGTCTGTATAAGACCGAACCACGAAATATAATCTCTCTTTATAATACCGTTAATTAAAGTGATTTATATTTCAAACGATAACCATGTAATTCGATCCTAATCCTGAGTAAGTTATGAACTTCTGTTTATAAAAGTTGTTCTTTGATTTGTATAGAGGAAAATGACCTTAGCTGTCAACTCAATATGCCTACCATTTTAGGGATGATACTGAGTGAGAAGCTGGAAACATAGCTTCACAAGATGGAATTCATTGCTTTCCAAATTAAGGAAAATAGATAAATTATTCCCTTAAATGCTGACTCTGGGACTTGAACAATAAGGTCTCACCCTCTCACTGGCACAGAAGGGACTTTGTTTATGTTTGGATCATAAACAAAAGTGTTCATTAAAGGATCAGTGGTACTTAAGGTACAAGATGTAATTATAAGGGTAAAACAGTCATTTGACCTAGCTTTGATTATGAAAAATTCATGAAAGATTGACTTAAAAAATATGGTTAATTCAATGGACAAATAAATATACAGCTGTTCATAGGAGTGTAACTATGGTTTTAGTGGAGTGCCCCGTAGTTAATGAATGATAATTAACTTAATTAAAAAGTTTAATTAATTAATCATGAATCTTTAGAGCTTATAACTGCAAGTTCATTAGGTCCCTCCACTAGCTCACAAATGAATTAAATAAGGATTTTAAGATGGAAAGAATTTGAAGAGTTCAAATTATTGTAAAGGGAACTAATTGTATATGATACAAAAATAATACAATGCTAATTGCATATGATACAATTAATATACATTATAATATTTTGGATTAGATTCAAATTAAGCTATAACATGAAAGTGTTAATATATGAATAAGATTCAAATATTAAATTAATAAAGATTAGATTCATATTAAAACTATAGGTTATAATTGATAGAATATATTAACATGCAGCGGAGAAAATCATAATCAATAAGCATTCTAATTATACTTAATTTGAGTTTAAAACATGCTTCAAAGTAACTATTATAGAAGAGGGTTTGCTGACACAATATCTTTGATGAATCCTCTTCAACACCAGCTGAGTTACATGTAAAAGTGCTTTAATTTACAAGTAGACCACCACGAAGATCTTCTCCACTATTCTCTTTCAAGGATTGTGTGATGGAAACACTAAATTGAGTTAGATATAATGAAGATATGAAGAGGGTTTGGAGGGTTTCGATTTCTGTAGAGTTCATGAAGGAGTTCTTGAGAGCTTAATTACATTATTAAGCCCAGCACTTTAATTTATAAAGCTTTCATCATGCAAATTCATAGCTTGCATGAAGGTCGGCTCCTACTTCATGGAAAAAATAGAATTGGGTCAATAAGGTGCCTTACACCATAGTAAAGACTTCCAACTTTTGGAAACCTCCACTTTGAAATTTCAAAATCTGTATTAAAAAATGATTTCTAAAACCATTTTTCAAATAAACCTACTTTATTTTTTCTAATACTTATATATATATATATTAATTCAATTAATTAATTTTTAAATAAAACTAATTAATTAAACCTTTTAATTAATTTTGTAAATTTAACATCTAATGACCAATTCCATTATAATGAAATTAATTTTATACAATTAATATTTAAACCATATTTTAAACATTAATTGATTCTCCAAATTCATTTAATTTCGATAAAATTAAACATTTCAATTGTATCAAATACAATAAATAGAAACCCTAAGTGAATTTGAACATTTCAAATTCTAAACCATAATTTCAAATCTCATCAAGATTACTCAATTTTACTAATCCAAATTACGAGCTAGTAGAGGGACCTTATGAACCTAAAGTTCATGAGCTCCAACGATTTATAATTAATTGGTTAAACTCTTTAAACCGAATTAATTAATATTCGTTAATTACCAAGACATTCCACTATAGCTGATAGTTGCACTCTCTTCACTGTAGATATATATTTTGTCCATTTTAACCATAATCAGTAAGTCAATCTTTCACATATCATTCGTATTTACAAGTGGGTCAAGATTACCGTTTTACCTGTATAAATACATCTTGCACCTTAAGCTCCTACTGATCCTCCATTAAACAATTGATTTATAGTCCAACTTATAAATCATAACCCTCTCTTCCATGAGAGGGCAGGACCCATTGTTCAAGACAAGACATCAATGCTTGAGAGAACAACTCATCTGCTAACCCTAAATCGAGTAGGAGTGAATTTCATATTGCAAAGCTATGTCCCCAGCTATCGTCCGCTCTTATACCCAAAATGGGAGGCTTATCGAGCAATGTTGTTAAACTACTCTCACCTATGTAGATCAAAGGATAATCCCGAATAAACAAGAGTTTAGAGTTAGTTTTGGATTAAGATCGAGTTACCCTAGGTCATTCAGTTTGAGATAATCAGTTATAAAGAAAAGTGACTATTTCAAGGTTCGACCTTATGCAAACTCGTGCATCAAGTATTTCATGAAACACCATCGAGTATGCCATCAAGTATTCCATTGAGCATCGAGTATCTGGCAGAAATTTGAATTTCTAGTTCCTGCTTCTTCGACCTTCTTCACTTATTTCTTCAATTATATCCTATTTGCAACTCTAATGAATCCAAACGAATTACATACACTTAATGAAACACCCCGCACAATTTTATAATGTAATTTCAATAACTTTATTATTTAGAATTTTAGTAATTGTTATTAGTTGGAGAGCATTTTTGGAATTTTGGACTTTAAGTATAAGTGTGGGAATTTAATTGTTGGTGTGAAATTATTCAATTTCAAATTCAATTTGAAAATTAATGGCAGGAATTAATTTTCTTTTAAAACGGAAAGAAATTTAATAGTATAAAGTGGAATAAGGAAAGGAATTAAATATAATTATACTTATTTCCTTTTTTAATTATTATTTTTTTTTTAAATCAAACCTTTTCTCCTTCTTCATCTCGCAAAAGAAACCCCCCACCCTCATTTTTGAACCTTCTAACGCTGCCTCCCTCACTGCCCAAACTCCAATCGTTTGTCGCTCGTTTTCGATTCTTCCCTTCGGCCACCATAGACCTCGCCGTGCAACCTCCCCCCACCCTCCTCTGTCCAGCATCTGTGTCGCGCCACCACCTTCTTCGAGCTCAAACCGGAGGAGCGGTCCGTCTAAGTCATGTCGCCGCTCTCTTCGAGCCCGAACCGAAAGAGCCGTCGTTCGTAGCCGTGTGCCACTCCTTCGTACATCCCTGCAAACCCTCGCGCCACCGGTCCGCCGTCGTAGATCTGTCCAATGGATTGCTCGAGTTTCTGTCACGGGGCCGCCACTCAACTTCCTTCGCCAGTTTCTGCCGCCGACTCTTGGTTTTGAACAGATCTTGGATTTAGGTAAGGTCAATGTTGTGAGATGGATTTCTTGAAGGATTTTGACACCCATTGATTATTGGATTAAATAATCATTTAATTCATGTTTTTAAGGTTCTAAGTCGGTGTTCGTTGGAATTAGAATCTATTAGGAGGAGATTTTGGAGTCGAGATCTTAGGAGTGGTTATTGATCAAGTTTATTGGGGTAAGCTTTTGGGTATTTTGGATTTGAATCTGAGCTTTCACAATTATTGTTGGGTTGAAATTTAATGGTTGTATTCGTATGTTAGGGTCATTACTTCAAACCGTTGTCATCGTTTGGTTGTCTGATTTTATCTGTGGATTTTCGATTAAGGTAAGTAATCTTACTACTGGAACTGCCCAGGGGCCAAGCTTTAGATGTATGCTAGCATAATAAATGTATGTTATGGCAGAATGTTAGCATGATAAATTGATAGTATGATCTGAATCAAAGTACGTTTTAGTACGAGACCTGAATTATTTAAATATGCATATAGACACTTGAATGCTAGTATGAGATGGTATGTGCTTCCATATGATTGTATTTCATCTGATGAGGTTGAGGTATACATATATGTTATAGAATTATGATGTTGAGGTATGCATGTATGTTGTAGAACCATGATGTTGAGGTATATGTGTATGTGGTAGAGCCATGATGTTGAGGATTATATGTATGTTATAGATTCGTATGGTGATGATTATGATGTTGAGGCTGTGCAAATGTCCTTTCTGATTAGTTAGATGCCCATTAGATTTGTGTTTCCTTCGAGATTCACCAGTTTGTGTTTCCTTCGGGATTCACCAGTTT
The DNA here is from genome assembly GCF_009727055.1 of Benincasa hispida. Classification (NCBI taxonomy): domain Eukaryota; kingdom Viridiplantae; phylum Streptophyta; class Magnoliopsida; order Cucurbitales; family Cucurbitaceae; genus Benincasa; species Benincasa hispida. The sequence continues at coordinate 37,499,021 of NC_052359.1, forward strand.
GTGCTTCCTTCGGGATTCACCAGTTTGTGCTTCCTTCGGGATTCACCAGTTTGTGCTTCCTTCGGGATTCACCAGTTTGTGTCTCCTTCGGGATTCACCAGAGGTAGTGGCCATACTTAACTACAGTAGGATATGACTCAGTCCCCTTCTTATGTCATGTGTATATGTGCCAGAGGTGGGTATCTAGAGGACATAGATGCCCAGCCTGATCCCAGTAGTGGGGTTACTTACTGAGTATTTTATACTCATTCTTTCTCATGTTGTTGTTTCAGGTAAGGGTAAAGATGCACCGACTATGGACAAGCAAAATTCGTGATCGAGCCACTGGGACTAGTTTTTACGCTTCCGCATTATGAGATTTAGAGTTCTTTTCATGTTTGTCTTAATGTTTAGTTTTGATGTTTGAAACTTATTAATAAGAATTGTTTTTCATATTTATTTATTAACCTTTATGATTTATGGGTACCCTATTATTGTTTTTAATATTTGCATTTAATAAAGAACTTTTGAACTCCCCTTATCTATTTAGCATTTATTTCATCATAAAAGAGTGTCGTTTTGAGTTCCATGCATGCATGTATTTTAGTAACGGCCTAACTTAAGTCCTAGGGGGTCAGGTCGTTACACTTAAACACACATTAACGCCTATCAAACAAGAACCAATTACAAGAGTTACAGCATAATTAAAAAGATTCAAATGCCAAAACATTGAAAAAACCATATCAGTTCACCATTTTCATACAGTTTATGAAGAATACCCACCAAACTCAAATTAACGATAATTGAGTGCTTAAATCATGCTCCGATACCAATTGATAGAGTATATTAACATGCAATAGAGAAAATCATAATCAATAAGAACTCTAATTATATTTAATTTGAGTTTAAAACATGCTTCAAAGTAACTATTACAAAAGAGTGTTTGTTGAACACAATACCTTTGATGAATCCTCTTCAACACCAGCAGAGTTCCACGTAAAAGTGCTTCAATCTACAAGTAGACCACCACGAAGATCTTCTCTACTATTCTCTTTCAAGGATTGTGTGATGAAAACATTAAATCAAGCTGGATATAATGAAGATATGAAGAGGGTTTGGAGGGTTTCGATTTCTGCAAAGTTCTTGAAGGAGTTCTTAAGATCTTAATCACATTATTCAGCCCAGCACTTTAATTTATAAAGCTTTCATCATGAAAATTCAAAGCTTGCATGAAGGCCAGATCCGACTTCATGGAGAAAATGGAATTGGGTGAATAAGGTACCTTGCACCATAGTGGAGATTTCCAACTTTTGATCGATTTTTTCGGGTCATCAGATTTTTTGAATACCCCCAGTATAGGACATTCCCAAAAATCTCCACTTGGACTAACACTCCAGTGAGATAAACATATAAATATATAATATGTTGAGAAATACACAGAGAAAAATACAAGAAGCTAGGGCATCTAAAATACCCTTTGACATTCTCCCACTTGCCCTTGATTATGTTTACAGTTTTTAGTTGCATTAACCACAAAAGATTAAACTAACAAACCATTTTGGGGATTCGTCTGATTGAGATGTTGGGAACATAGCTACACAAGATGGAATTCACTCATTTCCCGAAGCAGGGGTAAGTACATAAATTGCTCCTTTAAGGGTTGATTCCGGGTATTGAACAATATGATGCCACACTCTCTCCTAGCCCAAGAGGGGTTTAAGCATAGTAGGACTATGATCTATTGTTCATAAGAGGAATCAGTGGTACTTAAGGAGTTAGATTTAACTATAGGGGCAAAACAGTAATTTGACCTAGTTGTACTTATGAGAATTTGTGAAGGGTCATCGTACTGTTGATTGGTTATATTCAATAGACATAGAAATATATCTGTAGTGTGAATAGTGCAGCTATCAGTCTTTAGTTGAATGCTTGACAGTTAATGGAAGGCGGATAATGTAATTAAAGAGTTTAATTAATTATTCACGTACCGTGGAGCTTCAAGCAACAGGTTCATAAGATCCTCTTGGTAGCTCAAACGGATTTAGTTGAGAATCAGTTTTTGGGTTAATTTGAATTGTTCAAATTAACAAGAGGGATTTAATTATATATGATATAATTGGTATAATGTATTTCATACATTATAGTTTGATAGAGGAAATAAATATTTGAATGAGATTCAAATATATTTTTTATGAATGTGATTCATAGTTGTTAAATTTAATATAAATATGATTTATATTAAATGTCATAAAGCAGAGAAAAGAAACTATAGTTTATATTGCATATGATACAATATTAAAACTGTGGGTTATATGTTATATTTGGTATAACATAGAGTTTAATATAAATATAATATGATAAGTTAGTTATCATATTTATTTATATTATTTTATTATTTTTGAATAATAACTACCCTCTTTTCTCTTCAAACACTTTAGTGGGTGGTTATTGTTTTTTGTGGCAAGAAGAATAAAAGAAAAGTGTTTTCTCTTCTTCCTTCTACGACTTACATTGTGATTGCTAAACGATTTAGATTTCAGAAACATTTGTATGTTGTCTCAATCTTCTTCCTCCAAACTCAATTTATCCCTCCTAACCAAAATAGTTAAAGCCCACCACTCCTGGGTTCTCACCCTCAGAATACCAAAGGTTCATTGTGGTTGTGTCTTTGTTTGGTTTGAGAAGTTCTTGAAGAAGGTCTTCAAGGGTTGCTGTATTCGTGACTATTCGAGGGAGTTACACAAAGAAAAGTTCTTCAAGGGTAATGTATATTGAAACCTTTATTTCTTGTTTAAGCATGCTGTAATTTATTTTGAATGCATATCTTGTATGTTTATTGTAAATTATGTTTTCAATAAAAATGGAATTTGGACGATCCGCTTCCGCTCAAGGATCTCCTTCAATACGAGTTCCTTCATCGAGTGCCATCAAGTATGGCATCGTGCATCGAGTATTTCATGAAACACCATCAAGTATGCCATAGTGTATTCCATCGAGCATCGAGTATCTGGTAGAAATTTGAATTTCCAATTCCTGCTCCTTCGACCTTCTTCACTTCTTTCTTCAATTACATCCTAATTACAACTTTAATGACTCCAAACGAATTACATACACTTAAACACACATTAACGCCCATCAAACATGAGCCAATTACAAGAGTTACAAAATAATTGAAAAGATTCAAATGCCAAAACACTAAAAAAAACCATATCAGTTCACCACTTTCGTACAGTTTATGAAGAACACCAACTAAACTCAAGTTAACGACAATTGAGTCCTTAAATCATACTCTGATACCAATTGATAGAGTATATTAACATGCAGCAGAGAAAATCAGAATCAATAAACACTCTAATTATACTTAATTTGAGTTTAAACATGCTTCAAAGTAACTATTACATAAGAGGGTTTGTTGAACACAATACCTTTGATGAATCATCTTCAACACCAGTTGAGTTCCACGTAAAAGTGCTTCAATCTACAAGTAGACCACCATGAAGATCTTCTCTACTATTCTCTTGCAAGGATTGTGTGGTGGAAACACTAAATTGAGCTGGAAGTATATAAGATATGAAGAGGGTTTGAAAATTTCTGCAGACTTTCTAATGAAGTTCTTAGTGAGCATGTATCATAATTCAATTCAGCACTTCAATTTATAGAGCTTAGACCATGCAAATACATGGTTTGCATGAAGGGCAGCTCCTACTTGATTGAGAAAATTGAGAAATGAATAAGACGGCTGAAGATGTAGTGGAGATTTCCAACATTTTGGAAATCTTCACTTTGAAAACCATTTTCAAAAATGATTTTCATAAAATGTTTTCAAAAACAAATTATGTCAACCAAACATATTTAATTAGTTTTATAAAATTAATTCACATAATTAATTTTTAAATAAAACTAATTAATTAAACCTTTTAATTGAATCTGAGCCCGAATCTTCAATGATTGATTTAATATCTAATATAAAACTAATAAAAACCAATTCCATCAAAATGAAATTAATTTAATTAATATTTAAATCATATTTAAACATTAATCATTTCTCCAATTTCATTTAATTTCGATAAAATTAAACTTTTAATTGTATCGAATACGATAAATATAAACCCTAATTGAATTTGAACATTTCAAATTCTAATCCTTAATTTTAAATCTTATCAAGATTACTCAATTTACTAATCTAAATTATGAGCTAGTAGAGGGACTTTATGGACCTATAGATCATGAGCTCCAATAACTTGTAATTAATTGGTTAAACACTTTAAACCGAATTAATCACTATACGTTAACTACCAAGGCATTCCACTATAGCTCGATAGTTGCACTCTCCTCACTGTAGATATATTTCTGTCCATTTTAACCATAATCGGTAAATCAATCCTTCACAGGTTGTTTGTATTTACAGCTGGGTCAAAGATTACCATTTTACCCCTGTAAATACATCTTGCTCCTTAAGATCCCACTGATCCTCCATTGAACAATTGATTTATAGTCCAACTTATAAATCATAACTTTCTCTTCCAAGAGAGGTCAGGGCCCCATTTTTCAAGACAAGGTATTAGGGCTTAAGAGAAAAACCCATCTGCTAACCCTAAATCGGGTAGGAGTGAATTTCATATTGCAAGGTTATGTCCCCAACTATCTATCTGATCTTATCCCCAAAATGGGAGGCTTATTGAGCAGTGTTGTTGGACTACTCTCACCTATGCATATCAAATGATAATCTTGAATAAATAGAAGTTCATATTTAGCTTAGGATTAAAATCGAGTTACCCTAGGTCATTCAATTTGAGATAGTCAGTTTTAACAATAAACTGTTGTTATAAAGAAAAGTGACTATTTCGAGGTCCAGACTTATGAAAACTCATTGCATAGGATGCCCCCACTCATATGTCTCTACATGAATGAGTTTTGGATCACATTATTTGTATCAGTATACAAGATGGGTCACATCCAATAGTGTCACTAGGATGAGGTACCCAATCTCATCCGTATACTTATAGACCATTTTGATTACATATTAAAACTTGATCCATTTTTATGTCACTACATGATAGTTAAAACATTCATGTTATAGTCATGGATTCGTTTATTGGATTTTCGTAGAAGGATGCAATATCAATAGTAATTTACTGAATAAAAACTCAACAATATTTTTATTGATAAATATAATATGTAAACAGCATTTACGAACTGCGAGTTTAGGCCATTCCCAAATGTTTCACCTCTCCTGTTGAAACAAGAAATGTCAAAGAAGCTCTTGAGGATGAATGTTGAGTTAATGCCATGCAAAAAGAGATTGTAGGACTCTTTGTAAAACAAATGCATAAAGAATTCAAAATGAGCATGGTAGGAAACTGACCTATTGTCTGGGGTTTCAAATCAAATAATTGAATGAGGGCATTTTTATCTCTCAGAGTAAATATGCCAAGAATATTGTTGAGAAGTTTGGCCTTGAAAAGGCTAGTATCAAACGAACTTCTGCCCTCACACATGCTAAAATTTTAAAAGACTCAAGTAGAACTCAAGTTGATGAGAGTCTGTACAGGAGAATCATTGGAATTTTGCTCTATTTAACAGCTAGCAGACCTGACATTGTGTTTGTTGTTGCTATTTGTGCTAGATATCAGTTCAGTCCCAAAACTAGCCACCTGCTTAATGCTACAAGAATAATCAAGTACATCAGTGGCACTAATGATTACGATTTGTTATTCATATTTGATACAAGTAGCTCTCTAGTTGGCTATTGTGATACTGGTTGTGCTAAGAGCTTTGAAGACAGGAAAAGTACATCTAAAGATTGCTTCTTTCTAGGCAACAACTTGATTTCGTGGTTTAGCAAGAAACGAAACTGTGTTTCTTTGTCAACAGCTAAAGCTGAATACATTGCTGCAGGGAGTAGTTTCACTCAGCTGATATAGATGAAACAGATATTACAAGAGTATGATGTCCCATAAGATGTCATGACTCTTTACAGTGACAACATGAGTGCGATCAATATATTAAAAAAAATCCTATTCAGCACAGTCGTACTAGGCATATTGACATACGATCCCACTTTATTCGTGACCTTGTTGAGAGTAAACAAAGTGTGTTAGAACACATCAATACAAAAAAAAAAAAAAAAAAAAAAAAAAAAAAAAAACATATCGCAGACATTTTTATGAAGGCTTTAAAGTTATCCAGTTCGAGGCCCTAAGATCAGCTTTGGGTCTATGTGTCTTGAAGGCATAACAATTAATCCAGTGAGTCAGTCTAAGGTGGAACTTGGGCCATCAAGTTTGCAAGCCCTAGTGGATATTCACATTTATAACCATCTTAATGGCGATTGTTGAGGGCTCAAGGAAGTTTAACTATGTTTTAATTTCAAATTTTCTTTTGAATTTGAATTGTGGGCAGTTGTTTCGTGACAGGTTTTCTCGAAAAATTGTGGGTTCTCGTCTTGCTCAACTGTCTCTCTTCAAGCTTAGTGAGATTTCTTGTTATGGGAAGTTCGTTCTAATGGTGAGAACCAGAAAAGGAACACATACCTCGGACAATAAGATGGTGAGGATTAAAAAAATCATGCTAAAAAGGATGTTCCACCGTCAGTCACAAACAAATATAGAGTTCGATTTTGAGGACTTCCAGCTTCGCATAAACAAATTAGGGTTCCTTCTTCTTCAACTAAACAAAGGTGTTCTGATGTCAGACCTACTATTGAGACAAAAGAGAAGGAAAAGTTTAGTACCCCTACTCTAACAACGACTGATCTTTTAGGATCTGGTGTAGAAATTTATCTTGATAAAGAAAAATCCACTTCAAATGATTCTCCAAGACACATGCATGAATACATTGCCTTGCCTAAAAATCCTAAAGATATTATTGAATCGTCTACTAATGTTCAAGAAGAAGTTAGGGTTCCTGAGAGTAGGATAGTTGCTGATGATAACGCTGCCTCTGTTTCTAGTAATGTTGAGTCAAATTTACCCGAATCTGATGTGATTGTGGAAAAAATTATTGGTGCTCCTGAGTCTACTTTGACAAAAAAAGAGAAGGTAGTCTTGTGTCTGATGAAAATGCCTTAAATGAATTTCTTGATAAAGTGGTCTCTAAAACTATTGTTTCTATATTCACATTTCCTTTGACTAATGTTTTTGAAAATGTTGTTGATGATATGAATGTTCAAAGAAGTGTTCTTAATGAATCCGTGCAACCTGGTGTGGAGGGTGTTTATGCCTATCTTGAGAAAACTGTTATGATTGAACCAAGAACTGTGAATGATGATCTTGTTGATGGTACGATAGCTACTAAAAATTATGAGGATTTAAATGTTGTGATCTTGTCTGATATTGAACCTGATACTAGTGAACAGAAATCTGATAAAGCCACTAGCTTTACGAATGTTTATGATGAAGATGTTGATGATAATACTCCCCTAGCTGAGCTTCACTTAAAGAGAATTGAGGAAAATGTTGAAGTTGATGTTAATGTTTCTCCAGAGACATCAGAAAGTAGTTCTGAAAAGTCTCCTCTTGAGGAGGATTTAGGGCTTACGAAACAGCTCTAATAATGTGACACTGGAAATGTCATGTTGCTCATGCTACAACAAAAGGAAGAGGAAAACAGACTGCTAGTTCAAATGTTTCTCCTGTACCCTTGGTTGGAGTGTCTTTCCATAGCGAAGAGGATGTTAGTTTGTAGAACCACGTGATGAAGAGAAACATTGTGGATGAAAAGGACCTATTGGAATGCACTCAGGAATATATAGATCTCATGGAGTTGCTTTTGGCTGTAGGTTTAGAAAGAACTGTGTTGAATTTGGGGCCTTATTATTCCCAACTTGTTTGAGAATTTATTGTGAATTTGACATTAGAATTTGTTGATCCTGCCAGTCCAAATTTCTAGAAAGTTCATATTAGACGTCATTTTTTTTTCATATCTCTTGCCTTAATCATTCAGTTTCTACATAGAAATATGTCAAAAAACGTGATAGAATAATGTCCATCCTTGAGGGACTTGGGGTTTGAGTTAACGGGTGGTGTCCGTTCTTCATGGCCTAAGAAGGAACAGTTGCCTAATGTTGTGCTAAGCATGAAGTATACCCTTCTCCACATGATTGGAATCTCAAACTGTGCCCCTCATCTCATAAGTCAAGCCTTTCTATACCGCTTGGTACTTTGATTTACCAAATTGGAACTTGAGCTCAGTTCAACTGTAGAACGTTTGTTTTGATTCAGATAAAACGCTACATTGGATCAAAAACCCTTCGTTGACCATATGATCCTTTTGGTTTATTTGTGGTGTTTTATTATCTAAGAAACCTGACTTGATTACCTTACTAAACCTATTGTTTCTTTTTCTAGTCTGTTCACTATTCATCCCAAGCTCCTACAAGGTCACCACATCCCTAACATGGACACCACAACCATGGATCTACATCTTGATAGCCCCAACCAAGCTTTAATTGAATCTTCATTTGGTAGTCGTGCATTTGTTATTTACTTAGTCTCTTGATATTGAGAATATTATGCAAAACTTCTATCTTAGGGGAAGCCTAAGACATCGCTGAAGAGAAGGGATTCTCAGTCTTAGGAGGAGCCTAAGACTTCATTCTCGAGAAGGATTTCTCCATCTTAAAAAGGATCTAAGATTCGTCAGTGAAGGTAGTTCACTGAATTATATGGAAGATAATCAAGCGAAGAGGAGTCTCACACACTGTCGGGAATCGAAGTGTTCAACCCTAATATTGTCACATTTGGGAAAAGCCTAAGTACAATCGAGAGGGAGTCTCACATCTAGGGGAAGCCTAGATGTCTTGTGAGTTGGAATCTACATGAGTTACTATAGTAATCGGTGTATTTCAAATTTAACTCTTTAATATTAGTGAATTATCTTTCCTAAGCACAATATCCCGCAGATGTAAGTGGTTTATCGTCGAACTGGATTGCCTACTTCTATGTGCCTTTACTTATTTTCTTATTGTTAGTACTTTGTTGTTACAATGCTTATTAGTGCTTTTCGTTTTAACATTCCTATTTCGAGTGATGAGTTATTCTATCTCTTTTTTAGAAGGTTTTTGATTGAGGATTTGATATATCACAGTGTATTGTTACTTCTCTAGTGAAAGCATTGTGAATCTTAATGTGTCTATCAATAATGATAGAGTAAAGATTGCATAAAACGGAAGCTAATAGAATCATTAAGCACTTTAATTAAACTTAATTTGAGAACAAAGCAAGTTGAAAAACAAATTTTAACAAAAAAAGGGTTTCATCATGTACAACTTTGAAGATTCACTTAATCCTTGCTATATTCATGAAATTAGATCTTCAAATCTCTAATAGACCACCAAGAGAATCTTTTCTACTATTCTCAGTCTTGAATGAGTGGTGGAAACTCAGAATTGAGGGGGATTGAGAGGGTTTGAGAGAGATTGAGAACAAAAACTATTTTTGCTGAGAAATTCTCAAAATTGAGAATGCAAGAGCCTTCAATATCAGATAATTGAAGCTTTTATTAAACTCTAGAATGCAAGCACTCAACATTCAGCAATTTCACACTTCAAATCGCACTTATTGAGTGGCCTAGGTGTTGAATTGTGGAAAAATCTACTAAGAAATTCAAATCTTGGACAATTGCACTAAATTCAATTTTCAAATCTAAATTAATTTTCGACTTAATTAAATTAAATTAAAAATCAATTTCTGAAATTAAATTTCCTAGATTTGAAACTGATTTAATTTAAATAATTAATTAAACAAATTTAATTGATTAATTAATTAATTAATAATTTAATATCAAATATTAAGTTAATAAAACACCTAATTTAAGCATGAATCCTATTCATGTAATCAATATTTAAATATTTTAAACACTCAATTACGTTTAGATTCGATAAATTTAAACGTCAATAATATCAAATATAATTATCCAAACCCTAAATTGAAATTGAACATTTCAAATTCAAATCCTAAATTAAAATTTGAACGCTTCAATTTCACTCGATTTTCTAATCCAAGGTTTAATCTTTTACGAGTTGGTAGAAAAACCTTATGGACCTACAGATCATGAGCTCTAACGATTTGAGATTAATCAATATTCATTAACCACCAAGACATATCACTATAGCTTGATGGTTGCACTCTCCTTACTGTAGATATATTTTTATCCATTTGATTTAACCATGATCAGTAAGTCGATCCTTCACAGATCGTTCGTATTTACAGCTAGGTCACAATTATCATTTTACCCCTATAAATATATCTTGCTCCGTAAGTCACCACTGACCCTTTATTGAACAATAGGTTTATAGTCCAACTAATAAACCATGTCCCTTTCAACCATGAAAAAGCAAGACCCTTTTGTTCAAGACCAGAAATCAATACTTAAGGGAACAACCTATCTGCTAACTTTAAAATGGGTAGGAGTGAACTTTATTATGTAGGACTATGTTCCAAGCTATCTATCTGGCTTTATCCCTAAATGGAAGGCTTGTTGAGTAGTGTTGTTGAACTACTCTCACCTAAGCAGATCAAAGGATAATCCCGAATAAACAGGATTTCATAGTTAGCTCAGGATTTTGAGTTACCCAAGGTCATCGACTTAAAATAGTCAGTTTTAACAGTAAATAGTTGTTATAAAAAAAATGACTATTTTGTGGTCCGGTCTTATACAAACATCTTTTGCATAGGATGCCCTCACTCGTATTTCTCCAAATGAACGATTCTGGGATCACATCATTTATATCAATATACAAAGTAGATGTATCCATAATATCCCAGAATGTGATACCAATCTCATCCATATACTTATAGACCTTTTTGGCTATATACTATAACTTGATCCTCTTTTATGTCTCTATATAAAGTTAAAGTATTCGTATTATAGCCATGGATTCGTTTATTGGATTTTATAACATAATACAATTTCAAAAATACTTTTATTGAATAAATTCTTCAACAATACTTTTATTGATAAATAGAATATGTTTCCAAAATTATGAAGTATGAGTTTTAAGATATTCCCAACAAATAAACAACTTTTCGTTCACCTAATCTACAGTATACACAAAAGATGGTTTCTATCTTCCTTCTCAATTTGTATTCAAGCAGACATGAACCCAAAGTAATTTGCTTGAAACTTTATATATGTTTTGATTAAATCTTGTTTATCATGTGTGGTTGTACCAATGTTAATGAAACCTCTACATGCTTCCTCAATTTTTTGAAAGTCTGTATATTCCAAGTCGTCCACAGTATCCCTCTAAATCGAAGTCATGTTATTAGCTCTCAAAAAGAGTTAATTTTATGCCCCTAATCTCAATTGCTTATTAGGTTTAATGTGTTCAATTATCTATTATTGTATGTTCTCGATAAAATCATGCATTCTAAAGCTTTGCATACATTGGATTATATGTCCTAAAACTTGTAGTTTGTAAAGTTAAACATTTTCTATTATCAATAAACATGTTATTCAACATTTATTCAATAAAGTTGTTATTGAATTTGTAAATTGCACTTATAAAAAATAAATCAAATAGACTAGGATCCATGGCTATTATATGAATACTTGAACTTTATATGTAGACATAAAAATGGATCAAGTTCGAGTAAATAGCCAAAACAGTCTATAGTATACAAATAAGATTACGTGTGGTAGGCTGCCGAATTCACTATCACCCGTAAACCCGTGCTACACAAATAATATTTATATACACCAAACAAACTATTTATACTAACTAATAGTACAAGCGGTAAGTCCGGGGTCGAACCACAGAGCTCAAAAATTGAAACCAGTAGGAAGTAACCAAGGACGGGTTTTGTGAAAATTTGTGAATTAAAATTGCACGAAAAATTAAATTGCACAATGTGAAAAGAATGTGTAAAAATGTCAATTGAACAAAATACCTAGCTTGGGTAGTTCTAATTTATTTCATTCATTTTCAATTCTATCATAGACTATTCAAAAGATATGTGAGAAATTTAAATTACAACTTAGCCTACTCATTTAGAATCCTAACTAGTAGTCCATAAAATCAAGTTAATTAAAGGAAAAGCGAGAATCCTCAACTAATCAATCAATCAATAGGCATTAAGATTTAAGGTAAAGCTAAGCCAAATAATTGGTTTCCATCGTCTAACCAATTATTTGAACGAGAATTATCTAAGTTAGAAAATAATGCTTATTAATTTGAATCCCAATTTAATTTCACAAACTTACTTAACTCTTGCTTCTAAGTGATGACTACCCAACGATTACAAATTAGGGCTAATCAAGATAATCAATTATACATGCATAGCTAATTTGTCAAATTATCCCATACAAAACAATTTAATAATAAACTCAAGATAAACTTTCATAAAATTCAGACAAGTCTCACAAAATTACATAATATAGTCTCAAGAACGAATTGGAATGAAAATACACTACAAAACCTGAGCTAAGTTCTTACCCTTTAGCTACAAATCATCTTCTAATTTAATATAATTCAAAAAGGGAAGAAGATTAAGAGTTCTGATCAAAATAGAGGCAGAAAACCGAGTAGAAACAGAGTGACGATCGAGTATTCGAGTGTGTGTAACCTAGGTTCAGACTGATGAGTTATTTATAGAATCTATCATAGCATCGCAACACTAAAGACAGCGTTGCCACACTGTCCTGCTTCTGCGTGCTGCTCCGTCATAGCATTGCAATGCTACATTTAGCATCAACGTTGTTCTATTCTTCGATCATCCGCTTCGAGTCGTAGCGTTGCAATGCTACATATAGCGTCGCAACGCTGCCCTGTTCTTCACGGAATAGGTAGCTATTGTCCTATAGTGTTGCGCAACATTCAAATCGAGCATTGCGACTCTTCGACTGGGTAGAAAACTTCAATTCTTGGCCTTCTTTCTTCAATTGTTCAATTTGGCTCCTATCTTGCCATCTTAATGACTTTTTATCCCGAGCACTTCATTCATCTCTTGTACACTCGAGTCCTACAAAATAATTGGTTTAAACAGATAAAGTATTTTAACAATCCCGAATTAAATAGAGGAAGATAACACATTTTTTGTGCTACTAGGGTGTCTTATTCTGGTAACACTATCAGATGCAGCCCACTCTGTAGTTGTTACTGTTGGAGTTGATGCAATAAAGTTTCGTGTCCTGTAGTTTGTAAACAGTTTGTACAAACGCTTGTGAATGTATAATATATGATAATTTACTTCACTTCTTGATTTTGCTCAGTTAATTATTTTATTTGTTTTACCACAAACCAATAGACCTAAAATCCCTGGTTATCTGGATGTAACTTAAGCATGTATATGGTGACATACAAGTGGATCATGTCTTAAGTGATAACCAAAATGGTCTGTAGTATATGGATATAGGAGGGAAACCTTATCCTGGTAATGTTACGATGCGGCCCGCTTTATGTAATGGTCACAAGTGTTGTGACTTGTCACAGATGGTCTGATCCTGACCATTCGTGTACGGGACATGCGAGTGGGGGCGTCCTATACAAAAAGTTTGTATAAGACCTGACCACAAACTGTTAATGTCTCGTTATATAATACTGTTCATGATAGATACTTCACTCCACTAAGATGATCATAGGTAATATGACCTCAATCCTGAGTGCGTTGGGAACTCCTGCCATTGAAGGCAGTCCTTTGATTTGCATGGGTGCGAGTGGCCAGGTCACCAACTCAAACCTACCACTTTAGGGATTCGTCTGATTTAGAGCTGGGAACTCAGCTACACAAGATGGAATTCACTCCTTCCTCGATGCAGGGGCAAGTAGATAGATAGCTCCCTTAAGGGCTGATTCCAAGGTTTGAACGATGTGGCGCCACACACTTTCTCTTGGCCCAAGATGTGTTCACACATAGTTGGACAATGTTGTATTGTTCATTAGAGGAATCAGTGGTACTTAAGGAATGAGATGTAACTATAGGGGCAAAACAGTAAATTGGTCCAGTTGTACTTACGAGCATCTGTGAAGGGTCATCGTAATCATAATTGGTTATATCTGATGGACACAGAAATATAAATGTGGTAAGAAGAGTTCAGCTATTGGTCTTTAGTGGAATGTCTGGCAATTAACGGATGGTGGATCTCGTGACTAAAGAGTTTAGTCAGCTATTCACATATCGTTGGAACTTCAAACCACAGGTCCATAAGGTCCCCTTGGTAGCTTGAATAAAGTTGAGAATCAGTTTTGGGTCAGTTTGAAATGTTCAAATTGACAAGAGGGAGTTTGATTATATATGATATAATTGAACTAGATATAAATATGATTTATATCAAGTACAGGAGAAATTACTATAGTCGATATATGATATCAAACTATAGATTAAGAATATAATATGATTATATTCTTTTTTAATTAAATAGGCGGTTAGAGATAATTGGTCGAGAATTTCTCCTAAATCATGCGAAAGTGGGAAGATTGATTTCAGTTCTTGTAACTAAAGAATAAAATGAAAATTGTTTTCATTTTGTTAGAGACACAAGAAAATCGCTCACGCTGTGTTTCCATACGATCACTTAACTTTGAGAACCTATAAGATAGCGCCAATCGTCCTAAACGATCACTTACCCACACACTAAACGATCGTTTACCCTTTCTAAACGATCGATTAGCACGCCAAACAGACTTAAATGATCACTTACTATTTACTAGACGATCGCTTAGTAAAACCTACACGATCGTGTACCTTTCTCTAAACAACAAGCACCCGACTATACGATAGTCATCTACTATCTCCCACTTGCTTGTTTGTACTACACGATCATCCTTTCCTCCTCCCTCTACCAATTTCATCAAAGTCCACCTTTGTATTCTCACTCCGAGAATACCGAGGGCTTCGAGTGGTGGTGTCGTCCCCGGTTGTTGTTAGTTCGTGCGTTGCCGATCATGTAGACGACCGTGGTGCTGCTAGGCAACTATTTGTTGGGCGATAAGAAGCATAGAGGAGTTGCTTCCGCTTGACTGAGTTCGATTAAAGATTGTCTTCAACTGGTACGTTTACTTTGTTTTTTGTATTTTAATTGTTAAAGCATGCCTATAATTAACGTTACAATGCATATCTATTTGTTAGAATGTATGTGTGGTAATTCGGTCACAATGAAATCGAAAAGACCTGCATACGTTCATGGATACTCTTATTTAATAGTTCCTTCAGTTACAATTAGTTGTAAGGTGCTACAAACGAAGTGATCCTGATTCGTTCATGTATTGACATGAGGAGTAGGGGCGTTCTATGCAATAAGTTTGCATAAGATCAAACCAAGAAATAAGTCACTCTTACTTTATAATGTTGCTTACTATTTAAGACTGACTATTTTGCTTAGATGACCTAGGTAACTCTATCTTAATCTTGAGCTAACTATGAACTTCTGCTTATTCAATATTATCCTTAAATTTAGATAGATGAGGGTTGGCTCAACAGCGTCGGCTCAATAAGCCTCCGGGTAAGACCGGGTAGATAGTTGGGGACATACGGTGCAAGATCGAATTCACGCCTACCCGATTTAGGGATAGAAGGAAGGTTGTTCTCTTAAGTGTTGAATCCAGGTCTTAAACAAGGGACCCCACCCTTTCATTGGCCCGGGAGGGATCCGGCTTAGTGATTGGATCACAAACCAATTGTTCATTAGAGGTTCAGTGTAACTTAAGGAGCAAGATGTAATTTCGGGGGTAAAACAACATTTAACCCATCTATTATTACGAACCCTATGAAGGATCAACTTACTAATTATGGTTAAATCAAGTGGACAAAAATATATCTACAGTGAGGAGAGTCCAACTATCGAGCTATAGTTGTGTGAATAGGTAGTTAACAAATATTGATTAATTTGGGCTAAAGAGTTTTAGCCAATTAATCTTAAATCGTTGGAGCTCATGATCTGTAAGTTCATAAGCTCCTTCTACTAGCTCGTAAAATATGAACACCTTGGATTAGTGAATTCAGTAATTTTTTACGTTCAAAATCAAAATTAAGTTTTCAATTTGAAGTGTTCAAATTGAATTTAGTGTTTCAATATGAAGTATTCAAATTGCAAATTAGGGTTTGAATTTGAAATGTTCAATTTCAAATTAGAGTTTGCATAATTCTATTCGATATAATTAACGTTTAATTTATCGAAATTAAATGAAATTGGAGAGTTTAAAATATTTAAATAATGATTGCATGAATAGTATCATGTTTAAAATTAGGTGTTTGATTAATTCAATATTTGATATTAAATATTATTTAATTAATTAAAAATCAAATCAATTTTCAATTTTCAATTCAATTTTAGAAATTGAATTTTGGATTTCATTTAATTTGAATTAAATAAAAGGAAATTGAAAATCAATTTGTGATTTAGTGGAAAGTTCCACAAGATTGGAGTTGCTTTGTGGTATTGTCTAATTAAAACATTTATCCCACTTTCTTAATTCCAATTGAAGTGTCAAATGCATAACTTATTCAATGTTTTCATGTAAGGGTTACATAAAAGCTTGGAATTTTTAGATTGAAGAGGGATGGATGCTAGAATTTAGAGAAATTCTATAGCTCTCTCTCTATCTCAAACCCTCTCCATTTCCTCACTTAATTTACTTCAAATTAGAGTTCCATCACTTAAATTCAAGGCTAAAGTAGTAGAGAAAATCTCTTGGTGGTTCACTAAGGTGTTGAAGCTAAGAATTCGTGGAAAGCATCTTGGATTTGGAGAATTCTTCAAAGGTATGATGTTCTTGAAAACCCACTTCTGGAAAATTTGTTTTTGCATGTTTTAGAACTCAAATTAAATGAAATTAGACTGCTTATTGATTCCGTTTGCTTCTATTGCACGATTATACATCCCATCAGCATATCGTTTGTGATTGATTTGGAGCTATTGGGAGTGATATCGAGTATTTAAAGTTTCAAAGGATGCAAAAAGACAATTATGCCCAAAGGAGACTAGCATAGTTACGTCGCGACGAAATGTTTTCCATAAGGCACCTTGGCATTACCTTGGAGCATTCGGACACATCAAAAATTGACAAAAAAGAGAAGGGTCACAATACGCAATAAGGCATGGAATGCCGCAAAAATTGATGAAGGTCGAGGAGGGGACTAAGATTTCTTCTTCTTCTTCTTCATATTTTCTGTTATCTTAGCTTAGGATTTTTCATTCTTTTGGGTTGTAAACTTGGATTTGGAGCTCCCCCTCTTCTTCTTGTCTATGGGATGTTGAGTAAGAAATTTTCTATAGTTTTGGGAGCAAGACCTTTGTAATTTTGTGAGTTTTCTGTTGATGGACTGAATTCATATCTATTTATGTTTTATTTGAATCTTGTATAACTTTTAAAAGTGCATTTGTGCTTGGATTGATTGTCCCTTCATAGATGTTTATCGTCATTATTAATCAATTTGTAGCTTGCACGTTCTCTCCTCGTTCATCTAGCTAAAATCACCAACATAGCAAATAGTTGAATCATGCATGTATGTCGGTTGATTTATAGTCTAATCTTGAACCTTAGAATGCATGCCAAAACTAGTTTCGAAGATAAACTTGATTAATTAGTTAGACTACCTAATTAATTAACCATACAATGGAACCCTAGAAAGTAATGCAAATGTTCTTAGTTTTAGATGGACACTTTCGAAGATAATAGGACTGAAACATATGGTTTAATTAGAGCTTTAGGATTTAATTGATAATTAGGGCACTTGTTTGGCTTAACTCGATGATTTACCTGCCTATAGAGTCGATGAGTTTGGTTAGGCTGAGTAAATCATTGTGCACACGTGAATCGAATGCATGTTTAATCAACAAAAATCAGTGCTCGAAATTGAATAGGAACCTCTCTTGCTCTCAAAACTAGATTATTCCAATCCTAGGTTACACTTACCCGTTTGCTTTTATTTTCATGCACATTACCACTCTATCTACACCAAACTTCTCCATTTATAAAAATGACTAGGAAATTAGCTTTAAAAAACGCACACTCGTGCTTCCCTATGCATTGACCGAAACTTGCCCCTCTTGCTCTTGAAACCTGATGCAATAAACAAAGGGACTGCTTAAGGCGCTGAGTTGAGATGGGATGTTTGGAGTTCATATGTCTGTGGAGTTCATATATCTCTGAAGTTTACATGTCTGTGTTTGGGGTGCATAGTTATTTAGTCTAAATTCATATATCTATGTTTGGGATGCAGAGTTGAGTTCATATGTCTGGGTATCTGATGCAGTTTTTTGAACTCTAAATAATATGCTTTTATGATTACTATTTTTGTTTTGAAACATTTTTATTCAATAATTCTACCCATCTTTGATTGAATAAAATATGGATTGTAATTTTTCATTTAATTTTTAGAACTTTTCTTTCTTTCTTTCTTTCTTTCTTTTTCTTTTTTGGACAATGAACAACAATTAACCCATTACATTTCTTGTACAAATATGGTTAAATAAAATGAGAAACTAAAGCGAAACCAAAACTTTCTAGCCAATTTTTCTCCATGAATTTCATTATCATCTTCTTCTTTTTCTTCTTTTTCCTTTTGTTGCTCTATATTTTTAGTATGTCATATGTTTTTTTAATTAAATCTCTCCCATCATCGTAACAGCCAATGGAATGTCACCATATTTCTTCAACAGTTTCATTTTCATTTCCTCTAAATTTGGAGAATCATTAGAGAAAAAATTTATATTTTTCACTAATTCTTGTTGGAAAATGTTCCAGGAAAAAAATTTTCTTTTTATGGTTTTTTTTTTTTTTGTTATATGTTACATACGTTTCAACTATATACATACTTTTTGTCTAAATATTCTTAACACTCATTTGATATTTGAATTCATTACGTATAAATATTACACTTAATGTAGACAAAATAATATTTTTTTATACAATCAACAACACTACAACATACTTTAATAGTCATCAATCTTATAGTAATCGGAAGTGGTTGTTGAAGTTGATTATCGAAGATGATTTTTGCTGGAGTTTGTAGCCGATGGTGGTTGTCAGAGCCTAAAGTTAGTCACATGAAGGTGTATTGCAGTTGGTTGTCTAATTTTTTACCGGAGGTGGTTTTCGAATCCCGAAGTTGGTTGGACGAAAGTGGTCGTCAAAGTTGATCACCGAATATAATTTTCACTAGAGATTGTAGTCAGAGGTGATTGTTGGAGCCCAAAGTTAGTCGTATGAAGGTGCTATTAGAGTTGGTTGTTAGAGTTTATCGTCAAAGGTGGTTGTCGAAGCTTTGAGTTGGTCGTCGGAGTTGCTCGCTCAAATGTGATCATCGAAGGTGATTTTCATCGGAGTTTGTAGTCGGAGGATGGTTGTCGAAGCCTACGAAGGTGGTTGTCAGAGTTGGTTATCGAAGTTTGTAATCGGAGCCACTTAGTCATCGGAATAGGTAGCGCAAAGGCCGTCGGAGTTGGGTCACCAGAGGTGGTTGTCAGAGGCCAGAATTGGTTTTCAAAATTCGTCACACGAAGCTTTCGGAGCTCGGAGTTAGTCGTTGGAGCCGTCGTTGGAGCTAACTATCGGAGTTCAAATTTCATCGCCAGAATTTTTATCAAAGGTAGTGCCGGATCCTAGAGTTGGTCATTGGAGTTGTCATCAAAGGTGGTTTCGGAGTCCAGAGTTGGTCGTCGGAGTTGTCATCAGAGGTGGTTTTCGGAGTCCGGAGTTAGTTCTCGGAGTGTGACAGTGGCCAATGGGTGGAATCATTGAAAACATGGGAAGAAGTTAGAGTTGGGGTGAGTTTGTAAAATATAACAACTCAACTCCACCAACATTTAAAGTTGGTGGGCCAAACAATGAGTTGGTATATTATACCAACTGAACTTAACTCATGTTGGTGAGCCAAACACCCCCTAAAATTTGACATTATACACTTGTGATTTTCCAAGTGGTGTAAAAATCACACACAATGACAACTTGCTACTCGATTTATTTAGATAATTAGAGTCGACTAGTAATTGTAATTAAATTAAGTGGGATACCCCTACATAATTATGTGAACACTATTATGTAGATGTTAGGTTGTTTTTAATTTAAAGCCCAATAGTGACGTTTGCCATATATATGTTAATATGAGAAAGTTGAAACTCAAAATAATAATAATAATACTAATAATTGTTATGAAATTGAGTAGCACAACGAGAATACAGGTATGGAAAAATATAATATAATAATATTTTTATATAATAATAATAAAATAAATAAAAACTAAAATTATAAAATTGGACAATGGGAAATTTTAGTGGAATTTGGTGTGGATTTCTCATCAATGGTTATATCATTTTAAGATCCATCAAATGCCACTATTTATAGGTAAAGTGGCAAGTAGGATGTAGACTTACGCGAACATCAAGCATGAATTATTACAAGGCACATGGACAACATGAATGGTGACACATGGCCTTTGAGACACTAAGCAATGGGTATCTATTTTTTATCATAATATTCATAATATTATTCTAGCGAAGTTTATTAATGAAATTAAAATAAAAATTGCAAATATTATAAATGGTAAAATTATATATCATCTTTGTTTCCCTATTAATTAATCAAAATTGCAAATATTATAAATGGTCTTAATTGTATAATCAGGAAATTGTGCTCTTAACTTAATTATTTGGGCAAGTAATCTTGTAAATGCAAGATTTCGACTTGATAATAAGCACACATGGGACCATCTGCTAGATGCATCTATTAATACCATAAAATATCTAAATGGTCCACTTTGTGGGTTAATGGGTCCACATCACCATAAATTTGTTCTAAACATGCAGGTAATTCAGTCCCCACTTTAGCTGGTGATGGTCTAATTATCAATTTTCTTTCAGAGCAAGCATCACATGATAATTCATTAGATTGAAGAATCTTCTGGTTCTTCAATGAGTGTCCATTTGAATTCTCAATAATTCTCCTCATCATTATAGATCCTGGATGATCCAATTTGTCATGCCAAATTGTAAATATGTCTGGATTCATGAATTTGAGGTTCATTATTTCATATGTTTCAATTACTCGTATATGAGTATAATACAATCCAGAAGATAAAGAAGACAACTCTTTCAATATACATTTTTCATTTGAGACAGTGGATATGATATATAGATATTCCACATTATTCTTACTATCAGTCTTAATATGATAACCATTACAACGTATATCTTTAAAACTTAGAAGATTTCTCTTTGATTGACTAGAGAACAATGCATTGTCAATTGTAAATTTTGTTCCTCTAGGCAAAATAATATTTGCTTTTCAAAAACCTTCGGATAAGTTTGCAGAATCTAATATAGTATTTACTTCGGCTTTCAGCATTATCAATTTGGAAAAGTATTTTTTATTTGTAAGTATTGTGTGTGTAGTTACACTATCTGCCAAACATAAATCTTCTCTGCTCATTTTTTATTGGAAAAGAATATAGGAAGTCTGACTTCCTAAACCCTTACCACAAACAAAGGTTGGGCTGAGAATGCCTAACTCATCTCAATCTCAATTCATGAAACAAACACCCCTAAAAGTTAAATTAAAATTTTAGTTATTTTAAAATCAATGGACGAGAAAGGTTAATGATCTAAAAAGATACAAAAAAATTTTATATTTGAATCACATATCTCTTAGTCGCTAATACATATTTTCTGTTGATTGAGTTATGCTTATTTTGACAAATGAACTTTGAACTTTATGAATGCCCTAGAGAAATTAAACACGTTTAGTTGAGTTAATTAATGAGAACATGGTTAATTAATAGTACAAATGATAATTAGGATGGAAAGGTGTTGCATGTGCTGAGCCGTCATGTCGTTTTTGTTTGTTTTTTTCTTTGCCAACTTCATAATTAAAACGATGGAAGAGGCCCAGTTATTGCAGTCGATCTTGTATTTTATTGTTAACACGTTGTTTGCTTTAGAACCACTTGATCATCTAAAGATCTTCATTTTATTTTTAATTTATAGCCACGAATTTGATTGAGTTCTTTTTTCTTATTTACATTTAGATTTTTTTTTTAATTTAGATATATTTTTTTTCCTTTGTGTATGTATTCTGTATTGATAGGAAAAGCATGTGCATGCTTGGTTCTTTTTATCACACAAGTCCCAACCTATATTATAATTATGGAAGTTAAAAAAGATTGGTTTGATAATGATTTCATTTTTAGTTTTTGAAATTTGTATTTATTTTTTTCAATATTCTTTAATTTTTATGCTCGTGTCTATGGTTCTTAAACTTAAAAAAATTAGTTATAGTATTTATCAATTTTGAATTTAAAAACATCCAAAAGATATTTGAACTTTCAATTTTGTGTTTAATAAGATCTCTGGCATATGGAATATTTTCTTTAAGAAATAACGAATCTATTAAATATAAAACTAAATTTTGTATCTACCAATGACATTAAAATGATTTCAGTTTTTTGTAAAATAGGTTCATAAATTTTTAAAAAATGTTGAGTATATAGGTCAATGATTTTATATTAGACACAAAATTGAAAGTTTAAGGACATGTTAGTTACATAATTGAAAATTGAAGGATGTCTAAGACACTTTTTAAGTTTCAAAGACCTATTATACAAAAAAAAAATGAAAATTAATCGGCTAATTAGAAACGTTTTAAAGTTTCGAGACTTATTTGACATACAAACTTGGAAAGTTCAAAAGACTAAAGTTGTAATTTATATTCTTTTTATTTTTTTTTCAAAAACCTTAATTCAAGACTCTAAACTCCCCTTCTGAATAACAATGCAACTTTGAATATAAACCTAGAAACTAAATTTTGAAATCAAACTCAAATTACAACTTATGAATGTTAGGTTAAATTTGAAAGCATAATACACATGTTCTTGTAGTGTTAGGTTAAACCCACCAAATGAGTACTATAAACAATAACATTATTAAATAGATACCTGAAATATTTGTCTTTCAAAATCATCTTTATACAAAGCATATAGTTTGATGATGATCCAAAATGTCTACTACATGTTGGCATATACATTGACAAGTAACAATCAAAAATTAAAATGGAAATTCAATTTCTCCTTTACTTAAATCAACAAGTTCCCTGTTTGGAAGCAAACCCTAATTCTCAACCACCTAGCTAGCTAGCTTGAATTCTCATTCCCCAAAAAGTTTTGTAGACATATATATTATACATATATATATACATGATTTCTAAGGGCACACATGTTTGTATGAGCTGGATTGAAGAAAAATGGAACAAAACTCCAAAATTGTCATTAAAAATAATGTTCATTGAATTTGGAATAAGCATGGGGAAGAAGGGAATCATCCAGCTTGCTTTGATGACACATGGTGGCTTTTAAAGGGTTGGAATTGGCTATATATATAAACAATCATGTGGTTGCATGAGCCCTAACATGAAAAAAGCAAATATGGCTGCTTAATTAGTTTACACACTTCAAATTTTTGAACCAACCCTTCAAAACTAAAATACTTCCTTTTTCCCTTTTTTCATGTGTTGACAACATTATATGCTGCATGTTTTGTGGTCCCTTTGCCCTAAATTTTATGCATTATTCTCACAATCTCAAAGCATAAGCTTCTTGAGCTCCATTTTCACCATATAAAATCCCCATATTATGTTGTTTTGAATCATCGTGAAGATCTGAAGAGATCCTAGCTAGTTTAATTTTCTTGAGAGCTAGGCATGGAAGTTTGGGGAAAAGATATGCTCCGAAGTCAAGTTTCCGACAGGCGAATCGTGAAACATGTCAAGAAGAAACTAGAGACGGCGTCAAGGACGTCAAGGTTGGAGAAGAGGATTTGCTTGAAGAGGATTAGGAGGCTGAAGAAGATGATTCCAAGGAGTGAGTCTATGGAGTTGAATGGGCTTTTTCGAGAGACAGCAGATTATATTGTGTGGTTGCAAATGAAGGTGAGAATGATGCAAGCTTTGGTTCATGTATTGAAGGGCTCTGATGAGTGATGAGTGATTGATCAATCCATCCTATATGTGTACATATGTTCATGCATTTTCTTCATTTAATCTCTTCCTAATTATTAAGTTTTTATTCTTTGTGTTATTTCTTGGTTGTGGATTGTAACAGAAAATCCTTTCATTTGAACATGTTGAGATCAAAGGGGAGAATTTGTTCCACATACATGTTTTTGTTTAATAGTAATTAGTTTGATACATCATTTATAGAGCCAAACCATATTTCCCTCTAGCTATTAACTCTCTAATGGTTGTATGGTCTAATAATAAGATAGGGTAAAAAAATTCAATTTATACCTTACTAAAAAAAATAATTTAAGAATCTAAACTAATAGTTATATCAATTGAAACTTCACTATAATAATTTTGACTTTACACTTGAGTCGACGTTTTATAAACGATGATAGATGAATTTTACGATAATGATTTTGAAATAGTGTACATCTTTTCACAGAGATTTTTGTAGTTTTACTTAAATTTCATATATGATGAAGTATGAAATTGTCACAGAAGAGTAAGCTATCATGGCAATTCTAAATTGCCATAAAAAAAATTAAAAAGAAGTGTGCAAAAAAGGAGATTAAAAATATATGCTTTGATGATGACGGTTACAAATTGTCATCAAAAGATAACGCTATTTCTAATCTGGCAGGGGTGGTGTGAATCTAGGTTGGGGGTCAAACAGAGATTGTAGATCTAAACGAGTGGGAGGTCACCGAATTGGTCGCAAATCAGAGCTGAAACTTTCTTTTAACAGAGGAGATGGGTTTTAGGGTTTAGATTGGAGAGACTCAAGGTTTTGTTTTCGTGATATTTCTCAAATTAAAAGCTATCACTGATAGTTGCTAATAGTGATAGTAACTGATAGCACATTTCTCAAATTGAAAGCTATCATTGATAGCAACTTTCAATGATAATAACTGATAGCACATTTCTTAAATTGAAAGTTATCACTGATGGTAGCTATCCGTGATATCCCTTATAGCCACTATCAGTGATATTCATGATAGCAGCATCACTAATAGTAGTGATAACAACTGATATTATATTTCTCAAATTGAAAGTTATTACTGATAGCAGTTATAAGTGATATACACAGATAGCAGCTAACAATGATAGTAACTAATAGCACCTATCAGTGATAGCTTTCAATTTGAGAAAATCGAGAAGAAGAACATGTGGGTTAGGCATGGGTTTTTTTTGTCTATTTATCAATTTTTGTT
Organism: Benincasa hispida; assembly: GCF_009727055.1. NCBI lineage: Eukaryota > Viridiplantae > Streptophyta > Magnoliopsida > Cucurbitales > Cucurbitaceae > Benincasa > Benincasa hispida. Next base: position 37,524,140 of record NC_052359.1, read on the forward strand.
CCATATATGCAATTACTTTTCCCTTATTCTATAAATTCTAGTATTTATAGGCTGATGACTATCTTTGCAAGTAGTCCATTAAAAAATTAAAGAGAAAGAAGAGAAAGAGATATACTAGAAGAGAAATGAAAATAAAAGTACGAGAGACTCAAAAAGTGAACAAAGAGAGATGAAAGATTTTTTTTTTTTTTAGATAGAAAAGTTGAAAAGAAATAATACTTCTAGATAAATATGCAAAATATAAAAAAGAAAAGCTAACATGAACATATAGCTCAATTGATACAAGGTATGTACTATTGTTCGAGAAGTTAGTTTCAAATCTCAATCCCAAACAAATGGAAAAACATGAATCTAAATTTTAAGAAAACACTTCTTTAGTTTCAAAAAAATTTTAAAATAAAAAAATATTTTAAATGATAAAACTGTTGAAAATATTTATAAATAATATTAAAATTTTACTACGATAGACCGCGATAGACTACTATCTGTATCTATCATGATACAGATAGACACATATAGTAATCTATTGCGGTCTATAGCAGATAAAAAATGAAATTTTGCTATCTTTATAAATATTTTGGTTCATTTTTCTATATTTGAAAATAGCCTAAGAAGCTATCAAAATGATATTTCTTTTCCCTTTTTTCCTTATTTTTAGAAAATGGCCTCTTTGTTTTTATGTTTTTAATTAATCTTATAAACACTCTACATACTTATTTCCTTGTTTTGTTATTTACTTTTTTGGAATATTTTTTAAAACCAAAGTAAATTTTCGAAAACATAAAAGTTTTTTAAAACTTAATTTGTTTTTTGAATTTAGCTAAGAATTCAAGTATTTAGTTAGGAAAGATGAAAATCATGACAAAGATGATGTAAAAAATCAAGTATAATTTTCAAAAACAAATGACTATCAAACTGAGTTGAAATAATTACCAAGAGGGCATTTGGGGCACTGAGTTAATTATTATAGTCGGTGGTTATTATAGTTAGGTTATAATGGTTTGTGTTTGGGGTGTACATTTTAGTTTGGGTTATAATAGTGTGTGTTTAAAGTGTAAACACTATTTTAGTTTGAGGAGGAAATAGTAAATACTATAACAAAGAACATAACAAAAAAAAATGTAAAATAGTAAAAACGGTAACAAAGGAAGTTTTGAAATAGTATTGACTGTAATTAAATAAAGATTACAAAATAGTATTTATCGTAGCCATAGGTGATTTTAATAGTTGAAACCTAATTGAAGTCCAAAAGCCCCTAAATAACAATAACTCTCTATTTTAAAATTTTGGTAATAATGAAATTTTTTTTGTTACAATAGTGGATGGTGTGAAGGTATTAAATGTTAATATCAAAGCCTTAATTTTATCATGGATATTTCTGAAAAATTATAAAAAAATTAAAAAAATTAAAAAACTATTTAAGTAATAAATAAATATTTTATGCTTTTTAAATGTTGCTACTTTTTTATATTTTTTAAATTTTTTTTATAACATAATAGAAATATCGATACACTCGTCATATTGATGATAATAAAGAAGTTTTGATGGGTCATAATGTATATTTTGAGGACTGGACCATGAAATTGGGCACTCCAAAGCCACAAAGGCTTAGTGGGCTGCAACTTTTGACCATCTACCAAATCCAATATAGTCTGAAATTGGTTATTGGTGACCCAAACCCACATATCCTATAACCTAACCATGCCACATACCTTATAACCTAACCATGGTTAACTCATAATGTCACACTCAATGTAAATAGAAAACCTTTGAATTGAGTTATGGAATTAATAACCTAATGAAAGACTCAAAATTCCAAGCATTCAGACAATATTTAAAGTAAGGGAACACCAATGACTTTGCTCCTAGTAGCAACATATATAAATTCAGCTCAAATAAATATGAGGCAAGGAAAGGTATGTGTGCATAGATATATAGGGCCAATTTCCTTAAAACTAAAAAGAACAAAAATGAAAAAGCCAATATTTTGTTGGTTCCTACGTTTTTTATTTAATTTCCATTTAGTTCTTAAGTTTCAAAATATTACACATTTAGTACATAAAATTTTATTTTGATTTCAATTTAGTCCCTAATATTTTCATTTTACGATTTGAGTTTTGTTTCAATTTGATTACAGATTTCAAAATTTTACATTTTTAATCTCAATTTTTCCTTACATACTCATTTTCAAACATTGATTTTTATTTTTGTGTGTAACATTTTGAAACATAGAACTAAATAGAAATTAGACCCAAAACATAAGGACCAAAAAGGTTTTTTTTCCCAAAAAAAAAAAGTAGTATTTTAAAATTTTATTTTATTTTTGAAATTTGGTTAAGACTTCAACTCTTTTACCTAGAAAAGATGAAAACCATTATATGAAATTGAGAGAAAGTCAACATTATAATTTTTTAAAACTAAAAATAAGCGACTATCAAACATGAGTCACTTTCAAATTTTGGATTGAATTTTGGAAACACTCATAAAAAATAGAATACTCAACAAAAGAATTTATAGGTGAAAGTATACTTAAAAAAAAAAAAAAGCTAAACATTTTTAAACCAAACCTAGTATCGTTATTTAACTTCTTAAATGAAACACAAACCAAAGGACAATTCGCTCTTTTCTTTCTTCTCCACTCTCATCTTGAATAACCATACCTACAAAAGCACACTCATTAAAAAAAAAAAAAAAAAAAAAAAAAAAAAAAAAGTATGGTGTGGTTATAGGGCTCAAATTTTGTTACCCACAAACCTCTTAATCATCCAACCACATCTTGTCACGAGACATAAATTCTGTTTTCTTCTCCTTTTAATTTTTATTAAATATTTTTTGTGATTAAAGTGACCTACATAAAGATAAACACAATCTAAAATGCATCTCAAGTTTTTTTTTCTAAAAGCTAAATCAATAATACTTTATTCGATTTAAAGTTTGATACGATGAAATCAACATTAATGTGGAAGTTGTTTCTTCTTTTTTTTCTTTTGGGAAAAGTCACAACGTGAAAGTAATCAAAAGGACATAAAGAGCCTCTTTGCATCGTTTAAGTCTCTAACAAAGATTAATAAAAAAAAAAAGAAAAAAAAGAAAAAAGAAAAATCATTTCCAATGCCAATTTTTTAACTCCCAAAGTCAACAAAATTTAACCTATTCTATGTTTCTAAACCCAATAAAGTTTTTTTCCTAGCATATTTGTTGTATGCTATTGCCTCTTCATCGGCCTATAACGGGCCATGTTTGTTTGCATAGTTTTTCCCTTTATATTGATGATCAAAATTCAAACCTCTTAATTTTTTCCACTGTGTACATAAATAGCAAAAGAAAATATATATATTAATAGATTTTTATCAACGTCTATCACATAATATCATTAATAGACTTCTATCAGTCTCTATCAATATCTTTCAAAGAAAATTAAATTTTACTATTTTATGTAAATAATTTTTCTTATTTTTCTATTTTTGAAAATTACCTTTTTTAATTTTAGTTTTCATTGCTAGTTTTTTAATAATCGTTCAACAAAAAATATTGAACAGTTTTTAAGCTTTGACATTTGATCTTCTAAATGAGCTCAAATACTTATTTGCTTGGACAACTAGTTAAATTAAAAGCTTAGTTTCTAAAATTTGTAGTTTGTGTCTATTTAGTAATTTCTTTCAAATTGTATGATTAAGTTCCTAAATTTTTAACAATGTGTTTAACAGATCTATGACAAATTTTTTAATTTTAAATTTTAATTGACTTAATAGATATAAATTTAAATCTTATGTTTAATTGAACTCTAAATTTTCAGTTTTGTGTCTACTAATTATGTGAATTTTAAATATAATGAAAGTTAGAAATTAAGTTTGTTATTATGAAAGTTTAAGGACTAATCAGACATAAATCTCAAATTTTAGAAACTAAATATGTGATTTAATCACTATCATATCTCTAAGTTAAGTTTAACAACGAATAAGAATTTACAACACATGAATAAAACGGACAAAAAAGAGTTTCTTTTCTCGTAAATAAAACAAGTAAAAAAATTCGAGGATGAAAATAAAAATTAAATTATGAGAAAAATGGACTGATTTTTGTCCCTGGTTTTGCATTTCATGTTGGTTTGACAAGAAAATGCATAAAATTACATGGTGTAATCATCTATCATATTCATCTCTTTGATATATATTAATCTTTTACCCCTATAAAGATTTTATTCAAATGGGTTATGTGACAAAAGTAAGGGTTGTTTTTAAACATAAAAAAATGAACCAAAATATTTATAAAATATAGTAAAATTTTAGAACTATTAATGATAGATACTGATAGACATTGATAGACTTATATCAGTGTCTATGAGTGACATTGATAAACATTGATAGAAATTTATCAGTGTTTATCAATGTCTATCATTGATAGTTCTAAAATTTGGCTATATCTTGGCAATATTTTCAACAGTTTTATCATTTGAAATAATTTTCCCAAAAACAACCATATTTTGCATTAAAATTTTCGATTTCACCTTATTAATAATATCGGTCGCTTATTTCTCAAATAATAATAATAATAATATCATCGATCACTTCAAAGAAAACTGATGATTTCCATGGTAACAATATTAAAAGTGTGTTTGGAATACATTTTCAGTGTTTAATTTAAAAAATAAATCATTTTAGAAGAAATTGAAGTATTTGATAACCACTCAAAATAGTTTTTCAAATGTATTTTAATCTATTTTTTTTCAAAAATATTTAAATAAAATGAATTTTTTAAAAAACAATAAATCAATCTAAACGGGCTCAACATCACAAAACGTTGATTTAATTTTTATATATAATAACGAGACAGATGCAATGATAATTAGAAGTCAATTTATTTCATTGCCACGTATGTCTCTATTGTTCAATTATTTAGATCATAATATCATGCAGATGAATTGCCGACTGTAATACTTTTAAATTGTCAAACATCAACGTCAATATAATATTTTATATTATCAATTTCGAGGAAAAAAAATTTGATTCTCTCACTCATATATTGTAAATAATTTTAGAAATTGTATCAATTTAAACCCTAAATATTTTAAATTGTATCAATTTACACCTTCCATTATAATCTATTTAATTGAAACTTATAATTGTATCAATTAAATCTATAAACTTTTATATATGCATATATTTAGACTCTTAGACAAAATTACCTTTAAAAACCATTTTACCATTTTATAAAAAAGACATTTGAAGAAGTGTACTCACCTTTGAGAATTAATGTATGGATTTTTAAGAGTAATCATTATGAAAAGTTAAATTAACTAGATTATAAAAATTTAGAAATTTAATTGCCTTAAACTATATATTAGTTGAATAAAATTTAGAAAAGAAATGTAAATTGATATACATTTAATTCGATATACTTTTTAGTTCAAAACCTTAAAAGGATACGATTCTAGAATTTTAGGATAAAAATTAATATTTGCTGTTGTTTGTTTCCATAAAAAATGAGAAATAAATTAATTAAAGGGGTACAGAAAAAAGAAATTGGAGGACAACAGGATAAATTGTTAGGGGATTGGATGGCACATCATGTCGGCAGGATTCATGCATACGTAAAAATTGGGATATTTGTCTCATTCTGATTGACTCTGTATTTAATATTTTTTTTAATCTTTAAATATAAAAAATTATTTAAAAATATTTACACGGTAAAAAGTCTCAAAAGTACTGACTTTTTATTATAGTATATATTTTAGATTTTTCTATTTATACGAATTTTCTTTTTTTTTTTTCTTTCTATTTTTATGTAATCACTAATAAAAAAATATATTATTAACAATCCCATGTGCAACTTTACTACGTGAGAACTTTCAAATGCTATTATTTATTAATTAATCGTTTTATTTTAAAAAGTAAAAACAAAATTCAAAGAAATAAGAAAAAGGGTTTGAATCTATATATATGTCAAACTTTTAGAAGGGGTTTTCAATTAAATTTCTTAAGTGACCACAAGTATTTTCATATTCCTTAACATTACAATATAAGGTTGAATTATAAATTTCATCTAGTTTGAGTTGATTTTAATTTGATCTCTAGTTTAGACTTAGTTAGATGTTATAAATTTTTTTTCCTTTGAAAATTAATACCGATATACCATAGGGACTATTTTTGAACAAATTGTCAAGTTTGACTAAATTTGATATTCAATCAGGATAATTGGACATCATTCTAATTTATTTTAGCAAACTTAGCTACTCTATCCACTACACTATTACATAAACAAAGGTAAAAGTAATGAATTTGAATCGTCTTGAGATCTCTTTGATTTCTTCATTACTTTCAAAAATACATTCCTTTTTGCTTCCTTTAATGTACTCACTCCTAATACAGTCGATAAATAACTTATAATTTTATTAAATACAAAAATTCATAACTTATTGTTGCGAAAATTTTATAAAAAATCATCACATCATGTATTTAATAACACGATGACATGAAGAAATAATATGAAGGTTAGATCAAAATTCGAGAAATCTAAATTAAAATAAAACTCAAATTATAATTACAAAATGATATTGTATTATTGTGTGTACTATTCCCAATAAAGTTGATTTAGCTAGAGGGAAGTTTATATAGGGTTTTAATTAAATTAATGGTTAGGTGGTGTTGCATATATAATAATGTAATATAAATTTATGGAAGTGCATAGCAATTCATAGCTTATGACCCGGCAATAATGGTGGATTTTTAACCAAACAACAATTATATAAATATGTATAACTAATAATATCAATCCTTTAAGATATGGGATATCATTTCAATTCCCCTTTTCCCCATCTCTTTCTGTTTGGTTACCGGGAAAAATATGTTAAACTAATCACTTCTAGAGAGAGAGAGAAAAAAATGAAAAGATTGGTTGAATCAATTAACTAGCTGGTTTCCTCTCTAAGCTTTAATGGAGTTGAAAAGGCACTTCAAATAGAATATTACATGTTTTTAAGGTGGCAGACATTCATGAATCGATGTTGATCTAGACGAGACTAAATAGGTCCATTTGGACGGGTTCTTCCACTCTTTTGGATTAAATTATACAAAATATCTCAACTTTGAAACATGTTTTAATTATATTATGAGTGAATTTGGACATGAAGAAATAGAACTCAGGTTAAGAAGAGATAAGAGAAGATAAATCGATGAATTTGGGATCAGGTATCTCAAATCAAATTCTAACTTATATATTCGAAAAGTCTATCTCATTCTAATCTTAAAAGGAAAAGGTAAACTTTAGGTCATCCTGTCGATAAATACATATTAAATAACTCCATATGAGACATATTGAATCTTAGTCTTAAACATCTGGAATTGAAACCTCTTACTTCTTATCCATTCTATAGTTCTCCGTCTAACTTTTGCATTGAAGTCCTTTCTTCCTTTGTTTTGTAGGTAATCTCTTCTCCAAATTACAAATTATCATTGTTATCATATGAAGGTCAGATATGCTTTTCCCTAATCAGATTTTGGCATCAATAATTATGCATCTTCTTGAAGGGTCGAAACGTTTCATTTTTATCTTTGAACCTAAAAATTTGTTTCAAAACACAACAATGAAATTTGAAAATGTTATGTACGTATATATAGACTAGTTAGATCATTAAAATAAAGGATGAAAATTGATGTGACTCAACTGATGTGTGTAAAAATTGGAAGACCTTACATGAGATTCTTTACAATTACATTGAAGACTAGTTAGATCATTCTTACCTTTACAATTATATATTAGACTAGTTAAATTATTGTAAGCATTTATTTCATCTCAAAAAATATTATTTGAATCATTTACGTAATCAATTTTTACATATTAGCAATCACATCAATTTGATAGAATTGGAATTTCTCACGAAAGCGTGTGAACGTTGTGCCAATGTATAATCAATTTTGAAAATACATAAACCAAAGAAAGACATGCAAAATAAATATAACTAATATAAGCATGCTTTTGGAGAGAAAGAGGGGAAGAGAAGAGGTACTAACCCTTGAAGTCTCTCTTCATAGTATTTCTTCTCCAAGCCACAAACAGCCCTGAATTCTCTACACAAACTCCTCCCTCTCGAACTCAACATACTAAAAGTTCTTCCCACAAACACCACCAATCACGAATAGGGACACCACCAAAGATCTTCCTTACTATTCTCCGACAAGGAATACAGGATTGTAGGATCCTCTTATGTTTTGAGAAAAGGGAAGGTACAAAATTTACAAAGACAAAAGAGAGATTGAGAGATTTTTTTCTCTAAAGTTTTGTTTTGTAACTCTAACAGATTTCTTCTTCATAGTTCAACGTGATAGAGAGAGTGATGATGGAAGGAAAGTTACAACTCCCCTCTAGTTACTGCAGTATTAAGTTTAATATATATTAAATTTTATTTAATATAATTAATTAATAATATATTTAAATTTTCATTTGAATCATATTCAAATAACATCCTCTTATATAACTCATAGTTTTAATATGAACTTCATTCATATTAATTTTAACCTATAGTATTTATATAAAGCACATTTATATAATTAATATTTAAATTTTATTCAAATATATTACTCTCATATATTATATCGTATTAATTATAAATCATACTTATATGTACTAATATATTAGTGGTAGCATGGGCAATTCCTAAATATCGAGAGAATGTTAATCAATATTCAAACTGAGAACAAGGATCCTGATCTTTGTCAACACAAGGCTCGAAGCCCCCTACTCAAACAAAATGCCTTCAGAATTGAAAATGCCTTTCGAATTTCTTCTCGTGGAGGGGAGAAGACTCATCATTCATTCGAGATAGGGTGGAGATATTAGGAAGCCGTCAAAGGCGGAAGCGGTAAATAGCTTCTACCGAGCAACTATATATGATAATATATCATACATAATAATTTGAATCTCATTTAAATATTTATCTCCTTCACTAATTATAAATCATATTTACAGTTAACTATAATATATCAATATACACTATATAAATTTGAATCTTATTCAAAATATTTATCTCCCTTATACATATTAATAATTATAAATCATATTTACAATTAACTATGTATTACAATGTATCAATAAACATTATACTTTATATTAATCATATTAAATAAAATTTTCCTCAAATAATTTAAACATTTCAAATTATTCAAAAACCATTTATTCCTTGTTTTATCCTTACTGAGCTAGCAAGGGGGTCTAATAGACCTACAGATTAGAAACTCCATTAACATGAGATTAATTAATTAAACTCTTTAATCAATTAATCAACATTCATTAACTGCAGGTCACTCCACTAAAGACTCATAGCTGCACTCTTCCCACTGTAGATATATTTCTATGTCCACAGATATAGCCAATCAACAAGTTGACCCTTCACAAACGCTTATAACTACAGTTGGCTCTGTTGAGATTGGTGTCCTAATTCTCTCGGAGTCACGTTGTTTTGTAAAGATACTCATTATTCAATGAATAAAATAAGTGTTATTTAATTCTGGCATTTATTCATATCCAATAAACAAAGCTCCTTGGTTATCTTATGTGAACTTAAAGATGTATATGTGATGTACAAGTAGATCATGTCTTAAGTGATAACCTAAATCAGTCTGTAGTATAAGGATGAAGGTGGGATACCTGATCCTGGTGACACTATGGATACGGCCTGCTTTGTAGAGGTTTGCAAGTGTTGTAAACTAATATGGTAGATCCTGACCATTCATGTGGAGACGTGGAGTAGGGGTGTCCTATACAAAGAGTTTGTACAAGACCTGGACCACAAGATGACTAGACTCTGTATATAATGTCGTAGATATTAGAGACTTGCATCTCACCTAAATGACCATAGGTGACACGACCTCAATTCTGAGTGTTTTGGGAACTCTTGCCTTTGAGGGCGGTCCTTTGATTAGTATGAGTGAGAGTGGCCAGATTGCCAACTCAACATGCCTACCTTTTTGGGGACTTGTTTGATCTGGGAGCTAGGAATGATCCACAAGATGAAATTCACTTCTTTCCCGAAGCAGGGATAAGTAGAGAAATTGCTCCCTTAAAGGTTGATTCCGGGGCTTGAACATAGTAGCCACAACTTCTCTTTGGAAGAGAAGACACAATCATAGTAGGACTATGATTTATGTTCATTAGAGGGATCAGTGGTACTTAAGGAGACAGATGTAACTACAGGGGCATAACGGTTATTGGCCTAACTGTACTTACGAGCGATTTGTGAAGGGTTGTCCCACTACTAATTGGTTAAGATGGACACATAATATATTTGTAGTAAGGAGAGTTCAGCTGTCGATCTTTAGTGGAGTGTTTGGCAGTTAACGGATGATGGATCCCGTGACTAAAGAGTTTAGTCAGTTATTCACGTATCGTTGGAGTTTCGGGGCTACAGGTTCATAAGGTCCCCTTGATAGCTTAGATTCTGTTGAGGATCAATTCTTGGTGTTGATTTGAAATATTCAAATTGACAATAAGTATTTTGATTATATATGATATAATCAGTATGATGTATGAGATACATCTAGTGGAGGATTGATGTAAATGAGATTTACATTAAGTACCATGGAATAGAAAAAGAACTATGGTTTATATGTTTCATAAGATGAAATATTAAAACTATAGGTTATCAATATAGTATGATAACTTGGTTATCATTTATATTTATAATGATATTAATTATTAGATAATTAATATTTTTTCTTTTAAATAACCAAAGTAGTGGGCGGTTATTGGATCATGATAACTGTGAGTTTAAAAGGAAAGTGGTTTCCTATTTTGAAAAAGAAGTTTTACAAAAGTTTGAAAAAGTTTTTGAGTTTTTTCTCCAGCGAAAAAGAAATTCACGAGGTCGTCAAGTAAATACAAATTTACTAAACAACAGTTGGGCGAGCTAAACGATCATGCAGTATTTACTAAACGATCGCATAGCTTTGCTAGACGATCGCTGGCCCAAGGTAAACGATCGTCTTAAGTCTGTACGCGACAGACCGAGCTAAATGATCGCATAGCTTTATCTAAACGATTGGGCATCAACCTATACGATAGGTCTCAGCCATCTCTCACTTGCCTTATCATGTACGCGATCGTTGTTTCCTTCGTTCGTCTGCCTCATACCAAGTCCAAACAGAGCCCACCCTAGAATACCAAGGTCGCCTTGTTGGTGGTGTCAGACACAACTTGACACAGTCGAGGTTTTCTAGAGTCCATTCGTAGTGCTATGGAGGCCGTTCGTGTCGTGGTGGACAAGCGCGGTGTTCGTTCATGTTACGGAGGAGATTGTGACCGAGGAGATTGTTGAGGACGAGCGCGAAGTGTTCGTGTTGTGTTCGTGCAGTGTTGCAGTCGTGTAGATCGAGTGTTCGTGGTTGCTGCTGTTCGAGCAGTCATGCAACGGAGCGTGGAGACACATCTGCCTATGTGCGTAAAGTTTGTCTCTCTATGCATTTGTATTGTTCATGCTGTAATTTCTGGAAATATTTGCATAACCGTTTATGTTTGAATTCGATCTAAATATATGTTGATTCATAATTGTAATTTGGAATAGTCTTGTTCTGCTGCTCATGGAAATCTCGTTTCCGATTTTCTTAAATTGGTATCAGAGCCAGGTTCTCTGATATTCCAAATTACAGATCTGAATCGAACGTTTTTTACAGTCGCAGTGGATTTCTGCATTTGTGGTTAACCTTTTTTGCATTTATGGATGAATATGATGAACGTTTCGGGTTTAAAATGCCTTTTTGTTAAAGTTTTCGATATTACAAAGTGTTAATTGTAAAGGCCCCTGCGTTTTTGGACGAAATTAACTTTGCAATCAAGTTTATAATTCGAGAAGTTCTAGTAATTCTTGATGAAGCTTTGGTGCATGACGATGTTGTTCTCAACAAAGAAGAAGATCAAGCGTTGGTCGGATCGTATAACCTCAGATAAACGATCGTAGAGATTTTACTAAGCGATCGTTTACATATCGTTCTAGATGATCGTATGGTATTTTCTAATCGATCATTTAGTTAATGCTAAGCGATGGGTCAATCATTTACCATATCTCATGGAATTGGTTGCACGATCGCGTAGGCACTAGAGGTAGGCGATCGTAGTGGAAGCATGCGTGCTCGTCGTTTAGTAGAAGGCGCGCACTAGACGATCGTGTAGTTAGCAAGCTTCATCGCTTAGTTACTACCTATGCAATTGCACGTACACGATACGGAGACGCTAGCTAAGCGATCGCGTAGACGTGTACTTCAGGCTTAGATGATCGCGGAAGGTGGATGCTGTGTGGAGCGGAAGGCGGACGTTGTGCAGAGCGCGCTAAACGATCGTGTACTTCAGGCTTCATTACTTAGTAATGGTACACGATCATGTTGTAATAACTAAACGATCATTTGGATTTCTCTAGACAATCATATAGTGAATGTTAAACGATCATTTACCTTTGGGAGCGCTAGTAAGCGATAGAGCAAAGAGTTTGTTTTATCGTCTGGATGATCGCGGGGTGCTTAGTACACGATGGATGGTTGCAGAAGTGATGCTTTACGAGTGGTTCAAGACTCGGTTCACCTGTTTGAACCGAAGACTCCTTGTCTTTGTAATAGTTAGCTTTTATTTTGTGTTTTAAGGAAATTTTACCCGATTCATCAACTTTTATTGCTTATACATGTGATGTGTGATACTTATATGCCAAAGTGATTATCATATAGTTTAAAAACCCACCTTAGGTTGTGAAATTTTTCATGCATCATGTATTATAAATGTTATAATCTAGCATGAAGAAATTACTTGAAAGCATGTGCATGCATCATGACATATAAGAGATATATTTTGCATGCAGTGAGCATTATCATGCATCATCCTTTTATTATAATTGTTATAGTCTAAGAGTAAATGGAAGCATGTTTTGCTTGTTTCATTGTTGTTTTGTATAAGTGTTATATAAAAGAAGTAGCAATGAATGGACAATGTATTGAGCATGACACTTAGGCCGTTTATAAGCGTTATGAATGCCTTGCATGTGTTAGCTTAGCATTGTAGTTGTTTCTGTTAATAAGTGTTATAAAGGAAATTAGTCCTAAAATCAATAATTCAGAGTTGCATGCGGACTTAGGGTGAACTTTTTTTAAAAAAAAGGGTTTTTAAATTGGATTGAGATAGACCTAAATTCAAGTGGTTCTAAAGAGTTTAGTAACTTAGTTTAATCTTTTCAAATCGGTTTAATAGGATTAAATTGGTTGGAATAAAAGATTAAATTTCTTGTAAACCTATCTATAAGGGACCTTTTGTCTAAGATGAGTTTTGGCTAGGCTAGGGTTCTTAAGTTGACAGAAACGTAACACCCCTACCTGGGAACCTACCTAGAAAAGTGAAATAAATAGATTTTCAACAAGCATGTGACGTTTTGGTCAAAGACTCTATTAAAGAGTTTAATGGTTGATGATCAAAAGTTGTCCAACTATCCAAGGTAAAAGTTACTCTTGGGAAAACCTAAAAGTCACTTAGTTAAAATCCTTAGCCATGTTTTTTCTAAGTAAACTAAACCCTAGGTTATAAAATACTCCGTGGGAGGAGGAGGCGTATCAGATATGTCTATGATTCCACTCACGTTTCTCTCTGTATGTTCACACTGTGAGATTCATGCTTGGCCTCGAGGTTTCCTACAATGCATCCCCCTTAGAATGGTCTTTGCATGAGTCAATATCAAGGTGGACGAAGAGAGTATTTATAGTAAGTGGGTGAAGGGTGTGTTTCAACACGTCCTATAGTCTCTGTCATCTGTTCACACCGTGAGAACATTCTGTACGCCCTCGTGTCTCCTTGATAGCGGCTCTTTTAAGAAGGGTTTTGTGCAGTTGGTCAATATCCAGGTGAACTCTAGAAATGGATAGGGTCGCCTTAGGTTTTGCCCCAATCGGATTTTTTCCCTTAGGATTGACCTTTTGGGACAGACCTCTAGGGCTTAAAATAGCGAGTCACACTTATGGGAGATTGTTAAGTAAGTTAATGATCTCTTAGCCAAATAATTGATGGCTAGTCGTTATAGGAGTAAGAGTTGTTCTGGTATTAATGACTGGTTGAAATCTTCTCAATTCAGAGGAGGGATAACTAGCCTCCCTTAGGCGGCTTTTGTCCTAAACCTTTGAAGCGTCATTGCGAAAGTAGATGTCACACGGGGTTCTTGTTAGTTTTGCTAAAACCTTATTGGATGTTGTTTTGTTTTGTTTTACGACGGGTATTTGCTTAAAACATAACGTAGGTCAATGTGTTTTTCTTTTCAGCAACTCTTAGTAATTCCATTTAAAGATTTTAAAAATGACCGATTTGTTACAGTGGAAAGAATCATATGAAACGAATTTCGTGGCAAACGACCTTCATCCCACTACTCTCCAAAATGGAAAACGATATAGTAAATTGATTTATTAGTCTTAGAGACATGTCTAGTAGAGAATGATGATTCTGCATGGATCCTCGATTCATGTACTACCAATCATGTCAGTTCCTCTTACCAAGGATTTAGTTCTTGGCAAACGTTGCCACAGGGAGAGATGACCTTTTGAGTTGGTAATGGTGAGGTTGTTTCAGCTGTTGCTGTAGGCAGGCTGAAGTTATTTGTTGACAAGAAACATTATCTGTTACTGGATAATGTTTTTCTAGTTTCTCATATTAAAAGGAACTTAATCTCGGTTTCTTGTCTCATTGAACAAAGCTATATCGTCTCCTTTTCTGAGAATGAAGTGTTTATTTTCAAGAATGGAATGGAGATTGGTTATGGTTCAATGGAAAATAACTTATATGTACTAAGGCCATTAGTCGTAAAAGCCTTGTTTAACACTGAAATGTTCAGTACGGCAAAAATAACTAAAAGACTAAAGGTTTCTCCAAAGGAAAATGCCCATCTTTGGCATCTAAGGTTAGGTCACATCAACCTCAATAGGATTGAGAAGTTGGTGAAAAGTGGATTTCTAAAGAGTTTAGAAGAAAACTTCTTGCCGATATGTGAATCATGCCTTGAAGGCAAGATGGCCAAACGACGTTTTACTGGAAAAGGTTACAGAGCCAAGGAAGCCTGGGAGCTTGTACATTCAGACCTCTATGGTCCGATGAATGTTAGAGCTCGAGGTGGGTATGAATATTTCATCTCTTTCATAGATGATTATTCAAGGTTTGTGTATCTATTCCTAATGTAACGTAAGTCTGAAGCTCTTGACAAGTTCAAGGAGTATAAGACTGAAGTAAAAACTTGTTAGGTAAGAAGATAAAAACACTACAATCTAATCGTGGTGGAGAGTATATGGACCTTCAATTCGAGAACTATATGATAGAACATGGGATTGCGTCCCAACTCTTAGCCCTAGGTACACCTCAGCAGAATGGTGTATCATAAAGCAGAAACAAAACCGTGTTGGACATGTTTAGGTCTATGATGAGTTATGCTCCAAATTCGTTTTGGGATTATGCAATACAGACTACATGTTATATCTTGAACAACGTTTCCTCGAAAAGTGTTTCTGAAACACCTATTAAGTTATNGTATATGGACCTTCAATTCGAGAACTATATGATAGAACATGGGATTGCGTCCCAACTCTTAGCCCTAGGTACACCTCAGCAAAATGGTGTATCATAAACCAGGACTTTGTTGGACATGGTTCGGTCTATGATGAGTTATGCTCATCTTCCAAATTCGTTTTGGGATTATGCAATACAGACTACATGTTATATCTTGAACAACGTTTCCTCGAAAAGTGTTTCTGAAACACCTATTAAGTTATGGAAAGGCCGTAAAGGTAGTTTATGCCAATTCAAGATTTAGGGTTGTCCGACACATATGCTAACGACTAACCCAAAGAAGTTGGAACAGCGTTTGAAGTTTTGTCTCTTTGTAGACTACTCCAAGGAAACGAAAGGAGGATACTTCTATGATCCAAGTGAGAACAAAGTGTTTATTTCCACTAATGCTATCTTCTTGGAAGAAGGTCACATGAGAGATCATAAGCCACGAAGTAAGCTCGTTTTACGTGAGATCTCTAGTGAGACTGAGACTGCTGAGGGTTCAACAAGAGTTGTTGAACAGGCCGATAGATCAACAAGAGTTGTTGAGGTCGGGACATCTAGTCAACCAGCTCAAGAGTTGAGACTGCCTGGACGTAGTGGGAGGGTTATGAACCCACTGGATCGCTACATGGGTTTGACTAAAGCCCAAAACGTCATTACGAATGATGGGGTCGAGGATTCGTTATCTTTTAAGAAAGTAAAAAAGGATGTTGACAAAGATGAATGGGTTAAATCCATGAACCAGGAAATAGAGTCTATGTACTTCAATAATGTCTGGGAGCTTGTTGATCCACCTGATGGGGTCAAACCTATTGGGTGTAAATGGATCTATAAGCGAAAGAGAGGTGTAGATGGAAAAGTACAAACCTTTAAGGCTGGACTCATAGCAAAGGGTTATACCTAGGTTGAGAGAGTTGACTATGAGGAAACTTTCCCACCTGTTATCATGCTAAAGTCTATCAAGATTCTCCTGTCTATAGCTACATTTTATGATTATGAAATATAGCAAATGCACGTCAAAACTGCCTTTCTGAATGGCAATCTTGAGGAGACCATCTATATGACATAACCAGAGGGTTCGTAGTTCCAGATCAAGAGCAAAGAGTTTGCAAGCTTAATAGGTCCATTTATGGACTGAAACAAACATCTAGATCTTGGAACATCAGATTTGACACTGCTGTCAAGTTGTTTAGCTTTGACCAAAAAGTTGATGAGCCTTGTGTTTACAAGAAAATCATCAACAGCTTAGTAGCTTTCCTGGTACTGTATGTGGATGATATCCTACTCATTGGGAATGATGTAGGATATCTGACTAACATTAAGAGTTGGCTAGCTGCCCAGTTCCAAATGAAATTTTTGGAAGAGGCACAGTATGTTCTCGGGATCAAGATCATTCGGGATTTCCATAACAAACGGTTAGCCCTGTCTCAGGCATCGTACATTGATCAAATGTTGATCAGGTACAAGATGTAGGATTCCAAGAAGGGTTTGTTACCTTTAAGGCATGGAATCGTTCTGTCTAAAGATCTATGTCCTAAGACACCTCAAGAAGTTGAAGAGATGAGACGGATTCCCTATGCTTCTGTTGTAAGAAGCTTAATGTATGAAAAGTTGTGTACTCGACCCGACATTTGCTATACAGTAGGGATTGTTAGTCGATATCAGTCCAATCCAGGATTTGATCACTGGACAGTGGTCAAGACGATCCTTAAGTATCTTCGGAGAATAAGAGACTACATGCTTGTGTATGGAGATAAGGATCTAATCCTTATAGGATACACGGACTCTGACTTTCAAACCGATCGAGATTCTCGCAAATCGACATCGGGGTCAGTGTTTACTCTGAATGGAAGGGCTGTAGTTTGGCGAAGCATCAAGCAAGGATGCATTCTAGATTCCACTATGGAAGCCGAATACGTAGCAGCTTATGAAGCAGCTAAAGAGGCTGTTTGGCTGAGGAAGTTCCTTACGGATTTGGAAGTTGTTTCAAATATGGATTGCCTATCACTCTTTATTGTGGTAACAACGGGATTGTGGCAAATTCAAAGAAGCCTCGGAGTCATCGTCGAGGGAAGCACATAGAACGGAAATACCACTTGATCAAGGAGATTGTGCGTCGCGGTGATGTGATAGTCCAGCAGATCACATCGGAGCACAATATTGCTGATCCCTTTACAAAGGCCCTCACGACTAAAGTGTTTGAGGGTCACCTAGAGAGTCTAGGTGTGCAGGACATGCGGCATCTTTTCTAGGGCAAGTGGGAAATGATATTGGGGTATGCTCTAGTTTATTGTATATTGTACATTTTATTTTGTATTGTACATTAGTCTCCCGAGTCATTAGGACAAGTGGAAGATTGTTGGGATTGGTGTCCTAATTCTCCCAGAGTCTCGTTATTTTGTAAAGATACACATTGTTCAATGAATAAAATAAGTGTTATTTAATTCTGGCATTTACTCATATCCAATAAACAAAGCTCCTTGGTTATCTTATGTGAACTTAAGCATATATATGTGATATACAAGTGGATCATACCTTAAGTGATAACCTAAATCGGTCTATAGTATAAGGATTAAGGTGGGATACCTGATTCTAGTGACACTACGGATACGGCCTACATTGTAGAGGTTTCCAAGTGTTGTAAACTATTACATATGGTAGATGCTGACCATTCATGTGGAGACGTGGAGTGGGGGTGTCCTATACAAAAAGTTTGTATAAGACCTGGACCACGAGATGACTAGACACTGTATATAACGTCGTTGATACTAGAGACTTGCATCTCACCTAAACGATTAGAGGTGACACGACTTCAATTCTGAGTGTTTTGGGAACTCCTGCCTTTGAGGGCGTCATTTGATTAGTATGGGTGAGAGTGGCCAGATTTCCAACTCAATATGCCTATCTTTTTGGGGACTTCTCTAATCTGGGAGCTGGGAACTCAATCCACAAGATGGAATTCACTCCTTTCCCGGAGTAGGGATAAGTAGAGAGATGCTTCCTTAAAGACTGAATCCAGGGCTTGAACATAATGACCACAACTTCTCTTTGGAAGAGAAGACTCAATCATAGTAGGACTATGATTTATGTTCATTAGAGGGATAAATGGTACTTAAGGAGACAGATGTAACTATATGGGCATAACGGTTATTGGCCCAGATGTACTTACGAGCGATCTATGAAAGGTTGTCACACTGGTGATTGGTTAATATGGACACATAATATATCTGTAGTAAGGAGAGTTCAGCTGTCCATCTTTAGTGGAGTTTCAGGTAGTTAACGGATGGTGGATCCCATGACTAAAGAGTTTAGTCAATTATTCACGTACCATTAGAGCTTCGGAGCTATAGGTCCATGAGGTCCCTTTGATAGCTTGGATTCTTTTGAGGATCAATTCTTGGTGTTGATTTGAAATGTTCAAATTGATAATAGCTATTTTGATTATATATGATATAATTAGTATGATGTATGAGATATATCTAGTGGAGGATTGATGTAAATAAGATTTACATTAAGTACCATGGAATAGAAAAAGAACTATGATTTATATGTTTCATGAGATGAAATATAAAAACTATAGGTTATAAATATAGTATGATAACTTGGTTATCAATTATATTTATAATAATAGATAATTAATATTTTTTCTTTTAAATAACCAAAGTAGTGGGTGGTTATTGGATCATGGTAACCGCGAGATAAAAAGGAAAGTAGTTTTCTATTTTGAAAAAGAAGTTTTACAAAAGTTTGAAAAAGTTTTTGAGTTTTCTCTCTGGCAGAAAAGAAACTCAAGAGGTCGTCAAATAAATACAGATTTACTAAACGATGAATCGGCGAACTAAACGATCATGCAAGCGCTAGCTAAACGACCGTGCAGTGTTTACTAAAAGATCGCATAGCTTTTGCTAGACGATCGCATAGCTTTATCTAAACGATTTGGCATCGACCTGTATGATAGGTCTCAGTCATCTCCCACTTGCCCAGTCGTGTACGCGATCATTGTTTCCTCCGTTCGTCTGCCTCATACCAAGTTCGAACAGAGCCCACCCTCTTAATTCTCGCACCGAGAATACCAAGGTCGCCTTATTGGTGGTGTCAGACTCAATTCGACACCATCGAGGTTTTCTAGAGGTCATTCTTAGTGCTGTGGAGGCCGTTCGTGTTGCGGAGGAGATCGTGACTGAAATGATCGTTGAAGACGAGCGCGAAGTGTTCGTGCTGTATTCGTGCGGTTTTACGGTCGTGTAGATCGAGTGTTCGTGATCACTGTTGTTCAAGAGGTCACGCAACGGAACGTGGAGACGCATCTGCCTATGTGCATAGAGTTTGTCTCTTTATGTATTTGTATTGTTCATGCTATAATTTCTGGAAATATTTGTATAACCGTTTATGTTTGAATTCGATTGTAAATATATGTTGATTCATGATTGTAATTTGGAATAGTCTTGTTCCATTTCTCATGGAAATCTCGTTTCCAATTTCCTTCAGGCTCAACTTACTATTTTACCCCTGTAGTTACATCTAACTCCTTACGTACCACTGATCCTTCTAATGAACAATTAGTTTTAGTCCAACTATAAACTATACCCCTTTTCCGACCAATTAGAGGGTGAAGCTCTCACTATTCAAGACTCGAAATCTATCATTAACGGAGCAATTCATCTACTTACCCTAAAACTGAGAAAGAGTGAATTTCATCTTGTGTAGTTATATTCCCAGCTCCCTACTCGAACAAATATCCAAAATGGTAGGCATATTGAGTTGACAAATCTGGTCACTCTTACCCAGACAGATCAAACGACTGCCCTTATAGATAAGAGTTCACAACTCACTCAGGATTAAGGTAGAGTCACCTACGGTCATCCTATCAAAATTTTAAGCTCATTAAGTAATGGGTTATAAAGAGAGACTAATCATTTCGTGGTCCGATACTATACAAACTCTTTGTATAGGATGCCCTCACTCATATGTCTCCACATAAATGATTAGGATCAAGTCATTTGTAACACTTTATAACTATTGTAGCAATTACAAAATGGGCATATCAGTAGTATCACCGGGATAAATCACCCAACCTTATCTTTTTACTACAGACCATTTAGGTTATTACTTAAACATGATCCACTTGTATGTCAACCACTTGCATGTTTAAGTTACATAAAATAACTTAGAATCTTAGTTTATAGGATTTAATTAATGCATAAATAAAATAGCTCTTATTTTATTAATAACAATTTGTTTATACCAGTCTACAAACTACGAGAACCATGAGATTTAGGACACCAATCACAACACAATTTACGTAAATGATGTTGTAAATAATGTCATGCGTGTGCTTTCAAGTTTCACATTAACTATCATGTTAATTTATATCTTATTTCAAAGCGGAAAAACAACTATCGAATTGTATTTGTAAAGAATCAAAATTCAAATAGAAGAAATGAGAGTTTTCGAAGTTTGGGTATAATTGAAACCTTTTAAAGTTTGAGAGTGTCGGGTATAATTTAACCCTTCTATATTGAGGGATTTGAATTTATACAACTTTGGTTACTTTAACTCCAATTTTTTTTTTCGTTTTTTCAATTACATGATGTGAATCATCCACTAGTAGCTAATTTTCTGGATAGTACAACGAAAAGATGGAAAAATAAATTCCCATACAATATCAGTAAATCACCAAAAAAAAAGGAAAACAACCTAAAGAAAATAATCTGCAAAATAATTTAAATAAGGAAAGAAATATTTTGCAGAGTTAGCATCTTGAGAAACAACCTCTAAGACAAGTTTCTATGTAGACATAATCTAAGACAACCTAAAAACTGCTCAATGACCAAATGCCAAAAATTTAAACAAATATATATAGCCAATAACACAGACCTAACAAACACTCCCTTTGGCTAAAACCTAACCTACAAACACCAAGAACTAACTACCATAAACTACTTCAGAGTTTAAAGAGCAAATGAACTTTTAATAGTAATCATACTATTGTAAATGATCTACAGTAAGATAAAAAGCAAGAAAGAACAACAAAAACAACAACAACCATCCAAATCAAACTAAACAACCCAAAACATAACCAAAGCAACAAACTAGCCCAAAAACACAAACTTATCTCCCTTTGGTTTAAAAAAAAAACATTGTCAAGGCCCAGTCTGCCCACCATCATCAAGTGTTTTCCTCATCATGTTTAAGAGGAGGGCAACTTCTCGCATGCGATCAGACGCACGATCAATCACATCACTAAGAGTATGAAGTTCAACAGTCAAGGAATGCATAAGTCGTTTGCCAAATGGAGAATTTACCAGCTCGACACTAAGGGCATATTTATTGTTAGAAGGAGACAAAGCGACAATGTTTGGCACATTTTGTCCCTGAAACAACTTGTAATTAAAATTGAATAGACCTGGAGCAGCACCAACAGATTCATCAAAAGAGAGTAAACCAGGCTTTTGTGAGAGCAATGCCACAGATTAGACACAGATAAGCAATAGGAAGTCTGAGAGCTTAAGATCCTATGTGACAATTCAGTTTATTGATAAGAAAACTCCATAGTCAAAGGGGGTGGACTTTTCGATCTGATATAAGAGTGTTGCCAAAGATATAGAAAGACCAGAATGATAGGACGAAGGGCACCATTACAATTCCAATCCTAAATAAATTGCAAATTTAGCATTCAGCACAAAAGAAGCAAGTTACCCAGTCTTAGGCTAGGAGTTTCACGTGCCTCCTGTCAATTTGAGCACTAACACCTCTATGGAGGGATGTAACTCACTGTTATTTGCTGAATATTCTTGTCAAGAAATTTGTTGACCAGAGAGGCTGAAAATACAAAACGATGGCAGTAGACATCCACATGTCAAAAGACAAAACATGGAGTATAAAAGGACTGAGATATTGAGATTGGTGTCC
The DNA here is from genome assembly GCF_009727055.1 of Benincasa hispida. NCBI lineage: Eukaryota > Viridiplantae > Streptophyta > Magnoliopsida > Cucurbitales > Cucurbitaceae > Benincasa > Benincasa hispida. The sequence goes on from NC_052359.1 coordinate 37,546,604, forward strand.
TAATTCTCCCAAAGTCTCAGAGTTTATAAACAATGTGTGCATATTGTTATAATAAAATAAGAGTTATTTTATTTGTATTACTCATATCCAATAAACTATGATCAGTGGTTCTTTTATGTAAACTTAAGCATGTATGTAAGACATACAAGTGGATCATGTCGTAAGTAATAACCTAAATGCTCTGTAGTATAAGGATAAAGGAGGGATACCTTATCCTGGTGACACTACAGATATGGCCCGCTTTATAGATAGTTGCAAGTATTTTAACGTGCTACAAATGGTCTGATCCTGACCATTCATGTGGAGACATCCGAGCGAAGGTGTCCTATACAAAGAGTTTGTATAAGACCAAACCACGAGATGATTAGTCTCTTTATATAACGTTGTTGATAATTGAGACTTACATTTCACTAAAATGACCATAGGTGACATGACCTTAATCCTGATTGTTTTGAGAACTACTACTTATGAGAACAATCCTTTGATTAGTATGGGTGAGAGTGGCCAATTGCCAACTCAACAAGCCTACTTTTTTCAGGATTTATCTGATTGGGGAGCTAGAAACTCAGTTACACAAAACGGAATTCATCCCTTCCCCAAAGCAGGGGTAAGTAAATAAACTGCTTCTTTAAAGGCTGATATCGGGTCTTGAACATAGTGGCCACACCATCTTTTTGGAAGAGAGGACTCAGTCATAGTAGGACTATGACTTATTGTTCATTAGAAGAATCAATGGTACTTAAAGAGTTAGATGTAACTACAGGGGTAAACGGTAAATTCGCCCAGCTATACTTACGAGTGATTTGTGAATGGTTATTACACTGTTAATTGGTTAATACGGACACAGAAATATATCTGTAGTGAGAAAAGTGCGACTGTCGGTCTTTAGTGGAGTGCCCGACAGTTAACATATGGTGGATCCCCTGACTAAAGAGTCAGTTATTCACGTACCATTGGAGCTTCAAGCTACAGGTCCATATGGTCCCCTTGGTAACTCAATGGGCTCAAGTTGAGAATCATATTTTGGGGTTAGTTTGAAGTGTTCAAATTAACAAGAGAAAATTCAATTATATCTAACATAATTGGTGTGATGTATTAGATACATTACTTAGAGGAATTAATATAAACATGATTTACATTAAGTACCATAAAATAGGAAAAGAACTATGGTTTATATGTTTCATGAGATTAAATATAATATGATAAGTTGGTTATCATATTTATTTATAATAAATTAATTATATGATAATTAATTCTTTTTCTCTAATAATCGATTGAGTGGGGGGTTATTGGAAGTTTTATGGTAACCGTGAGATAAAAGAAAAATTGTTTTCTAAAATGAGTAGTTGTTCTATTAGGAAATTACTTACAGAAAAAGCTAAGTAAAAGAGTTTTACTAAGCGATAGCGTTGACAGGGACTAAACGATCGTGTAGAGTTGACTATATGATAGTCATTCAGCTGATCGTTGCTACACGATCCAGTAGCAAAGTCTATGCGATAGGCTTCATTTACTAAACGATCGAGTACATTGTCTATGCGATAGACAGTGCCATATCTCTCACTTACTTGATCATCTACTTGATCGCATACCTCCTGATTCCTCAAGCCAAGATCATACAGAGCCCACAACTCTTGGATTCTCACATCGAGAATACCACGGTAACACTTGTGGTGGTGTTATTACTCAGTTCGTGAATCAAGTTGGACTCGAGTGGGTTCGAGGAGCAAGCAGACGATCGTTGTGTTCGTGTACGTGTTGTATGTTGTCATTGCTTTCAAGCGTTGTTGTTGGACGCAATGAAGGCTAATTGAGAGATTCTTGAAGAATGGTTCTTTAAAGGTACGCATACTCTATCCCTTGAATCTCTTATACCATGCTGTAATTTCTGTTTTTGCAAGAACTATTAGTTTCCATTTTAGACTGTAATTCTTTGTGTTCGATCTAAATGGAATTTGGAACGATCCTTTCTGTTGCTCATGGAAATCCTCGTTTTAGATTTCCTTCATGAGATAGATTCACAATAAACTTACGAACAAGTTTAGGGTAATAGGGTCCAAGGTTCAATACAGTCTTGACAAGATCAGATTTTACAATTAAACTCCATGATCTTCAAGCAGTATTGCACATTATTAGACAATTCCTTTTCAGCAAAGATTTTTCTTTTAACTACATACTTCTAGAAACTTACACTTTCTTCAGAGTGAAAGGACACCCCATCGAGAAGGATTGAAGGAATAAGGGGAAGAACATGCTTCGTTTCTCGAGCTTGAGAGAAGGCATGACTCATCGAAGCTTGAGTCATTTCGACTGTTGGGAATGGTGTCCTAAATCTCCTTGTAATCACATAGTTTGTAAACATTGTAAAAACAGATTATTATTAATAAAACAAGTGTTATTTTATAAGCATATATTCAATCCAATAAACTAAGATCCGAGGTTATTTTATGTAAATTTAAACAAGTATGTAGAGACCTACAGGTGGATCTTGTTTAAATAATATCCTAAATGGTCTGTAGTAGATGGATAAGATTAGGTACCTTATCCTGGTGACACTACGGATACGACCCGCTTTCTAGGTTTTCCAAATATTGTAAACTGCTACAAATGATATGATCTTGATCATTCATGTGGAGACATGCAAGCGGGGGTATCCTATATAAAGAGTTTATATATGACTAGACCACGAAATGATTAGTATCTTTATATAACACCGTTGATAATAGAGACTTACATTCCACTAGGATGACCACAGATGACTTGACCTAAATCCTAAGTGAGTTGTGAACTCCTGCTCATTAAGATAGTCTTTTGATTTTTATGGGTGAGAATGGCCAGATTGCCAACTCAACAAGCCTACCATTTTGGGATTCGTCTAATTGAGAAGCTAGGAACTCAGTTTCACAAGACGGAATTCACTTCTTCCACGATGCAGGGGTAAGTAAATAAATTACTCCCTTAAAGGCTGATTCTGGGTCTTGAACATAGTGGCTACACCTTCTCTTGGCCAAAGAGAACTCAATCATAGTGGAACTATGACTTATTGTTCATTAGAGAAATCAATTGTACTTAAGAAGTTAGATGTAACTACAGGGGTAAAACGATAATTTGGCCCAGTTGTACTTACGAGCAATTTGTGAAGAGTCATGCACTGTTGATTGGTTATATCCAATGGACACAGAAATATATCTATAGTGCAACTGTCGGTCTTTAATGGAGTGCCCGACAGTTAATGGATGGTAGATAATGTAATTAAAGAGTTTAATTAATTATTCATGTACCGTTGGAGCTTCAAGCTACAGGTTCATAAGGTTCTCTTAGTAACTCAAAAGGATTATGTTGAGAATCAGTTTTTGGGTTAATTTAAATTGTTCAAATTAATAAGAGTGAATTTATTATATATGATATAATTAATATAATGTATTTGATACATTAATTGGAGAAATAAATATTTGAATGAGATTCAAATAGTTGTTAATTTAATATAAATATGATTTATATTAAATGTCATAAAATAGAAAAAAAGAACTATAGTTTATATTGTATGTGATGCAATATTAAACTATAGATTATAAATATAATATGATAAGTTGGTTATCATATTTATTTTTATTATTTATTATTTTGAATAATAATTCATTTTTTCTCAAAAACTACCTTAGTGGGTGGTTAAGAAAATTTTATGGCAATTGGAATAAAATAAAAAAGTGTTTTCCATTTTTACTTCCAAGACTAAGATATACAAAAGAGCACAACAAGATCGCAAAGAGAGACTATACGATAGTCAACACGACAAATTCAGAGCATATACAATAGGCTCTCTTTGTCTATGCGATAGTCTACACGATTAGAATACTTTTGCTATGCGATAGCTAAACGATCGAGAAGCTTGCTATGCGATAGTGCTTCTTCTTTGATCGTCTTCCTCCTCCAAAGTCACAAATATCCTTTAACAAAAGTAGTTAGAGCCCACCACTCTTGGGTTCTCACCTTGAGCATATTGAGAAATCTGAATGGTAGTGTCCTTGTTGGTTCAAGGATCGAGTTGCTGTTTGTTGCTTATTCGAGAGGACTGTTTGTGACTTGTTCGAAGCACTTGTGAACAAGTTAGATCGAGGGATTACTTGAAGAACGGTTCTTCAAAGGTATAAGCTCTCAACCTTTGTTAGAAGCATGCTATAATTTAGTTTCTGATGAATAATTTGTCTTGTATGACTGTAAATGTATACGTTCAATCACAATAGAACTTAGACGATCCACTTCTGCTCAAGGAACTCCTAATGTTGAGTTTCCCTTCATCAATATCATCATGCTGCTTCTTAGGGTCCAGTTTCTAGAGGACACTGATAAGTTCTCAGACTCACCGTCATCCGTCTCCTCTTTAGATGTCTCAAAACTCGTAATTACACCTTCATTAAGTGAATTTATTTTGATATCAACATACTCAAAGGAACATCTTCATCAAGATTCGGGTCATTAGAGATATGTTGATCATCCACCACTTTCTCAACACTAACACCAAACCCAACTTTTTTAGATTCAACATCATTTAGCAAAACGACAATATTGTGTTTGTCAGTAACTTTAACTAATTCCTTGGTTCTTTTAGCACCAATAGTTGAACATTACCCTCTTCTCAAACTTTAGAACAATCATCCACAGTTTCTTTCTCAAGAATAGATGAATTCTTGAAAGGATCGCTTGGGACAACATTAGACACATTCGATTCAACAAGAGGGTTGGTATTCAAACCACGATCACTAACAATTCTTTCTACCAAAATAAATGGACTAACTACATTTTGGTCAAATGAAGAGTCAATGTTCGCTTTGTCCATATTTTGTAGTTTATTGAGGCTACAATCAACATGACCAAAAACATATGCAACTTCAGAATCCCTAAGATACTCAAGTTTTTCAGCTGAGATTTCTCCACTCTCATGCATATTTTTCACACCAGTATCACAGCTCACAACTCTATAATCTTGATCAAAATCAAAAGAACTACTTCAAGTAGGATCAAGAATCTACGAGGTCTGTCATGATCAAAGTCATTGCATTTAGTAAATCGTTTTTCCTCTTAGCAATAGAAGTAAAAGTGGCAGTCAATCTTTTTTTTTTAAACTATACGAGAGGTAGCAATCGAATCCTTCGACGGCGAATGAAAGCCTCGCATTCTAACACCATATGCACTTGTTCTGGTTGCCGGAGCGTCTTCTTCAACAATTTTCTTCCATTTGGCTTTTTCTTTGAATCTCACCATTTTAGGATCAGGATGATATTCTTTCTGTTAAGTATTTACCATCATGCAAAGACAATCTTCAAGGGAAAAACACAGGGAAGTGTCAGAAACGTGGGGAGTAAGTTAAATAACCATGTTGTGGGACTTGAGCGCCTCAATTAATAACTGCCACCTACTAATTTTCAAGTTTAAATTTGAAGTAATTTCACTAATACACACTTGATCGTGGGCCGCCAGTAGAAGATCATAAGTGGGCTTGCAATCACATAAAGACAAACCTGCCAAATTACATAAAAAATTAATTAATTGCTATAAATTGATTTTACAGAGGCCTAAACCTGCCCTTAGAGCTTCAAACTGAATTACATCCTGTGCTTTGGTAAAAATATCATCAAATTGATTCTCTGTAGGACTATGTTAAAGCACAATTTGTTTACTCCCAACTAGTTCCTGAACAGAATAATGTCGAGTGTCAATATGTTTGGTTCGGCTATGCTGAACAGGGTTCTTTGAAATATTGATGGCACTTATGTTGTCATAATATAGAGTTGTGCCTGTTTAAGACCATATAGAACCTTTTTTAGTTTGAACACATGATCAAGATGAGATGAATCAACAAATGCTTTAGACTACTCTACATATACTTCCTTATTTAAGAATCCATTTAGAAAGCCACTGGTATAATTTGAATTTTATTAGGTAGAATATTCCAAAAAGTAGTCTAGTGGCCTCTAAACGAGCCATCGGGACAAATGTTTCATCAAAATCAACTCCTTCAATCTGAGTGTACCCCTGAGCCATTCTCATCAGATTTTTTTTTCTTAAAGATCCATTTTGTACCAATAACGTTTACAGATTTTGGATGGGGAACAAGAGTTCAGACATCATTTCTCACAAATTGACTAAGCTTCTTCTGCATGGCATTCACCCAACAATCATCCATTAGGGCTTCCTTACGCTAAAGGCAGAAAGAAGTGAATTTCATCTTTTGAAGTTATGTTCCCAACTCTCTACTTGGACAAGTCCCCAAAATGGTAGGCTTATTGAGTCGTGCTGGAGGACCCTCATTTATCGTCCATAGATTTAACCATTACAAGTAAGTCTATTCTTCACGATTTGTTCATAATTATAGCTGGATCAAATTATCATTTTACCCTTATAATTACTTCTTACTTATTAAGTACCACTGACTCCTCTAATGAACAATTTGTTTATGGTCCTATCAAAAACCAAGTACTTCTCGGGAAAATGAGAGGGCAAGTATCCTTCGTTCAAGATCAAGAATTAGCACCTAAGAGAACTACTCATCTACTTACCCTAAATGCGGGATGGAGTGAATTTTATCTTGTGAAGTTATGTTCTCTACTTCCTACATGGACAAGTCCCCAAAATGGTAGGCTTATTGAGTCGATGACTCGGGCCACTCTCACACATACAAATTAAAGGATAACCTTCGTAGACAGGAGCCTATAACTCACTCCGGATTGAGATCGAGTTACATATGGTCATCCTATGAAATATTAATATCTTCAGTCAATGGTGTTACAAAAAGAGATTAAGTATCTTGTGGTCCGATATATACAATTTCATTTTATAGGATACCTCCATTCGCATGTCTCCATATGAACTAATTGGATCAAATCTTTTGTAACACTTACAAAGTGGGTCATATCCATAGTGTTACCAGGATAAGGCACCAAACCTTATCCATATATTATAGACCCTTTAGGTTATTACTTAAACATTATCTACCAGTATATCCACTACAAGAACGGGTCGAATCCCGCGGCAGAAGTGTCTTTCGTGTGAGATAACTTTGCATCCCACGATTCAATTTTTACAATTAAAAAAATCATTGTACTAGACAGAATAGATAAATACGTAAACTAGCATGCTCTTGGAGAAAGGATTAGAGAAATTCTTATTTTTGTAGATTCCCCAAGTGCCACGAACAATCCTTTCGAAGGTTCCAACGAACGGATCTCTAAACGGCCTTGATCACGAACAACTCCTTGAGTGATCTCGAACACTATCACGAAAGTTACCTCGTTATTCTCTAAGATTCCAATAGAGAGATAGATGGTATCCAACTATTGGGAAAGGGGGAGAAGAATTAGGTTTTGGAGAGTATAGAGGATTTATGGCTTAGAGAAAATACTACACAATAACACTAACGAGTTTTGTATTGTTTGAGTTTCTCTGCAATAAGAATTGTGTATTCAGTGCATTTCCAAAGGGTCATGGGGAAGTCTTTATAAAGAGAAGGGTCAAGCATCTTTTCCAATATATTTTCCTTTTCTATAATTAATTAAATAACATTTATTTAATTAATTAGCTCATTCAATTAGATAATACTTATTTAATTAATTAGCTTAATTAAATAATATTTATTTGATTTGCACAATTAAATCACACTTATTTATTTTTTATTTGCACAATAATTAAATAACTACTTTATACATTAAACTGAGTTTAATGTATACATTTAATTATCATATACATCCCAAGTATATGTATAAAACCTCTCTATTAATTCATTCTTTGTCAATCTAATTCACTTGAATTAATTAATTTGAATCTTATTCAAATATTACTTTCTAATTTGATTATAGATCACATCCATAATTAATTATATATTAATCACATTAATATATAGTTTCCTCAAAACAATTTGAACAATTCAAATTATCCTTTTTAAGTATCTTCTAATGAACTAACGAGCGACCTGGTGAACCCGTAGATCAGAAGTTCCAACTATATGAGATTAATTGGTTAAACTCATTAACCAAGTTAATTAATATTCGTTAACTGTGGATACACTCCACTAAGACTCACAGTTACACTCTTCTCACTACAGATATATTTTTGTGTCCACGGATATAGACCAATTTTAGCAAATTAGTCCTTCACTAGTGTTTGTAACCCAACTGTATCAAATTATCGTTTTACCCTTGGGTTACCTCTAGCTTCTTAAGTACCAATGCTTCTCCAAAGAACAACTTGTTTATAGTCCAACCAATAAACAGAAACACCTCTCGGGCCAATGAGAGGGTAGGACTCTTTGTTCAAGTCCTGGAGACACCACTTAAGGGAACACTCATTTACTTACTCTTAAGGCGAGAAGGAGTGAATTTCATCTTCTATTATTATGTTCTCAGCTCCCCACTCAGTCTTGACCACCCTCATCCATGCAAAGCAAAGGACGATCCCTCATGCAAAGCAAAGGACGATCCCTCATGAACAAGAGTTCATAATATTCTCAAGATTAAGACTAATAGGAGTTCATAATATACTCAAAATTAAGACTAAGTCGCTAAGTCATCCTATTGAAATAGGAAATAAACTAGTTAATGGAGTTACATCTAGTGATTACTATTTTGCGATCAAGTCTCATGCAAATTTAGGGTTATTAAGACAAAATAGACGACAATACAAACAATAACATTTATTGATTTACATCCATAACTCTTTATTGATGACGGTCAATTAATAACATTTACTACCTATGAGTTTTAAGGCATAAAACCCAACACTACATACTGTTTAAGTCTCATGAAATAACCTTAGATTTTTTCTGTAATAGATAACTCATCATTGCATATTTAAACTAAAATAAACAACTATTATATAAAAACTAATTAACTATAAGGCTAGGCATAAATCCCAACATGGAGAACCTATTTATGAGCCACACAAGTTTGTTTGCCTGCCTGACAATCACAACATATAAGACCATTGATAGCATGCAAGTGAGAAAGGCTAGTTATAGCATTTTTAGCAATAACTTTTTAATAGTTTTCATGCTAACATGTCCTGACCATTTATGCCACAGGCTCGTCTCATCTTGACAAGAGAGACTACACACCTGAAAAGAATTATTAGAAGACCATAAAAAATTATTATCTGCAGAATGAGTACCTATCATAATAAGTGGTTTATCATTGTCTATAACAATGCATCTATATTTAGTAAATTTGATATTTCGGCCTTGATCACAAAGTTGGTTGATGCTGATAAGATTTACATTAAGACCTTCAACGAACATAATATCACTGTGAAAAGGCAAATTGGGATAGTTGAGTTTTCCCTTTCCAATTATTTTTCCAGCAGCGCCATCCTTAAAAGTAATTTGACTCAAGCTTACTGAATTTAGATCTAAAATATAATTCTTCTCTCTTGTATATGTCTTGAACTTCCATTATTGAAGGACCAGTCTCCTTTAGTAGAAAACCTAAGGGATATCAAACAACATTACATAGATTTTGCATATTTTTAATTCTCCCTTCCTTTTCCAACTTGGGCTCCTCGTGAAAGCTATTTCTAACAAGGTGAGGAACCTTGGATGCATTAATGAATCTATAAAGTGTCCCATTTAACTAAAACCAGAAAGATCGTTTATAACCAATTTTTCCACAATGATGACATATCCACTTTTGTCTAAATGATCTGTCAAATCTCCAATTTGAATTACTAAAGGAAGCTCTTGATAAACCGTATAACCTAGGAGCAATATTCTGTTTTCCCTTGAATTGAGGTTGCTTCTCATTCATGATTCCCTTTTTGAGAATCTGAGACTAGTTTTGTCATAGATAGCCTTTCCTTTTGATAAAATTTTATCCACAATCTCATAGCTAGAATTCAGCATTCTTACAAACTTACACAAAGAATCTTTCTCTACTATGACCTAGTTTAATTCACACTTTAAGTCAGCAATTGCAGACATAATCTATGATTGTCTGGCATTAGAGACTAAATCTTTTCTTTTTGAATATCAAGCACTTTCAAATCATCATGCCATTTGTTAAACTGATCTTGATAGGATTGATCAGATGAAACAGGATGAACTTCACTGTTATCACTTCCCAAAAAACATCATACTCATGATTCTCGTATGAAGAGGTGTCAGATGAGATGTTACTGATAAGAGCCTTGACATCTTTCTCTAAATCACTATTTTTATCAGAATCATCATCAGATAGTGTTAGGACATAACTTTTGTTTTGTTTTTCAAGAAATTTGGGCACTCAGCTTGAAAATATCCATAGCCTTCACATTATCTACACTTATAATTTTTGCTTGTTTTGATAGCTGGTGCATCCAGCTTTGTCTGTTTCCTTCCTTACACCCTGAGTCTTAAGTTGTTTTAAGGGGAGGGATCCTCCTGACTCAAGATTCTAAGAGTTATAGTTTCCCGATCTCTTGTCAAATCATTTAAATACACGATTAAATTGTTTGAAAAGTAAAGAGTCAGCAACAGATACCTCAGATTCTATGCTCAGTTCATCACGCTCTACTTGACAATTCATTAACGTTCATGGTAGTGATTTCTTGTGCTTCCTCAGTAGTTGTAACTTTCATGTCAAATCTCTTAGATAAAGACCGAAGCACCTTTCTATCTAATTTTCTTCAGAATTCTTTTCTCCCAAAGCAAAAGACTCTTTAGAAATGTCCGGCAACCTAACATTAAAGTCATCAATTGATCTGTCATCATGTATTTTGACGTTCTCAAATTTTGAAGTCAGTAACTGTAGTCTAGACATTTTGACCTTTACAGTTCCCTCAAAAGAAATTTGTAAAACTTTCCAAGATTCCTTTGTAGAAATGCAAGTATTAATTAACTACTATATAATTCAATCAACTTAATTAAATATAGCATTCAGTACAAAAGAGTTCCCTATAGAAGTTTGATCTTCAAATTTAGACCACCGAATCTCAAGTTTCAAAGAACCTTTGCCATCAGCACCTATGATCGTTGGATGAGACCACCTAATTACAACAACTTTCTAAATGTTGTTGCCGATATATTTCAGGAAAGCAGTCATTCTAGCTTTTTAGTATGAGCAATTTGTTCCATCTAGAATGGGACAACGTATGGTAGAACCACCTTCTTTAATTCCATCCATAAAAAAAAAACCCGAGATAAAGGTGATATCACACAAGACGTCCTAGCTAAAGGAACCAATGAAGGTCCTGAGCGGAAGTAGAAACCGGTCCCAAATCCCAATTTTTTACAGAACCATCAACTTTACAGAATAATATAGAAAAGAATTATGCATTATCAACAATTACAACATGCTAAATGAAATTGAGAAAACAAGATTAGGAGAGATACAAACCCTTGAAGAACAATCTTTTTCACGTAATTCCTTCTCCAAAATGTCACATACTCAAAACCCTAATTGGCCACTACCACAAAAGTTTTCTCTTGGCGGAAAAGAAAAAGGCCAAGCAAGGTAAATATGATTTGCTTATTTTGGAAACCTATTTAGTGGAGAATGATGATACAAACTGGATAATTGATTAGGATGCCACTAACCACGTTTGTTCTTCATTTTAGGGAATTAATTCCTAGTGGCAACTGGAAACCGAGGAGATAATGATGCGGGTTGGAACTGGGCACGTCGTCTCAACTGTGGCAATAAGAGGTCTCCAACTAACTTTACAGAATAAATATATTTTACCATCCATTGGGTATAACCAGTCAATGGTGCGATGACCCTTCACAAATTGCTCATAAGTCTAATTAGGCCAAAATTATCGTTTTTCCCCTATAGTTACATCTAACTTCTTAAGTACCACTGATCCCTCTATTGAACAATAAGTCATAGTCTAACTATGACCAAACCCCTCTCGGGCCAGGAGAGGGTGTGGTGCCACATTGTTCAATCCTCAAAATTAGCCCTTAAGGGAGGAATTTATCTACTTACCCCGACATCAGGAAAAAAGTGAATTTTGTCTTGTGTAACTGTGTTCCCAACTCCCCAATCAAACGAATCCTCAAAATGGTAGGCTTGTCGGCGATCTGGCCACTTTCATCCATACAAATCAACGAACCGCCTTCATAGGCAGTGCTGGGGTTGATGCCCTAAATCTCGTAGGGTTTTATGGTTGGTAAATGGTTTGTACAAATTCATTGTTTATTTAATAAAATATATGATATTTTATTCCTTTTTCAGTTGCGTTAACCTCAAACCAATAAACGAACATCTAAGATTATCTTGTAGCTTAAAATGTATGTAGAGACATATGGGTGGATCATGTTTAAGTAATAAACTAAATGGTTTGTAGTAGATGGATAAGGTTGGGTACCTTATCCTAGTGACACTACGAGTATGGCCTGCTTTGTAGGTATTACAATTGTTGTAAAGTACTACAAATGATCTGATCCTGATCATTCATATATAGACATGTGAGTGGGGATATTCTATACAAAGAAGTTTGTATAAGATCGAACCACAAAATGTCTAGTCTCTTTATATAACGTCGTTCATAATAGAGACTTACATTTCACCAAGATGACCATAGGTAACATGACCTGAATCCTAAGTGAGTTATGAACTCCTGCCTATGACGGCGATCCTTTGATTTGTATAGGTGATAGTAGCCAAATCACAGACTCAATAAGCCTACCATTTTGGGGATTTTATCTGATTGGGGAGTTGGGAATGCAGCTACACAAGAAGAAATTCACTTCTTCCCCTAGGTTAGGGTAAGTAGATAAATTGCTCCCTTAAGGGATGATTCCAGGGCTTGAACAATGTGGCGCCACACCCTCTCCCGGCTCGAGAGAGGTTTAGTCATAGTTGGACTTTGATCTATTATTCATTAGGGGAGTCAGTGGTACTTAAGGAGTTAGATGTAACTACAAGGGCAAAATGGTAATTTTGGCCAGCTGTACTTACGAGCAATTTTTGACGGGTCATTGTACTGTTGATTGGTTATATCCAATGGACACAAAATTATATTTGTAGCGTGAAGAGTGTAGCTGTCGTTCTTTAGTGGAATGCTCGACAGTTAACGGATGGTGAATAATTTAATTAAAGAGTTTGATTCATTATTCACATACCGTTGGAGCTTCAAATTACGGTTCCATGAGGTCCCCTTGGTAGCTCAATAGAACTAAATGAGAGTCGGTTTTTAGATTAGTTTGAATTGTTCAAACTAATTGAGAAAATTAATTATATATGATGTAATTGTTATAATGTATTTGATATATTGTATTATTTATGAGAGGAAATAAATATTTGAATATGATTCAAATATTAATTATGTGAACTGAATTCATATAATTGAATTTAATGTAAATGTGATTTATATTAAATACTATTTATGAGAGGAAATAAATATTTGAATATGATTCAAATATTAACTATGTGTATTTGATTCATATAATTGAACTTAATGTAAATGTGATTTATATTAAATACCATTTGTGAGAGAAAAGAAACTATAGGTTATATTGTATATGATACAATATTGAAACTATATGTTATATGTTATATATGATATAACATATGATTATATATATAATAAATTAATTATTATATATATAATTATATTATATTAATTTAAATTATTTTTTTATTTATTAATTTGAATTAATTGGAGGGAATTAACTTCCCTCCCCACTTTTCTCTCCACCCACGTATAATGTGGGTGGTTGAAAATTGTTGATCTTCTTCTTCTTTATCAACTTGATAGAGCACAGAACTGTTTTTGTGACTTCTCAGAGAAAAAGAAAAATTTTCATTACTCTCATCTCTTCATCTCTCTCAATCACCTTCATTCCCTCACCAAAATCACATCCTAGGTTCTCAGTCTGAGAATACCAAAGACTCTTTCGTGGTAGTGCCTAATTCCAGTTTGAGGGTTTTCAATTAAAGATCAGTCTTCAAAGGTAAGGGTATTCTAAAACCCTAAGTTTTATGTTAATGAGCATGTTGTAATTTTGCAAATGCATAAACTGTATTTCTTTTCTGTAAAATTTAGTTATGTGTAAAAATGGGATTTGGGACGACCCCACTTCCACTCAAGGTTTCCCTTCAATGGGATCCTTCAGGCAGGAGTTCATAACTCACTTAGGATCCAGGTCATGTCACCTATGGTCATCCTGGTGAAATGTAAGTCTCAATTATGAACGGCGTTATATAATGAGACTAGTCATTTTGTGGTCCGGTCTTATACAAACTTTTTTGTATAGAATACCCCCACTCACATATCTCCACATGCATGATCAGGATCAGATCATTTGTAGCACTTTACATCAATTGTAACATCTATAAAATGGGTTGTACTCGTAGTGTCACCAGGATAAGGGTATCTGGCCTCATCCATCTACTACAGACCATTTAGGATATCATTTAAACATGATCCACCTGTATGTCTCTATATACATGTTTAAGCTACAGGTGATAACCTTGGATGTTAGTTTAGTGGTTTGTGGGTTTGGTTTAATGCTAATAAAAATCAAATAAAACATCGCATATTTTATTAAATAAATAAAATATTTGTACAATACAATTACAAACTACAAGACCCTACGAGATTTAGGGCATCAACCTCAACACCAGCAAATTTAGAGACAACAACGAAATAACAAACAATAAATCAAGAATGAATACACAAGGATTAGTAACCCAATTCGGTAATAAACTACCTACATCTAAGGGCAGTGTGCCCTGAAAAGGTAATTAAATAATATGTAAAAGTCGAGCATTTACAAAGTTGTACTTATCTGTAAATAATATCGATTATAGTAACACACATAGTGCTTTACTCATTTAATCATTTATGCTCCCCCTAGATATGAGACTTCTTCTCTTTCGAACTTAGGCTCCCCCAAAGTATGTAAGACTTTCTCTCACTTCGGAGATATCTTTCCTCCTTGTGAACTCCCTTTACATGAGAACCTAGGCTCCTCCAAGTCTTGAGAACTCCTTCTCGATGAATGATACCTTAGGATCCCTCCGTGGTTGAGAATCCCTTCTCAATCAACTTTGCCTTAGGTTTCCCCAAGGACAACGAATGCTTCTTAAAAGAGAATCGAACACTTCAAGAACAACAATATCACAACGTTCAAATGATAGAATAAACATCTTGCTTTACGAATTATGAATAATACAAAGATATTGGTTTTTATATATCAAGACAAGACTCCTTTCTCAACACTTGCAACAACCCTAGCAAGCATACATTTTGGGTTTAAAGAGCACAGCGGAAAGGTGAAAAAAAAATCCCCACACAATATCGAAAAATCACCAAAAAAAAAAAAAAGGAAAGTAGCCCAGAGAAAATAATATGTAGAATAATTTAAATAAGGAAACAAATATTATGCAGAGTTAGCATATTGAAAAAAAAACCTCTGAGATAAATTTCACGGAGACATAATCTGAGACAACTCAAAAATTGCCCGAGGAGCAAATGTTAGAAACTTAAACAAATATATATAGCCAATAACACAGACCGCACAATTTTTTACTCATGAACCCAATTTGAAATGGAATAAGGAAACCTCTAAGTTTACCCCCTATATGCATCGTCATAGCTTTAAAAAAAAAGTAAGTTCATTTCTTATTTTCCAAAAAGTTTGCAACTTTCAGCCTTCTTAATTAACTTGAATATTTAGTATATGTGACAAGCACCACAAATAAATGTGTAATTTTCTTTGTTTTGCAACTCACTTTTTTTTCGAAATAAAAATTCATCATCTTTGGCACGTGAATAATAGATGAAATTTTCTTGGCTGGATTTAGTCATCAATATTATCAATCAAATTCATGAACTAATAAGTGGACTAATTTAAACTCTGAACTTGCATATGTACATCAATTTATCAATTAAGTTATGTTTGAATAGACATCATGTGAGACTTAGCTAATAATTTTATCAATTAAATCCCTAAGCTTTTATAGACAAATCAATTTGGACTCTTAGTCGATATTTTCATTGCAAATTTTTCATTATCAACTCTAATCATCCATTTTGTTAATTCAACATTTGAAAAAATTCTACACATGTGTAAAAACTAATGCATTGACAATTTTCAAAGACAACCTTAAAAATGGTATAAACTTATTCAATTTAGGATTTTAATTGAAACAATTATAAGTATCTCATACGATATGGGACAAAATCTGTAAGAAGGTGTAAATTGATATATTTATAAAAATTCAAGGTTTAAATTGATACAATTATTAGTTTAAGATTTTAATTAATACTGCTGAAATCAAATTTTGGATAGGGAAAACACACATAACCTTCACGTGATATTAGTAGTGAATTTGTTTGAATGGGGAGAAGAACGTGGTTACAAAAGAGAAAATTTACACACCGAAGTGTGTGCGGCATGTTTAAGTTAAAAAGTGAAAGGGTGTGGAAGCTAGAGAGTCTGATAGTGGGACTCAAGTTACCTTATATGAAGTTACAATGATGTATTTATAGAAAAATTTGACTTAGCTTGTTCTCTAGGGTTTTCGAGTTGCCTTAAGATAATTAGATAACTGATCGGATCAAGTAGTGTGTCCAGTTTCATATTTGGCTCGAGTCAATCTTGTACTTCCCGAGGTCAAGCATCTTCCTTAGGCTATATCTTGGGTCTAAAATGTTACTTTGGGCCAGGACATGCGTATAACTTGCCCCATTAGACATTTGGAAAGGGTCAGCCTCGACCTCTATTGATTCTAATTTGGTGAAGCATGAGTATGTTATGAAATCAAATTTTGTGCCTACTCCTAAGATTGAGTGTGAGAAGTTGAAAGATAATTATGATAGAAAGCATATTGTTAATCTTGTTTATGCCCCCACCAATACTTGATGTCTCTTAAATATGCCTCTGTTGATGAGAATGACATAAATGATTTTGATTATGCTAATTTGGTTATATCTGAAAAATTGTGATACGTCTACTGGCAAGGGTAATTGAGATGACTATTTTTGTGAATTTGTCAGTCCAGGCGAAAACTTTTGATTCTAGATGGTTTAAGGAATCAAATGTGTGAAACCACATTGGGATCCCATATGATTGTGAGCCCTGTCTAGCTAGAAGATGTTAAGCCAAGCGCTTCTTGGGAAGCAACCCAAGTTTAGTGCTTTTATTACTTTCACTTTTTATTTTTGTTTGACTATATTTTATGTTAAAGATAGAGTCACCTTTATGTTTTCATATTTTTTAGGAACAATATGTTGCACAAAAGTATGCTTGTGATGATGATTACCAATGAGATATCTTGAATATGCATGCTTGTGACGATGATTACCTATGAGATATTTTGAGTATGCATATTAGATGATCTGATGCGGAAACATGATAGTATATTTTTAAATTAGGATTTATTTAAGTCCCTCTTAAAAGATCCCCATGACATGAGCACGTAGTCACCTTAATTTATAATCTTTAACGTAATAAGAATTTAATTTGAATCTACTAGGTTGTTATCTCAAAAGGTCTCACTAGTTAGATAGTGTTGTACATTATAGTTAGCAATATAATACTAAGAGAAAAGAAAATATTATATTTGCCTATTTATACGTGTGTGCAAAATAATAAGTGGGATAAAAGAATATCATTTAAGAAAAGAAAATTAAAATTGTTATGTGTGTTAGGGTTTATGCCCTCAAATTCATAGATAGTGAATGTATTTAAATGACCGTCATTAATAAATAGTTATTAATGTTTTTCTCAATAAGTGTTATTACTGATTTCTTTAATTTATCTTATTAACCCTAAAATCCAATAAACTAACTTCTTAGGTTATCTTATGAATCTTGAATTGTATGTAGAGACATATAGGGATTAATATTCAAAATACAGCCTAAAGGGTCTATAGTATAAGGATAAGGTTGGGTACCTTATCCTGGTAACATTATAGATACAGTCCACTTTGTATTTGTATACATGCAGTGATCTAATGCGTTCGGGGTATCATAGGCAATGAGTTTGCACAAGACTGGATCGTGAAATAGTAACCACTAGATATAACTCCGTTGACTAGTTAGGTTTCTATTTCAATAGGATGACCTAGGTAACTTAGTCTTACTCTTGAGTATATTATGACCTTTTGTTCATGAAGGATTGTCCTTTGATTTGTATGGGTGAGAGTGGCCAACTAGCCGATTCAATATGCCTACCATTTTGGGATAAGACCAAGTGGGTAGCTGGGAACATAATCATAGAAGATGGATTTCACTCTTTCCCGACTTCAAGGTAAGTAGATAAGTGTTCCCTTAATTGGTGTCTCCGGGACTTGAACAAATGGCCCTACCCTCTTACTAACTCAAGAGATGTTTCTGTTTAATGGTTGGACTATAAACATGTTGTTCATTAGAGAATCAATGATACTTAAGGATGTAGATGTAACCTAGGGGTAAAACAGTAATTTGACCCAACTGGTGTTACGAACACTCAGGACTAACTTGCTGTTATTAATCTATATTTGTGGACACAGAAACATATCTGTAGTGAGAAGAGTGCAGTTGTGGGTCTTTAGTGGAGTGTACCCACAATTAACGAATATTGATTAATATGGTTAATGAGTTTAGCCAATTAATCTCACATCGTTGGAGCTTCTGATCTGCAGGTCCATTAGGTCCCCTTCCTAGCTTGTAAAGGGTATGAGGCAATTTGTCATTAAATTGAATTTGAAATGTTCAAATTTAGAATTGAGAATTTTTTTAATGTATATTGATACATTTTAATTTTAGACTTTATTATTAATTTTGGATATAATTCAAAATTAATAAATGAGACAACGAAATATTTGAAAGAAGTTCAAATATTAATTTAATATGAATAAGATTCATATCGAAAACTATAGGTTAAAAATAATGTGCATTAAATGCACATTAAAACTATAGATTAAATGAGAGAATTAATTAATTATTTAATTGAATTTAATTAAATTGATTAAATTAAAATTATAGGTTAAAATTAATGTGCATTAAAACTATAGGTTATGTGAGAGAGAACCATTTAAATATGATTTAAATGATTATTGTTTTATTTATTTAATTAAATTAAATAAATAGTTTTATTTAATTAAATTAAATTAATAATTTTATTTAATCTTAACTAAATAAAATGTAACTCCCTACTTAGGGGAGTTACTAATCCCACATCTTTCACTTTTCTCCCTCTCTTCCATTCTCTCTATATCAAAACAAAAGAAAAAAAAAAAGCAGAAAAGATCAATTGATCAATATTAAAAAACTAAATGCATTTTTTTTTTTTTGTCTTCCCTCTTCCTCTCAATTCCAAAAAAAAAAATCCCAAAATTCTCATCTCCTCAATTTCCCTGCAAGAATAGGGAGGACTCTAAGTGGTGGTGTCCAATCCCAATTCCCAATAGAGAAATTCTACCGTCAAAAGGTTGGCAAGGTAAGATTTCTTCCCTGCATAATAATGTTTTTGAATTGCATGTTTAATCTTTTTTCTATTTTATTCAAAGTAAAATTGTTCTGTTTTAAATGCCAATTTTAAATACATTTGGGTTTTGTGTTTTGGCTTCCGTTGTGCCTTAGGGTTTTCATCCCTTCAATATGTATGCATGGACAAGGATAAAAAGAGTTATCTTTGCTATGATCAATTAGGACGCTGGAAATTGGTTAAGTATGAGTCCTTCCAATGAATATGTTAAAGCTACTTCTCCTGAGTAAAAGAATGCAAGTTTAGGGTCCTTTTTAGAGTTGATGTTTCAGGAACCTTAGTTGATATATTACTCTCTTGAATGTGTTGATTAGGCATGTTTAAATAACCTGACAACCCGAACAATCCGACTACCTGATCCAAAATATAAGGGTTGGGTTGGATTAAACCTTTTCTATTTTTGTTGAGTTCGGTTGGATCACGGATTGGCTAAAAAAAATTGGGTTGACCCAACCCAACCCGGATTCTATATATGGTTAATGCTTGATGATTAGTGCATGAGCCTATTTAGGAGAAAATGATAGGATTCTATATTAAATTTGAAGTCAGTTCTGAATTCTGAATTACATGTGACTTGCACACACACAGATGTCTTTTGAATGTTTCTACTTATGGATCTAATGTAGTTATTCTTAATGTTAAGGTGGGAATCACGTGCATATTATTTTGAAACTCAATAGTTTCTGTTCATTTTTGCTTGAGACTAGGAAGATTTTAAGTTTGGGTGGTGAAAAAGTACTTGAAAAGTGGTTTTTTTTTGTTTTTTTTTTTGCTTATTTATTAGTTGTTTTTGTAAGATTAAATGTCTTGCCAATATTTTCAACAATTATCAAGAAATATGAATGGGAGTCAAAAGATAATCCAAATGGAACCAAAATCCTTCCAGAAAAAGAGATAAAAAAAAACTCAAGTTTCTCAAGAAACAGGGCAGCACTGAGGTGCTAGGTTAGCGTTGCCCTTGACACAAAAACTCCTCATAGTTAAAGAAACTATGTTTAGTGGCAAGAGCATGCTGTTTGGGTTTTATGCTTAAAACTCGTGCGGGTTGTAAACAGTGAACTTTTTCTGTTACTAATATAATATGTCATTGACGTTTTATTCAATAAAGTTGTATTTATGAATATGTCAATTGCATATTTCGTTTTAGGAAAACCCTAAATCCAATAAACCTAAGATCCATAACTATAACATGAATATTTGGATTCTATGTAGAGACATAAAAGTGGATTCAATTGTTGGGGTTGATGCCCTAAAGTCTCGTGTCCTATAGTTTGTAAACTGTATCTACGAACACTTGTGTTTGTTAATATATGATTATTTTACTTCACATCTTGTATTTTGCTCAGTTATTATTTTATTTACTTTACCACAAACCAATAAAAATAAAATTCCTGGTGATCTGTATGTGACTCAAACATGTATATGGTGACATACAAATGGATCATGTCTTAAGTGATAACCAAAATGGTCTGTAGTAAATGGATAAAATGAAGGAAACCTTATCCTGTAACGTTATGAACGCGGCCCGCTTTGTGGAAATGGTCACAAGTGTTGTGACTTTGTCACAGATGGTCTGATCCTAATCATCGTGTTGGAGACATGCGAGTGGGGCGTCCTATACAAGGGCCTCCTATTACAAAGAGTTTGATATTAAGGACCTGACCACGTAGTGTAACGTCTCGTTTATAGAACACCGTTCATGACATATAGATTTCACTTCACTAAGATGACCATAAGTAAACATGACCTCAATCCTAAGTGAATTGGAAACTCCTGCCATTGAGGTGCGGTTCTTGATTTGTATGGGTGTGAGTGCAGGTCATGATTCAAAGCCTACCATCGGGATTCGTTTGATTTGGGAGCTGGGAACTCATCATAGAATTCACTCCTTCCCGATGTAAGGGTAAGTAGATAGATACCTCCCTTAAGGGCTGATTTCGTCGTTGACGAATGTGGAGCCACACACAATCTCTTGGCCCGAGAGGTGTTTCACATAGTTTGGACTATGTTGTATTGTTCATTAGAGGAAATCAGTTGTCCACACCCTACCCCAGATCACCCTTCTAAGCATAGAGAAGGGCGTGACTGCATGCAGCAGTTATCAACCCTTAGGTGACACTTACTGCCTAAAACTCTTGCAGAATAACTCTGATACAAATACAATTATATGCAACGGGACGGTTTGTAGGCCCACAATTTATTAACTTAAAAGAAACTTAATATGTTTAGAGTATTTACAACTTAGATTTACAAGTCCCAAAACCACACAAACCCTAGTCCTATATGAACATAGTAATGTGTAACAATATTAACAGTAACCACCTAGCAAATGGCTACAAGTCTTTGGTCCTTTAGTGGCAGAGCAGATACTGAGCTGTCTTCAGAGGATTTTGACCGCTACCTGTGGGGGGGAAAAACAAAAATATTTGAAAACGGGTGAGCTTACGCCCAGTGAGTGACCGAGAAAACATAGTAAATTCTCATACATAATTTCAGAAAATATTTATATTTGAAATATAAACTTCTTGCAGCATAAATATTTTCCAAGCGTAATATATATAAACTGTTTTAAACATAAACAGTAAAATCATTTTCTAAATCAAAAGTACTGTATAGCTGGTTTAAATAATCCCAACACCAACTACTAGTCCAGAGAGAACCCTTTTGCTCAATCTTAACTTATTCACCTGTGGCACACAAGTACCTTCACACATTTAAGTACTACTGTTCAATACCTTCTCCTTGTACTTCAGTATCGAGCTACTAGAATACCTTCTCCAACGTACTTCAGTATCCTGTTGGCTTGGTACCTTTCAAACGTACTTCAGTACCAATAGATACATTTTCCTTGTACTCAGTATTTAGTTGGGTGGATGCCTTCTCCTTGTACTTCGCATCGCATTTACCAAAACTATTTATAAACAACTTTTCTCTTTTAAAGCAGTACAGTATAACACATACAATATAGCTTTAAAGATGGTACTGCATGCTGTTATAAATCAGATACATATACATATGTAATTAGTTTAATGCATGCGTTCAAATAACAATTCAAACTTACTTGGAAACCACTTTATAAAACTAGTAGTAGGCATGAGAATATTTTTTGCAAACATGCTTTCTGTAAAATGTTGTAATCAAAACAGTTTAAAAAACA